>NC_134482.1:35934093-36021072 GCF_964194025.1 Convolutriloba macropyga | reverse complement strand
ATGAGTTGGAATTAACCGATGTACGTCTGACTCAGTGTTAATTTTTTTTGTATAAGTAGCTAGAAGACACCAACACTCAAGAGTTTTTCAAAAAAAGTCCGGAATTTTTTTCCAAAATTGGTAGACAAAGGATTTGTTGTTGTTGATTGTGCAAACTGGTTTTTCGTAACGTAATTATAACGAAACAAATTTACGCACTTGCAACTAAAATCATTATTTTTTTTCTTTTTTGAAAAACGAAGCAATGAACCATGCTTGCACGAAAACCTACCAAATAGAACTCTAAGTGCATGCATGGTTCATTGCTTCGTTTTTCAAAAAAGAAAAAAAAATAATGATTTTAGTTGCAAGTGCGTAAATTTGTTTCGTTATAATTACGTTACGAAAAACCAGTTTGCACAATCAACAACAACAAATCCTTTGTCTACCAATTTTGGAAAAAAATTCCGGACTTTTTTTGAAAAACTCTTGAGTGTTGGTGTCTTCTAGCTACTTATACAAAAAAAAATTAACACTGAGTCAGACGTACATCGGTTAATTCCAACTCATGCATAGTAATCTGTAACACAGTTTGGTGTGAGTTGGTGGAAGTTATCAATAGGGTATATTTTGGTATAACACTTGTACCTTGAGAGATGGGAAACTATAAACAATCGAACATTTCTTTCTCGACAATGAGCACAAAAGTGAAATTTTTTAAGTTTCCATTGAAGAATTTACATTCAAAACAACTTTCTAGTAAAAAAAGTTTTCAAAAAATTGCCGTACTATTGTACATTATGTGATCTGAGATTGTGTACGTCTGAGCCCGGATGAATCATATGTAATGTAAGTGCATAAAATAGATGTTCCTTTGAATATTTTTTTCTTTTCAGAATACTAACTTTCATTGATTAGGTTTCACTCTACTGCTTGTACATTGAAAGATAATGAATGATTTATTGTTTACTAGTAATGACTCATTTATAGTTTATATGACCGAGCTTCATACATTTTGAAATAATTTTAAATAATTTTTCCGCATGAATCAACTTTTACTTAGGAATTATTTCTCCGGGACATGTATATTGAGCGGATTAAAAATGACGTACAATTAAACATATTGATGACGCATATATAATTTACATTACCGACAGTAATACATTTCAAATTGTTTGCATGTTAGTTTTCACTAATGAAACAAGTTTTTTCTAAATATCTAATCTCTGGGTACTTTAAGAGGGTGAAAAATGATTTAAAATAGACTTTTAATGACTCATTTACATTTTCGCGAACAAAACTGATACTCTTCTGAGAATTTTTCCGTTAGTTTTTGCTGATTGATCGAGACTTTCTTAAAAAAATGAGTCTCTGAAGGCTTCGCTCAGAGTCTTGTATTTTATGAAGGGAAAAATGAGTCTCATTTTAGTTTGCGTAAAGTTTTAAAAAGTCTTGAATGAGTTTTAACTTACGAAAAAGCTTTTAATGAAGGAACTTTCCCCCAATACTTGTACCTCAAGTGGAATAAAATGAACATTGACGTTAGCTGACTCGTACATACGTTTTATGGAAAGAACTAATGCAAAGTAAAGTGTTTTTTTGTTAATTTTCACCAATGAAAGAGTTTTTTATTTTATGAACTTTTCACTGCGACTTGTACATTAAGAGGGAAAAAATGATGTACAATAAAACTTTTTATGACTCATTTTATATTTTTTATGACACAAACTAATACATTTCAAAAAAATCTTGCGTTAATTTTCAGAAATGAACGTTTTTTTACTTGTACTTTTCTCCAGGACTTGTTCCCTAAGTAAAAGAAATGATCTACTTTTAACACTTTATTTCACATATACTCATATTTACCTTTTATGAGCAAAATTGATACAATTTTATGTTTTTTGTGTTATCTTTCAGATACAAAACAACTTCATAGAAGGAAATTTTCACTGTAACTAGTAAGCTAAGTGCAAAACGATGTACTTATGATGACTCTCACATTAATTTAGACGACACATGATGACACGTGAAACAACTTTCACATGAGAATTTTTTTTTGTTCTGGTCTTGTATATTTAGGAGGGGGGGCGAAGCACAAGCAAATATTGATGACTCATTTATACTTAATGTAAACAAAATTGATGCTTTTTCAAGTATTGTTTTAGTTTTAGCTAGGAAACAAATTTCTCTTTGGAACTTGTAATTTAAAAGGAAAAAGTATTAAAAAATGACCTTTTGGGAAATTTTGTATGGACGAAACTGAAAATTTAATTATTTTATTGGTAGTTTTCACTAAGGAAACAACCTCAAGCAAACAAATTTTCCGCTAGATTTGTAAATTAGGAGAAAAAATGAGGTACAAATGAACTTTCTTGACTCTTTTTTGAAATTGTTGAAATTTTTCTCTATGAATTGAACATTATGAGGAAAAAAGATGTGCAAGTTGCATTTGATGACTCATATATCAACTATGTTAGACAAATTGATTTTTTTTAACATTTTTGTATTAATTTTCACTAACTGAGCAGTAAGTTTTCCCTAAGAAGTTTTTCTCTATGACTTGTACGTTAAGAGGAAAAAAGGACCTTTTATGATTCATATATATTCTTTATGTGTGCGCAATTGACATTTTTCAAAGCAGTTTTGCGTTTGTTTTCATTATTAGAACAAGTTTTCCTCAAATAATTTTTCTTTATGACTTGTACATTGAGAGGGAAAAAATGATGTACATATGACCTTTGATGACTCATATATACTTTATGTGTGCAGTATTTAGGTTTTCCTAAAGTAGTTCTCTGTTACTTTTCACTAATTAAACAACATTTGCTATCAAAATTTTTCTCTTTGACTTTTACACTAAGAGGAAACAAAAAAATGTACAAATGACCTGTGCTACTCATGTATACTTTATCTGAGCTTCATTTAAGTTTTTTAAAATAGTTTTGTGTTAACTTTCACTAATTAAACAACTTTAATTAAGAAATTTTCCTCTATGACTTGTACATTAAGAGGAGAAATTTATGTACATATGAACTTTGATGACTCATATTTAATTTATGTGATCAGTATTTAGGTTTGCCTAAAGTAGTTCTGTGTTACTTCTCACTAATTGAACAACTTTTTTTAAGAAATTTTTCTCTGACTTCTACATTAAGAGGGGGAAAAATAATGTACAAATGACCTGTGCTGACTCATATATACTTTATGTGAGCTTTATTTAAGTTTTTTAAAAGTAGTTTTGTGTTAACTTTCACTAATTAAACAACATTTTCCTAAGACAATTTTCTCTATCACTTGTACATTAAGAGGAAAAATTGATGTACAATTGACCTTGGTGACTCGTATATACGTTATAAGAGCAAAATTGATGTTTTTTAAAGTAGTTTTGAGCTAACTTTCACTAATTAAACAACATTTTCCTAAGACGATTTTCTCTATCACTTGTACATTAAGAGGAAAAATTGATGTGCAAATGACCTGTGCTGACTCATATATACTTTATGTGAGCTTTATTTAAGTTTTTTAAAGTAGTTTCGAGCTAACTTTTACTAATGGAACAACTTTTCCTTTAGAACTTTTTCTCTAGGAATTGTACATTAAGAGGAAAAAATTGATATACAGGTGACCCTCGATGACTCATATAATTTTTATGTGAGCAAAATTGATGTTTTTTAAAGTATATTTGTGTTATTTTTCACAAATGGGACAACTTTTCCTTAAGAAATTTTTCACTAGGACTTGTACTTTAAGAGGAAAAAAATGATGTACAATTGACCTGTGATGACTCATACATATGTTATAAGAGCAAAATTGATGTTTTTTAAAGTATATTTGTGTTATTTTTCACTAATGGAACAACTTTTCCTTAAGAAATTTTTCTCTAGGACTTGTACATTAGGAGAAAAAAAATGTTGTACAATTGATCTTTGATGACTCATTAATATGTTATGCGAGCAAAATTGATGATTTCTTAAGTAGTTTTGTGTTAGTTTTTACTAAACGATCAACTTTTACTTAAGAAAATCTTCTCTAGGACTTGTACATTGAGAGGAAAATAATGATGTACAGGTGACCTTTGATGACTCTTTCGTACTTCATATCACTAAAACTAATACTCAGTGTTCACCAATGTTTAAAATTTTGCTTAAAAAAATTATATGGCACCGGTATATTACTCTAATGGCAACACTATACCCTATTATCTTCCATGCAAAACCGTACTCTACTTTACCGACTCAAATGTTTACTCAAATTTCATGCTTGCTATTATTGAATTCTATACAACAGTATCTTAATAAAACCTACCTTTAACCTCCACTCAGTACTATACCCTAGTATTCAGATCCAAATCTTCAACCTTTTTGTCCCCCCCCCAATTGCATATAATCCATTATATACAATACTATCTGCCTGGCAAAATTTACTCTATAATTATTGTTTGATACTACAAGCTTTCATCAAGATTCAAATCATCACTTCCTTTTTTTTTACTTGTGTGCAGATATTGGAATCTATACCCCCTTTTGTCTCCATAAAATACTAAACCAAGCAATCTTGGTACTAATCTTCACCATGTTACGAGCGTGCAGATATTCAAAATTATTTCCTGTATATATTATATCGTAGTTATTCAAAGCTATACCACATTCTAAACAAGACAATTCTATATCTTTTTATCCCTATGCAAATCTGAATCCTAATATTTTTTTCCAAATCTTATCCTTATCTTGCCGACAGTCAAACCTATATCTTACTATCCCAACGGCAATTTTGTTCGGCTAAATAGTATGCAATGTTTTACCCTATTAAACCCAATCAAATCTTCACCCCATTACTTAATTGCAAAGGCTGCAATCTACACCCTTTTTTCCCCATGGCAAACTTTGTTTACCTTATTAGCCACATGCAATTCTGTTTCCTTCTATCCTGATTCAAATCTTTGCTCTTTTATTTGCTTGCAGAAAATCAGTTCTACGTGTTTTATCCGCAAGGTAAAACTATACCCTATTATCTCCATGCAATAAGTGGAATGTAATTTTCAACTTCTGGAATTTACCAAGTAGCGTCTCTACATGTAACCGCTAAAACCTATTACTCTCATGCAAAAGCTATACCCTATAATCTTTATGGGATTTCCACTCCATTACCCCCATTGCACGATACCCCCATAGTCAATTGCTCCCTTACCGTGCGTAAAAACAGTTTTCTCTACAGTTTACCAGCTTCTGTAATTACTCCTTATAAACAAAGAAGGTACCTGTCTACTTAAAATAATGGAGTTAAGGTAAGTCTATTACATATTCAGGCAACAATCCTAAACTAAAAGGGATTAATTGCCAAGAAATTTTTATCCGCGCGCATGATCGAACATGTTTGGGGAAAATCAGCCAAAAAGTGGCCTAGGGTGTATAGGTTTGTTACTACTCGCGTGTTAGTGACTATTTGAACATCAAAATGATGATGTTTTTGAACATCAAAATTCACTTATTGCAATACCTTTCGTATGATTGATTCAAACAACTATATTCGCTTCATTCAAAACTGACAAAGCTAGAGGTAACAGAGCAACCGAAAAAAGCAACAGAAGCCATTTAATGTCAACAGATGGCTCACATGTTAAACTGATTCCATTATTTTTCGAGCAAGTAAATTACTTTAATAACCAATTGGTTAAATTTACAAGCGAAATCAGAAGACTCGGTAATGAGCGTTCGCACAATGTCGGACCCCGCTGATACACTTTCTTGGCATATTTTTCTACCAAATGAAGCAGAGAAGCGGAAACGTTCAAAATGATACAGTGAAATTTGGAATTTGAAACTTGATAGGTTCTCAAATCAGCACAGATGTGTATACCAGTACGTTTGACAATTTTACTTCACAGTAAGGGAGAAATTTGGCCACAGCATTTAGTTCAAAAAGAAAACGAATACAATTTCTCAAACAGACAAAAATCTATTTCATCAAATGAACACCTAATTTCGCCAAACAAAAACAAAAAATGAGATACTGAATGGAAGTTCTATCCGATATTTAAAGTGAAAACATCAAAACACTAATAGATTCGGTGAATGACTGCCTTCTCTAAAAATATCTAGCTAAGGTGACCTCTACTTAAGTTCACTTATAATTCGTATTCTCAATTTAGATTTAATCAACGGGTGCAGAATACAATTTACTGACTGAGATAAGTCATATGCTAACATATGACAGAAATTGACCCCAAAAACAATTTCATAATAAAAAAACGAACAAGGTCATGTTGAGGTAACCGCTGCTCTCTAAAAATTAGCTGCTCTCCAGTAGAGGTAACTGAAAAAAGTTGAATTTTGATTTCTGACGCGTGATCAGATTGTCGTAACATAAATCGAGGAAGATGACGAACTAAAAAAGCAGGTCAGTTCCAGAATTACAAAAAGAAAATAAGAAACTGAAGACTTGATTAACAATTTTAAGGAACAAAATCTTTGATAGTCAACAAACAAAATTACCTAATAACGCAAAAAGCAGAAAACCTGTAAAAAAAGAATTGCATGCAAGAACCAATGTCTCCGAAAGTGTCAAAAACAAAATCCACGTTTGGACGTTCATCCTAAACGTTTTTTTGTCGAAAGGTGAAAATTAGCGAAAAGGACAAAAAGATATATCGCAATACTCGCAAAAAATACTGGCCTCCTAACTTATTGGAACAAAATCATAAACCCTCCAGACCATTTAAAGTTAGAGAGCAGCTAAAAACGTTTCTTAATTTGACTAAGCGAAAGCGGCAAAAGAGAGCAAGGCAACTGAAAAACAAATGAAAACAAATAAAAAACCACAAATTTTCAAATAATTAATGGGGTCTCAGTTAATATCAATGAGTTCAATTTGAAAACATAGCCGGCAGATTGCCAAAAACATAGCCACCGTTGCCGCGCTTGAAGCACATCGGGATTGAAACAGAAAAAGAAAAAAAACAAATACAGAAACCGACAAAATTTTTCTTTGTTTTTTTTAGTGTCAAAATTGTTATAATTTGGCGTCGTGATTTTTGTTTTTTTTTTCGTGTCAAAAAGTGTTCTAAAACAATACCTAATTCAGCTTCTAAACAGAACGCTAACTATCTTAATACCAATGTCAGCTAGCAAACTAATAAACTTTCATAGCGTAATACTCAATGACTTAATGACCGGCTTTTATCGGTTTATCCAGTTTCTTTTGTTTTGCTCTTTTGATTTTGCCAGTTTTGGCCACAATGCATAATCCAATTCGCGAAGGAAACTAAAACCCGTTAAGTTGAAACAGTGAGAGTGAATTAAGTCAGAAGTCAACAGTGAAAATTGTTGACTTATGTAAAACGTGATCAAAAAGTAAAGCAAATAGTAAACCAGAAAAGGAGAGGGCCTAAAAAATAGCCGTTCAGAGGCCAAAACAATAGCCTATTAAAAAGAAAAACTATAAAAAATCTGACCACAATAAGTTGCCAATGAGGCAACTTTTTAGTAAGAATATTACTATTAGAAAGACAACAAAAACAAAATTACGAGCAAAGCTACTATTTTCTAAAAAAAGTGTCGAATTCAGAAAACCATAAGTTAAAACATAAACCGACAAATGTCGGAAGAATTGCTCTTGAACGACAGGCGAGGCAATTTAATTCATGGTCTTTAGTATAAATTAATTTTTCTTTATGGGTGCAAAAAACCTCGACCCCACCGGGATTCGAACCACTGACCTCCCGATCCATGGCCACCCTCACTAACCACTGCGCTATGAGTCACTTAATCTTCCTATGCTGCAGCCGACTTTGTATTAGCAACAAGCTTTACTTTGGAGCACTAGAGATCACTCAAAAATGATGAACGAAAGCGTGAAAAAGTCACTTGAGAAGTCAAAGAATGTTCTAGAAAAGCGCAAAAATGTCAAGCAAAAAATTTGCATAAAAACAAGACACACGTTTACAATAATTGCTATGAACTGCGTTCAAGAGCAATTAATAATAGGGCCTTTCAGATTGACTATGTTTTCAGAAAACATACGCTTCCGGTCATTCTGAGACTAAGATGCAAGTCGACAAAAAAGAACAAAAAGGCTAAAATAGGAAACTCAATTAGTTTTCGAAACAAATAATTTCGTCATGAAAAGCATCAGGTATTAACAGAAAACAGTACATATGTTCACGCATTCTTCATTAGAAACCATAAAAGATCTGTCAGTAATGAATTAAATGGTAGGAGTAAATAATTAACAATTAGTAAAAACTAAAAAAGTTCAAAACTACAGAAGTTCAAGCCATTAAAATCATAAACAGGATACAACAGGCCTCAACACGACCGTTCAATTATAGGACTAAATGACAGAAACAAAGACGAAAAGACGCTTAAAACTTAAAAATTTAAAAACCATTTTTATAAAAAGAGTGCCGAAGTCTTATAACCAATAAAAAAAATGACGAGAAAACTGCCTTACATCAATTTCAATTAGCGAAACAAAACGAAGGAACTGCAGTTTCAAAGCAAATGCTGTTGCTAAACAGCTGAGGCTTAAATAGCCAAAATTGTACTACGGAAAGCTAAGGAAAGATGTTTCAGGAAAGTTCTCTTGAGAAGTATTAGCAGCTCTGGCAAAAATGGCTAATTTCACGCTAGTTTTAACGAAAAAAGTGCAAATTATCATATCATCGCCCACAACTTTGCAAGCATAAAACAACGAGGGTCGAATGAATTGCTCTCAAACGACAGACGGGGGCTATTTGATTTCGAGGGGCGTAGCTTAGAGATGTTTTATGCGTGCAAAAATTGGATCTCATGCGGGTTCCCACCCGAGACCTCAAGAATAAAAGTCAGTCATCATAACCACTAAGCTTTGAAATTCAATAGCTAACAATCGCTTTTATTCTACCAACAATCAGCAGTTAAAATCACTCAAAAATGAGGAAGTGGATCGTGAAAAAGTCTCTTAAGAAGTCCAAAGAATATTCTAGAACAAACGCGCAAAAGCGTCAAGCGACACCCTTGCAAAAAAGACATACGTTTATTACAAAAATTGCTTTGTTAGATTGCTATTAAAAATACTTGAAAAAATTCAGCAGCTCAACTTGATAAAATGAAAATAATTGGAATCATTCAGCATATATTCACTTAACCTAGGTGAAATAAAACATGATTTGAGCAAAAAAGTTATAAAAAAGCTACGGAATAAGTGAAAGTAGTGACTTATGTGAAACGAAAAAAAACGAATTAAGAAAAGAGATCACCTAAGTACTAGCCGTGGAGGAGCCGACAGCAGCTACTAATCAAAATGCTTACCAAAAACCGTTACAAAAACTTTTTTCCAAATATAAGAGCTTTTTGTTGGGAGTAGAACTGAGAAACAAAAATGCTAACTGGAAGACTTGAAGAAGCTCCATCAAAAGTAAAAAACAGACAAGGCTGGACTGATGAAACGCTTTACGAGGCCGAAACGTCAAATAGGTGAGACGAAAAATTGCAAAAAAAGAAAGACCACAGGTCTCATAATTGCCACAATCTTTGTTCGAGAGCAATTAATTACAAAAAACCTTTTATAGTTCTCATATTTTAAAATATGAACGGTTGTGAGTACCGTGAAAATACCGTTTTGTTTATGGATTGTTAACTGTTCTTCTTATCAGTTTAAGTTATTCAAATAATATATTGTTCAGTATAGATTTTAAGAAGACACGACGACTGAATAAAACCATTTCTAAAAATTTGTATATGCATCAAGATTTTTTCACATATTTAACTGCAATATCTCTATAATCCCAACGCCTTAAAGAGATAAAATGATTTTTTTAAACAGCTGGAAAATGATGCAACGACAAATTTTATTCACAATGTTAAAAGTTTCTGGCTGCTCTAAAAAATTAGCTTTCTTTAAAGCGTATTACTAGTTGAATTGTCATAGCTTATTTTAAGAAGCCCTTTTCAGTAGCTTATCCAACTTCAAAATTCACACGTTGAATAAATCTTTTTGCTTTCGATAATTTGTGGATAATGGGGTGAGATCATTCTGTGCAAAATCAGGCAACCCAACCTATTCGTAGGTTTTAAAACACGATCAGTCCAGAAACCGCCGGCTGAGCTAACAAAATCTGATGGAAACAAAAATTTTTGCTTACTTGAGGAAAGAAACAGATTCAGACTCACCGGTAAGAGGATCGCAATCTGACGCATGACTGTTGCAATCACATTTTACACACTCGCTAAGCTGGCCCATATCCGGATTCAATCTTCTGAAGCCTAAAATCAAAAACGTATATCAACATTATATTCGAGAAAAAGTAGATACTTCAAATCTTCTCTATTCTGAGAGGGTTGTAAAACCGATTATATCCAATATCTCCACGCAGTAACTCATTAAAACAATTGAAGTCTTCCTTGACACTCCTGAGTGGTCAATTAATTTCCAAAAGTTTTATTAGGCAAGTTCAAAAGTGTGAATCGAAACAATAAATGTTAAAATTGTATTTATTCACCTGCAGAGCAAAATTCACAACTTTTGCCGTTGTACGCCTCAGGGCAAACACACGATTCACTTTCCAATTTTCTAGGGTCGTAATAGTACTCCGATTCGCCAGCATACTCCAAAATCACATTCCTCAAATCACAGGCTATCTCTAAAACAAAATTAACATGACAAAGGTGTGACAACGATTTTGCAAGATCAATCAATTCGAAATTTTCAAGCTCACATGTTTGATATGCAAGCTACGACATCCTAGGCGCGTACCCTGCTCAGACTTGATTGACGTTATGTGACAGCTTGCATGTTCGCTAATTCAATCCGAAAAAATCTTAAGAAAACGATGCTTGCAAACTTAATCCATAATATGGCAACATTTTGCAAGATAACCTTTTAACAGTTATTCCCCTTGGCGGCTATAAAAATCAAGTAAGCTCCAATATGCATCCCTCGACAAACTAATATAAGCGATTCTATTTGGTGCCAATTATCTGACACTTACGATCAAGCTGATAAATAAAACTGAATGCAAAAACAGCCAACAGAATAACCAAAAAATAGCCACCATTAATTCCTATGGCTTCAATTGGGATCAAAAGGGAGGATACAGAACAAGAGGTAAAAAAATTACAGTGTCTTCGGTGTCAATGACCGTGTAAAAACGGACCAAATAATGGGTATTAATCCTCCTCTATGGGTTTGTGGTGCTTCTACATTGAGTTAGACTTGCTTAGCAACAGCTCCTTAAATCAGAATTGATCGCAGTGAGAATAACGAATCTACCCTAGAATAGTCAAAAGCTTTTAAGCAAAATATTGAACGCAATCATGTGAAGTCAATAACAAAAAAATGGATAATTCACTAGATGAAAACCTAAATTAAACTCGGGAAGCAACTCATTCAGTCCGACTCATGCTCTAAATTTCTGAGAAATCTCATTTCTGAGAGAGTTCAAAATTTTTACACAAAACTAGCTTTCTGCTTCATTTCCTTAAATTATGAGTATTAAGAACCCTCCTTAATAGATTTATCCCGTTTCAGAATTGAATAAAATTGACTTGCTGAGCAGCAGCTCTTTAAATGAGAACTGAACACAATGAAAAAAACAAATCTAGACTAGTGTAGATTTAAGGAAAATATTAAAACATTTGGAAATTGGCAACACGAAACAAATGGTTCAGCTAGAACTCCGGATACAACTCAGTGAGTATACCCATAATGAAAATTTCCGAAAAACACAATTTTTTTCTTTTACAAAATGGAGTTCAGACATTTCACGCCACAAAATAATTTTTTGTGCTGCATTTACTTGCAACGTCTTGAAACGAAGCAGGTAAAATTGCTCAAAACGGCGGAAGAAGTCTTGTTTAAGTTTGATGATGTTTTTATTGAAGTTCGTAATCTTTGTAAGTATCTCTGTAGAAAGTAAATTAAGTTTCAATCACATATGAATAGAGAAGACTCTAATATTAAGAGAAGACTCTAAAAACAGTGTGGTATTATAAGCAAGCTGCGTCACTATGTACCCCGAAAACAGCTAATTGATTACTATCGAAGCAACGTTAACCCAATAATTCAATACGGTATTTTGGTATATGTCTGCTGCAGTTACTCGTCGCTTCTACCTATCTACATTCTGCAGAAAAAAAATTAAAATTCATTTATTTCAGGAAATTGTCAGATAGTTGTAGTGACATTTTTATCTCTAATACATTACTAACAGTATTCGAGTTTCACATTTATGAGCTGCTGAAACTTGTCCTGAAATCATTGGAAAAGATGCATAGCGAAACTTATCTAAATGAACTCTTTGAGCATGAGCATAGTACCAGAAACACCAGAAGATCTACCAAAAACTACCTAAAGCATCCCTCCTTTAAAACGCAGTTTGAGCGCTCCTCTATTTCATATCGTTGTGCAAGGTTATTTAACACACTGGGAAAGAATGAAGTTCTAGCACAAGACATTGAAAACGAAAATTGGCAACAAATATTGCAATTTTATCATAAATTTAAAGAAAGTTAATTGCTGAATAACGATGAGCTGGTATCCTACATTTTTAAGTAATTTTTTCCTTACCCACCCTCAAAATAATATTTTTTTTACAATTTTTTGTTTTCCTTGAACTCTATTCAAAAATTGTTCCGGCACTTACTTCGTAAGTTCCGACGCCTCAAAAATGGTATTATTTTTTGGAAAATAACGAAGATTACACATAGAAAATCGACGAAGAAAATCGAATTGCAGAAATAAAAATATATTTTGAATTTCGTTTATTTATATTTGCCAGGAATCAGCGTCACTCTCAGAAATAGAGACACAGCATACAGTGTTAGCGTAGTAGGTATAGAGTTTTTGAAAATTTATCGTTTTGAGCTTAAAAACCGTATTTTTTAAAATTTTTATTCTGTTTTTCATTATCAAAAAAAATTTAATTATCGTTTTTTTCTCTTCTTAACTATTTAATTTTAGCCAGGGCAGATACTAGGTGGGTTTAATAGCCCCGTCTTTCTGTCCTCTCCTAGATATCTTTTGTTATTATGATATGTAATAATGTTGATAATAATGTAAGTAATTAAATTGTTGATTTAAATTGATTTATTTTATCATAAAAAAGGAGGAATTTATTCTTTCTTTCTTTCTTTCTCAAACAACCAGTGGGGTCTAAATTTAACTGAGCACGGAACGGAAGGACAACATCATACAAAAATAAAGAACTTCAAATGGTGTCATGAAAGCTGATTTTAGACCCCCAGTAGATTCGGAGCGGCTCAAAATTCCGAATAAGAGCAAGAAATCACGGAGTCAAGCGTGAAGACATTCGAGAAGTCAAATCGATCAAGAGCGCGGAAAAATATAAGACCCAACAAAAATAAACGGTGTATACTGTTTACTTGCTATTACAAATACGGTGTATACTTGCTATTACAATGGCAGCTTCAAACTTAGTTCAGAAACAAAATGCAGTCGAAGGAGCTCTATAAAGGACCCGATTAGTTTTAATCTTAATTAGCAAGCTCATGGGGGCGGTGGGCACGGGGGAGGGAGGTCCAGTGCGCTGGGTTACGGGTGGAACGATGCGCAGTGGGTAAGGATGGGGGGGTGAATTGTGTGTGTGTGTGTGTGTGTGTGTGTGCGTGTGTGTGTGTGTGTGGCGGGGGGGGGGGGGGGGGGGGGAATCGTGGATGGTAAATTAAGGGGAGGGGGAGATGGTGAGGTGGTTGGGGCGGTGGACGAACCGCTCCCTTAAACTTTGTCTTTTAAACAGTCGCGGTGAGTTGCCTACTTAGAGACTAGTGAGCCGAACGGCTTTTAGAGAACTTAAAGCCCTCCGGGCGTTGCCTGTTTATCCCATCAGTTTTGAGGACGAAAAGTCAAAAGGGTCAGAAGACAAATCGGTCAAGTGAAAAAACCGCATAAGAAAAACCACACCATTAACAAAATTGCTGCAAACTTTGTTTGAGAGCAAATAAAAACATAACCGACTAACGTCGGGCGAATTGCTCTCAAACGACCGGCGAGCGGTTGGCTTTGTCAACAGCTAGCCACGATTTAGTGACCTCAGGGAGCTACATCTTTATCCCGTTTCTGAATACGAAAGTCAAATGAGTCAGACGAAAAATTGGCCACGCAAAAAATTGCATAAAAGACAAACAGGATTAATATATTTGATTTCAACTATAACTCATTGATAATGAGGATAAGAGATGGTGACATTACGCCACAAAACAGCAGCTGAAGTGCGGAATCAACAAAAAAAGAGATAAAACGTGAACGAGAAAGAGAAGGAAAAGAAGCCCAACCGAAAGAGAGAACGAGACAGGAATATATTCCAAAAATTTGAAAAGTTTAAATTTTATCTAAATATTACTAAAAAATGGACTCATTAAAAATGTTGATCGCAATCCCATTAACTCTAGAAACTATTCAGCAGCTTATTATCAAACTTGGAGGAGGCCCCAGGGCCTCCTTTGCCGGAAAAAAATCAAAAACATGAAAAACTGCAAATATTTTTAAAAATTTCTTAAATTCGTGATATTAAAATCTTGAAGATCATTCCATTACATCTACAAACTATGCAGTAACATATTCTCAAACACTAGAGGAAATTCCGTGGTTCTTGAGGCTAGATAAACCTAAAAAATGACAAAAAAAAATTCACAAAACATTAAATTGCATGTTTTATAAAAACAAATTGCTATAACCTGTGATATCAAAAAGTAGAAAATTAATCCATGACCAACAAAAATTTTCCAGTAACTTATCAAACCCCAACTGGGGCTTTTATGACCCTTGAGGCTCAAAAAATCTGAATAATGACTATAAATTATAAAAAAAATTGGAAAAATCGCAAAAATATCAAAAATATGATAAAATTTGTGATGTTAAAATCTTGCAAGACATTCGGTTTAATCTACAAACTATTCAGTAACCTTTCTTCAAATCCTAGAGAGTTCCTTGGCTCTTAAGGCTGAAAAAAAACTAAAAACCGACAAAAATTTTAGAAAAACTTGAAAAAAAGCAAAATATATCAAAATCGATGCACCGGGGGCTGATTGGGGGCAACACCGGGGTGGGGAGTGCAACAGTGCGGTGAGGGGTGGGAGCAATAGGGGGGTCAACAGTGGGGGGTGTCTTCAACGTCTAAGAACCACCCTTCACACCATAAGTATAAGTCTCCAAAACAGTTTGAGCTGAAACAGAGCTGAAAGGCTCTAAGAGCACTTAATGCCCGCTGGGCGCTACCTGTTTATCCCGTTTTTGAGGACGAAAAGTCAAAAGCGTCAAACAAAAAATTGGTCCAGCGAAAAATCGCATAAAATAGACCGACACGACTAATATAATTGCTACAAACTTCGTTTGAGAACAATTAAAAACCTATTAAAGAATTCGAAGATTTTACGTAGAACATTTTTTCAATCAGAAGGAGAAATCCTCAATCGACCTTATTTATTCCAATGCAAGCGAACAAGTCGACAAAAAAAACTCTGCGGAAATCAGCAAAAAATCCATTAATTAAAAGAACAAAGAGCTTTTAAGGTGGCGTAAACAAACAATTTTAATACAAAATTTTGACGAAGGATTAAAACAATGCAAATTTAGTGCCGGCCAATAAACTAGACCATGAAACGACTAAGAAGTAAAATAAAAACTAATTGATAAAGAAGTAACTAATCGATAAAAACTTATTGAAGAACTCTCTACTTTAACAGAAATCTAGGAAATGTAAGTTTTTATCCTAATCGTTTACATTAGCGGGAAAATGCTCAATCAAATTTGGCTACTTATTGAGCTTCAAAAACAAAGCCTTAATATTGCTGGAAAATGGCCTCAATTGGAATTGAAACAAGAAAAACATACCCGGCAGATTGCCGGAAAATGGCCTCAATTGGAAATGAAACAAGAAGAGAAAAAACATACCCCGCAGATTGCCGGAAAATAGTCGCCATTGATTCCCATAACCACGATTGGGATTGAAAGAATAAGAAAAACTGAAACAACTGACTTTAATACAAATTAAAAATGCGAACAACTTTGCTGTCAATTTGTAGTTAGACATGCCCCTGTTTTTAGTGAGAGGACGCAGGGGCTAGTATCAATACCAATAACCATTGGAGATGTTAATTGAGTCTATTACGAACAAAGGTCAAGTAACGGGCATGTAACACTGGGCTTTATGGGTTTATCCCCTTTCTATTTCTGAATTTGTTTATTTTTAGACTGATTCCTTTCATTTTGAATTCCTTTGCTAAGCAACTGCTGTTTAAAAGTACTTTGAGCAGAATGAGCAAGAGAAGTCAAAGATTTCATGCACAATGTTTAATAAGCTGTTAACAGGTATAGCGAAAATTTTTATTCGACGGAAAAGAAAAAAACGGAGCAGGGCAAGTCCTGGCCTACAATTCAAGATTTTCATTGAACAAAAACTTAGTCCTATAATAAAAACTAGAAAAAAACAGCTCCGATAAAAAACAGCCAATATCATTGTCAAAATGCCGGATATGAAAACCGCTAGCGAGAAAACAAATTTTTGTTCAAACGCTGTTTTCTCACTCTACTTCAACGAGTTAAGAAAATTCACTAGCTTTTTTGCTCTACTTCCTCTTCCGGCATGACCAAAATCACTAATCCAAATTGACTTCGAAAATCATCAAAATGTGTGAACAGATCTTTAAAAAAAACAGCACCTAAATACAATTCAAATTGTTTGAATTGTAAAAAAAATAGGTGCGCTATAATAGCCGGCTGAGAAGCTGAGGGCACTCATTAATAAATTGACAGCTACTTATTAGATCACTAAAGTTTCCGGCTCGGTTTTAGTACCTAATTGACTATCGTTGTGTGCTAAAATTAAATTCCATCAACGGAATGCAACAACTTTTCTGAGTGAGGTAAGTCAGAAACTAACTCATCACACCGCAGACAAATTCGACAAAAGAGCGGTAGAAATCAATTTAAAATGAAGCAGCCAAATGATCGAGGATGGGGACGACTTAAAAAAACCCAATATCTTTCGCCGCTGCTAGCAAACAGAAATCAGCTGCGACAACTTTTTAAGCACGAAGTCTCAAAAATAAAGAAAAAAATTAGACCTAAACAGGCTACCAAACTTATCGTTTTCATATTAATTGTTGTGATGCATTTAATTAATTTAGACTAATATATGTCAAATAAATTTAAGATTTAACGTAGAAAATTTTTTCAATTAGAATGAGAAATCCTCAATCGACCTTATTTATTCCAATGCAAGCGAACAAGTCGACAAGAAACACTCTGAGGAAATCAGCAAAAAAACCATTAAATAAAAGAACAAAGAGCTTTTAAGCTGGCGTAAAAAACAATTTAAAAAAATTTGAAGGATTAAAATGCAAATTTAGTGCCAGCCAATGAACTAGACCATGAAAGGCCTAAGAAGTAACTTGAAAACTAATAGATAAAGAAGTAACTAATTGATAAAAACTTATTGAAGAACTCTCTACTTTAACAGAAATCTAGGAAATGTAAGTTTTAATCCTAATCGTTTACTTTACCGGGAAAATGCTCAATCAAATTTGGCTACTTATTGAGCTTCAAAAACAAAGCCTTAATATTGCTGGAAAGTGGCCTCAATTGGAATTGAAACAGGAGAAAAGCATACCCGGCAGATTGCCAGAAAATGGCCTCAATTGGAAATGAAACAAGAAGAGAAAAAACATACCCCGCAGATTGCCGGAAAATATTCGCCATTGATTCCCATAACCACGATTGGGATTGCAGAAACAAGAAAAACTGAAACAACTGAAATTAATACAAAAATTAAAAATGCGACAATTTTGCTGTCACTTTGAAGACATGCCCCTGTTTTTAGTGAGAGGACGCAGGGGCTAGTATCAATACCAATAAGCATTGGAGATGGTAATTAAGTCTATTACGAACAAAGTTCAAGTAACGGGCATGTAACACTGGGCTTTATGGGTTTATCCCCTTTCTATTTCTGAATTTGTTTATTTTTAGACTGATTCCTTTCATTTAGAATTCCTTTGCTAAGCAACTGCTGTTTAAAAGTACTTTGAGCAGAATGAGCAAGAGAAGTCAAAAGATTTCATGCACAGTGTTGAATAAGCTGTTAACAGGTAAAGCGAAAAATTTTATTCGACGAAATAGAAAAAAACGGAGCAGGGCAAGTTCTGGCCTACAATTCAAAATTTTCATTGCACAAAAACTCAGTCCTAAAATGGAGTAAAAATGTAATGGTAAAAAAACCAGAAAAAATCAGCTCCGATAAAAAAAACAACTAATTTCAACAGCTAATTCGACAGCAGAGCGAGAGAAATCATTTAAAAATGAAGAAGCCAGATGATCGCGGATGGGGAGGACTTTAAAAAACCCATTATCTCGCTACTGTTAACAGAATTCAGCTGCGACATTTTCAGCAGCACGAAATCTCAAAATTAAAGAAAAAATTAGACCTAAACAAGCTTTCAAAATGATCGTTTTTTCTATTAATTGTTGTGATGCATTTACAATATTCAAAGCGATTGAGAAGACCTTGACTCCTCCGATTAAAGAAAACTTCAGTCAATTTGAAGCTGAGGAAAGGCCATTTTGAGAAAGCGGCAAGTCGTGTGGCTAACAATTTATTCACTTGCATGAACAGAAGATAAACAAAAGAAAGAAAATTGACGTCCGAAGAGAACAAGTCTAAAACGGCCATAATGAGCACACAAAGGCTAATTTGAAGTCCGCGTGACGTCAATATAGTTGCAACAAAAAATATAGCCGGCATATTGCCGGATTAGCTGCGAAAGAATAGACTTGCGTGCCGTATAATGGAGATAGAAACAGATACAGATCTAAATCGAAAAAAAATCAACGCCGCTCAAAAAGCCAGGTAAAAAACATTCAGCTATAAACTAATAAAGCTTGTTAAACTTCATTCCGCAGAAGCCTTTTATTAGGAAACTTTACTGCACATGAGTTCCCTTGACCTTAAACTAATTCAAATTAAACTTGAGTTTTAAAGTGCAAAAGTACCTTTATTGAGTGAGGTAAGTCACGTATGATCAAAATCTAATCTCGCAAATGAATTTAAAACCTTTGCTAGAGAGAATGAGAAATGACGTCACGCGCGAAAAAAGCCGTTAGTGAGAGGAAGAAGTCATTCAGAAAATTTGACTTCAGCTTTTCTGTGTAACAAATGTAAAACGAAAAAGCGTCAGATGACGAAGCAAAAAAACATAGCAGGACAAGTCCTGACGTCCAGACCAAACCCGCACTATGAATGGATTGTGAAAACCATTTAGAAAAAAAATCCGATCCAAATAATCGAAAAAACTATAAAAAATCAAAGTGAAATTGCCGCATGTGAACAAAAAAACCACTAGCGAGAAAGCGAATTTTTATTCAAACACCGTTTTCCCACTCTACTTTTAAATTAGAGCGAAAAAATTTCAAGCCACAAAACCACTCGCTTTACCGCTCCACTTCCTGTTTCGGCGTGACCAAAGTCACTACTCCAATTTGACTTCAAAAATCATGAAAATGTGTGAACAGATCTTAAAAAAAAGACAGCGCCCGAATACAATTCAAATTCTTTGAATTGGAAAAAACCAAGAGCACCACAATATAGCTCCGCTCAGCTTACAGCTTTGCAGCTATAAAAAATAATAGCTCTACTCAGCCATCGCTACCGCAGCTATTAATGAAACATAATTCGACTAATGTCGGAAGAATTGCTATTGAACGACAGGTGAGGTAATTTAATTCAGGGGCTGTAGCCTAGATTAATTTTTCTTTATGGGTGCAAAAACAGTTTACCACGCCGGGATTCAAACCATGGACCTGACGATCTCTCATCAGAAGCACTGCCAACTCGTCTATCAGTGCCTGCTTGTTGCTATGGTGCAATATGCAATATGCAATAATTTAGCAACAAGCTTTACTTCGGAGCGAGAATAATAGAGATCACTCAAAAATGAAG
The DNA here is from genome assembly GCF_964194025.1 of Convolutriloba macropyga. Classification (NCBI taxonomy): domain Eukaryota; kingdom Metazoa; phylum Xenacoelomorpha; order Acoela; family Convolutidae; genus Convolutriloba; species Convolutriloba macropyga. The sequence continues at coordinate 36,001,169 of NC_134482.1, read as the reverse complement.
AACGAAAGTGTGCAAAAGTTACTTGAGAAGTCAACGAATATTCTAGAAGAAAAGCGCAAAAACGATCAAGCGAGAAATTTTCATTAAAAAGACCAACACGTTTACAATAATTGCTATGTGCTCCGTTCAAGAGCAATTAAACATACCTGAGCTCTTTAAGCTCAACAAGAGGCTTCAAAAGACGTAATTATAGGTTATTCACTGCCGCTGTTAGGATTTTAAGCAAAAAAGGTGATATCAAACTTGGCGCATTTTTTATTTGACTTATAGTAGTAAACAGCCGTTAATAAAGTTCAGACGCTTAAAATGGCGAATGAGAGAACAATTGAGATCACACAAAACGTTGAAGTCATTCTGAAAGTCAATAACATTCAAGCAAAAAAATTCGCATACAAAGACATACGACTACATATTTGCTTCAAACTTTATCACTTTTCTGTGCAAAAAGCATACCCTCACTGTATCGAGAACATTGCATTTCAAAATTTACCCTCAAATCCTTACAAAAGCGCCTAATAATTGTTTTCAACATCTGAGCACTAACTAGATATTGAGATACGTTTTCTAACCTCCGTAAGCCCCTCTGATAAGTATTCGTTCCACGTTCAGCAGAAGTGAATGAAACTGGACGGGTGATAGTCGCGGCTGCCAACCAGCGCTTTCCATCAACCTAAACAGACCAACACTCGACAGGTTAGCCCGCTTCTTTTCCTATTTGAAAAAAGCTTAGCTTCTTCTTACTTTCCCGAAAAAGTCCTTTAATGTTGTATAAATATCATGACGCAAACATAAATGATTCAATATAAATTAAAAACTTATCGAAAAAACCAACGTGAACTCCAATTTGTTCCATTCGCGTGCTCTCATTGGCTTATTATTCTGCCAAGATAGCCCCGCAGTGACTCTCAAACCGTTGCCCATTTGCCCTTCAATGATAACGTCACGGTCAGACGAGGTCATGGTTGTGAAGGAACCAACTGGCCTCAGCTCGAATGTCAGTTTTAGTCCGTAGCTTAGAACTCTGAAACAAATTACTTTCCATAAACGTGGTGTCCACGGATCGCTCGGGGGATCAGTGAAACTGCTTGCGGAAACAGCAGCTCAAAACTCATAAGTTAGTAGTAATAACCCAAACCTGGTTAAGATATCATGCATAACTGAGTTCTTCCGAAACACGGCTGTCATATCAAGGAGCGTGAAAAATAATTTTTGGTAAAGATTTGATTACCTTCAAGGAAACTCAAACAAGCTTTTAAAAATTAAAAAACAAGAATTTTCAAAGTCAGTTTAGTCTGATCACAGCCATGAGTGTTCAAGTAGCATGTTACTATTTAAAAATTGCAGATGCCCCCAGAGTAGTAGAAGTTGTATACCGCCAATCTCTTATTTGTTAACCAAATAGACCCAAAGTGCCAGAGATAATTTTGGTACGAAAAAACTAACTTGTTTCCCAGATATGGTTTTGGAAGCTCGAAATAGATGAAGGACTCGGGCTTCTTCTTCAAAGCACAGTCGGAGTCAGTGTTGCTCAGGGAAGAATCAATACTCAGGAACTTGTCCGATGGTCCCAGAGATGTCCTGGAATTGCCAAGCACCATTCGACACTTGACTCCACGAGAGTTGCTTGCTTTCCACCCGCCGATTTCAGTTCCATACTGCTCGTCTGCAAACAATTGTCAACATAAAAAAACAACAAATTCTGCTTGTTCCCCGTGAACTAAATTTCTGTTCATAAGGTTGAACAAATGCTTGGTTTTGCTTTTGCATTTATAATGGTTTGTAAGGCCAGGGCCAAATGTCGGGACAATACTGGAAGAGATGCCAGTAGATAGCCATTTCATTTATGGATATACAATAATAGATGGGTGTTGAAATGCCAGTTTTCGATCGTTATCCTCCGTCGAGAAAATCGAAGAAAGAAAACAGAAGAAAATTCTTAAATTCAGTTCCTAAAATCATCGACAAGCAAAATAAATTTTGGAAATAAAATATTTTAATTAAACAGTCAAAGTCTGAAAATTTGGACACCTAATATATTAAAAGCCAACGGATTCGTTACCAAATACCTGTGCTTTTTTTGCTACTTTTCTGAGGACACTTAAGTGCGTTCATGCAAATACACGAGTCGAATTAGAAACATAGCTGGCAGATTGCCAGAAAATAGCCGCAATAGATTCGTAGATCGGCAGTCTAAAAAAACAGTAAAAAAGACAGACCAAAAAAATTCGTCTTTTCATTGAAGGCTGATCTGTTATATTTTAATCAAAAATCTGTATAAGTTATTGCTGCCTCTATTAGCTGATCTCAAATAACCTTCATTTAGAGTGGCACACACTCATTTGACCTTATCACTTTGAATTAAAGTAAACAAAAGTCAATTTCAAAGTGAGGAAGTCTTTTTTGAGAGTGAGGTAAGTCAAGTCTGACCAAAAATTTAATCACGCGCATGAACAAAAAAACTCGCTCCACTAAGAGCGAAAAATAACGTCACACATGCAATTCAGTTGAAATTGCATGAACGACTGAACAAAAAGTGGCTGTGACGTCATATGGTCGTAACAAAAATCATGACGACGATATAAAAAACATAGCAGGACAAGTCCTGACGTACAATTCAAAGAATTTTCATTGACTAAACAAAAAACTAGACCTGGAACGGACTATGAATGGATTGGGAAAACCATTTAGAAAAAAATTCTATCCAAAAAATTGAAAAAACAGTAAAAATCAAAGTGAAATTGCCGCATGTGAACAAAAAAACCACTAGCGAGAAAGCGAATTTTTGTTCAAACACCGTTTTTTCACTCCACTTTAAATTTAGAGCGAAAAAATTTCACGCCGCAAAACTACTCGCTTTGTCGCTCCATTTCCTGTTTCGGCGTGACCAAAATCACTACTCCAATTTGACTTCAAAAATCATGAAAATGTGTGAACAGATCTTAAAAAAAAGACAGCGCCCCAATACAATTCAAATTCTTTGAATTGTAAAAAAAACCAAGAGAAGGCCAATAATAGCCCCAGCTATCGCTGTGCGGCTATTAAAAAAACCAAGCTTCTGAATTTATAAATTTCTGGGAATTACGCTTCTAAATATATTTTTTATAGCGGCCTGAAATCATTGAAGCTAATCATAAAACTAACCTATTTCTGTTAGATCTGACTCTACTGTTTTCATTGTCATTCGTTCATCCGACTTCGAACAATTCGTTGAATGACCATAACAGAAACACGCTTGACATCCATTCTCATTTTCAGAACTTAAACCGAAGAATCCTTCTTTACATTGCGAACACGTCTGGCCATGAACGTTTGTTTTGCATGGACAAGACCCATCGATAGGATTGCAATCTGTAATCGACGCTCGAGTTCCAGCCGTGTTGCATTCGCACTTAGAACAACCCTCTTGTGATCCAAATCCATAATATCCAGGAATACATTGATCACAAAGCGGACCTGTAACTCCTGGTTTGCACTTGCACAGACCGTCATCATCGCATTGGGATTGTTGGGATCCTTGCATGTTACAATCGCACCGATCACATTTCCCTTCCTTATTCATATAGAAGTCAGGGAGACATTTCTCACAATTTTGCCCAGTCGCGTTGTTCTGGCACCCTTCACATACCCCACCATTTGACCGACCATTACGCTCATAAACCCCCTGATCAAACCGACATTCTGCACTTTGTCCATTGCAATTACACCGCTCACATTCAAAATCACTTTCCAGACCTTTCAGTTCCTGCCAAGGTCTATTATGGTAAAATCTCAGGCATGTGTTGCAATTAGGACCATCTGTGTTATGTTGACAAACACATACTTTAGTCTTCGGGTCCATGAGGTCGCACTGCTCCGCGTGACCATTACAAAAACATTTTCCTGACACGTTTATGTCACTGATAGAATAAAAGTATTGTTTGAGTACAATGTCGTTATCCGGAAATGGGTTTGGTTCAGGCGCTACTGTGTGGATCTTGATCATGGATATCAAGATTGATCTGGCCTGGATTGTTTTTCCTGGCGGTGTTGTAAAATCCACTGTTCCACCAGCTTCGGGTGTCAGTTGTGACTGTGATTGGTCGCATTTTGGTCCAGAGGTGGCACTGGATATGCTATAAACAAACGAATTATTAAAAATATATATACCCCACGCTATATTCGCCCAAAAATTGTCATATAATAACAATGCAGCCTCAGATTGGCAAATAAAATTTAAAATTTTCCTCAACGGTATGAAATTATTCAAACCGGCTGGTGAGAAAATCGCAACCAAAGTAGTTTAACTGCTTAGAATACGCAACAGCAACAAATGAGGTGTAATTTTAGAAATTGACAGAGAAAAACTGATTTAATAACTCTCATGGAATTTTTCTTAATATGTTTTCTTAATATTTTGACCGTAAACTAAAAAGGTCTCTGGAGTTTTTCTCAAGTAATATTCAGTATTTCAGATTCGAGTCCAGTGCATTTAAACGCAGTCAGTTAGAGATTACGGTGAGAACAACCACAAGTTCAGCAATGACGTCACTAGCTATTGGATTCTATGATTCAACATCTAAACTTCTAACCTCCCGAACCAGGGTTGCATCTTGAACTCTTCAAAGCAATTTAGACTGTAATACTGTAGCGGCTCCCATATATCATCAGCTGATTTTTTCGAATATACTATCATACTGTAAGGTCTAGGTGACTCAAACGTTAATGATATCCGCTCCAGTTCAGCGTCAATTCCCAGATCCACGGAAACATTTACATGGAACTCAACATTCGTTTGGGAAACTGCTTTTGAGTTTTGATCAGCGTCGTATAAGGTCGCACTTTTCCAGTTAGTTGAGAATTTTCCATCAACAGTACGTTTGATGTCATACTTCAATTCCCCGTCCTCGTCAAAACCTTTACAACTCTTCTTCCTATACTGGACATTGCCGGAATCTGAGACAACTTCCAAAAAATCGGAATCGCCTCGAGATCCACACACGCTTGTTGCCTATAACAAATCAACAATTCAGTAACAATTAATTTGACGGTCAAACTCACAGTCACTAAGAATAGTAAAAACAGTTTATAAAAGTTCTTACCAACAGATACTCGAGATGATGCGGCTTACTTTTACTGTTGTGAAAACTTTTCTAGATGACAGAAAATAATCAATCGAAACAATCTTGAACTTGCATTAATTACCAATCAATACATATTTTGAAAGCAGCTTTAAAAACCTTTGTATTTTTTTGTTCGACGAAAATATTTTATTTTAAGTATATTTATATTTTAAGTTTAAAATTTTTCCAGAAACAGACCACAGAACCAATTTCAACGCTGCTGATCTCACCAGCTTTTTAATGAACATCGTAGTGTTGTGAATCAAAATTAGTTGAGTCATATAATAGTTGTTTCCTAATAAAGTTCCTTATAAAGTTCCGGATGAAAAACAGCTAGATAAACCCACACGCGCCGCCGAAAGGTTTCACCTGGGTAAAAAAATACTACAATAAACATTAGCCCTGCAAAATTGTTTGATAAGTGTCAAGCTACCAGTATCTTATCAATCAGAAAGAGAGAGAGAGGAAAATAAAAAACATTTTATCACAAAAGCAATTTTCACTTCGTAACAGTGATAAAAAAAATTGTTGAACAGTGAGATGCGAAAACCCAAAGGTAGATATGTAGACAGGATTCAAAATGCTGACTTGGTTGCAGCAAACACAATAGAAAATGTGAAAAAAAAATAGCGAAAGGATTAAATTTTGACTTCATGCAATTTTACCGGGAGTAAACGCTGTTAGAAATCAAATGTTATGAATGCCTAATTTTGATACTCCACTATAACGAATAGTTGATATTCCTTCTGATGTATAATATATCATATCTCATGTCTACCACAATTACACAATTTATGTACAACCATTCGTTAAAAGAAGTTTAATACATATTAAGAAAGAGTTTCAGTTTAAAAAGAAGTATTGAAGCAGAAAGTTCTCGTTAAAAACTGAGTTTCTGTTCCTGTTGTATTAAAGACTTCTTTTGCATCCGGCGCACTCAGCCATTTCAAGCACCATGGAGGGCTTCTACTGGCTGAACTTGGCATTTCAAAAAGATAATGGATCGGATACATGGCTAGCCTCGTAGGAGATGGTGTGATCGGCAACTTTCATAATCACAAGGTAAGTACCAAGTACTGTTAAATAATTAAAACAAAAAAAAAATAAATTTTCAGGATATTAAATGTTTGATGACGTTGGTGGGACTCGAACCTCATTGTGTGGATGTCAGAATTTTAAACCGATATTAGTGCATTGCACTAAGTTTTGTTCTATTTTTGAAGGTGTTTGGCATCATAGTTTCATTGTTCTCAGTTTGGAATTGTCTGAAAAATTGAGACGGATGAAATTGGCTCATCCTGAGTCTCGAACCCACGCTCGCATTGTCAATATTGAGTTAGCTGTCCGCGCTAAGTTCCATGTTTGATGGCCCATATTTTCAATACTTTTTCGATCGCAATACGAATTAATTTCCAACCAATTAAAGCAGATAGGTAGTATAAAACAAATGATCTTAATTCGTATAATATAATAGTCGTCAGTCTAAGGAGAACAAATGCAAAAATTTTCTGTTCGAAAAGGAAGGACTGAAAAAGTTAAAATGAACTTTGTTTTAATTTCATAAAGGAAAGTGAATAAAAAAAAATCAAAACTGACGAAAAATAAGAAGTGCTTGATTAAAAGTGCTACGCTGACCTAACCATAAAACCACTGAAACCAAACCGCGCGCAGCACAAAGCTGGATGATGAAGTGTTTCTCTTGTTTAATTTAAATCAGTGGAGTATGAAATAGATGGTAAAAAGACTGAAATAAAGATTTCAAAAGGAAACGAAGCTTGATTAAATTGATAATTGCCGTAATTGGCTTTTGTTTTGGTGTTTTTGGTGATCTGTTCAGCCCCGAATTTACTAAGCGAGCGGCTGGCTGAATAGAATGAAAAGAATGAAGTGGATTAAAATGAAGTTGTGTCTGGCCCCGAATTGACTAAGCGAGCGGCTGGCCATACACTCCTAATATTTCTGATCGGATAAAAAGACGCTTATGTGCAAAATAAAAAGTAAGAGAAGGAAATAAAAGGAAGGTGACACTTCTCGGCTTCGAACTCTTATCGGTTCGATTTGTTAGTTACGTGTATACGTAATTCTCCGCTGAGCCAATCGGCTTGGCTTCAACAATTATACTAAATCGTTTTGAGTTGGCTGTAGGTAGTAAACGCTTTGACTGATATATGAAAAAAAAACAAAATCGCATAGTGATAAATAAACAAAGTTGGAGTCGAACCGTAGCTGTAGGTATAGAGATCTTCGTGTTCTTTGCTCCTCACAACTGCGCTGCTGGCTAATAATTTGTCTTATTTCGTTTGCTAGTCATTAAAATCTTGTGATGTTTTTCGATGAGATTTCAATATAAAGTTGCACTTCCTTGTTTTCCCGTTTTTGTCTTCGTATTCCTATTTATTCAATTCCCAAGTTTTCCACTGATGTCAGTCCGGCTCCCGATTTTTCTTGGAAAACAATTTATGGCCTTGAAGTTGGGGATGCACTGGGGCTCGATCCTCATTCTGTCATTCATCAGTGTTTTGAGCTGCTAACTACGCCGGATGGCTAGTGTGCACCAGTTTGTCATTTTTTTTTAGTATTGAAGGTGATCGAGAGTACTTTTGCAATTATTAAGCGGGCACTGCCTTTTTTTGTGAATTAGTTCCACTACAGACTGTGTTGTGTTTAATTGCCCGACTAATATACCCGTTTGCTAATTTAATCTGAACTTCTCTAATTGTTTGCATGTTTGCGTCTTCATGAAGTTTTGGGACCTTGTAAAATCTAGGTTTTCGTAGGCAGATCCTCAAGGCTCTATTTTGGACACATTGTATTTTGTTAATGAGTGCTTGGGATTGGTCAATCCAACAGGCATTTGAGTACAAAAAAAGAGGCCGGATCCAAGATTTGTATACCAATAAAAGACTCTCTTCGTTGATGTTTAGATTGCTAAGTCTCCACAGTTGAAATAACCTGCTGTTTGCTCCCTTTATTAGGCTTTGGCAGTGATCGTTCCATCTGAGATGAGGAGTGAGAGTAATACCCAGAAACTTTAGCGTTTGTGTTTTTCCGACGGGTACGCCTTTTATTTTTAAATTGAGCTGACTTTTTCTTAGATGGGTTTTTAAAAATCATGTACTGAGTTTTGTTAGGATTTATTTTAATTTTCAAGTGCTCACACCAGCCTATAAGGCTATTCAGTGATGATTGCAGATTGTTTTGAATTAGTTGTGTTGAGCGAGATCTGTAGTACAGGGCAAAATCGTCAGCGAACTGTGAAATCTGTGCTTTCATTTTTGGCAATCGGCTAACGTATATAAGGAAGAGAATGGGAGCAATTACGCTGCCTTGGGGCACACCGGCTGTCGGGCAGAAACTGGCGCTAACACTAGTATTTATCTTTACGTAAACGTTCCTTTGTGACAAGAATGAATTTATCCACTTAATGATTGGGATCTTCAGCTCAATTTAATTCAATTTGTGGATCAACCCTAGACGCCATACGGCACCAAATGCTTTTTCAACATCCAAGCAAACTAAACCAACCATTTCAGACCAATAGAAAGCTTCACTAACGTGCTGAGTGAGTTTGATAAGATTGTCTGTGGTACAGCGATGTTTCCTGTAAGCGCTCTGAGTTTCGCCAAATACATTTAGACTTTCGCAATGTTCTAAGACAATGTTTTTCACAACAGTTTCGCAAACTTTGGCCAGGCGATTTGTAAGACTAATAGGTCGATAGTTTTCAGCCTTTGATCTGTCTTTATCTTGCTTTGGTATCATTGTTATCTGTGATTCTTTCCAATTTACAGGAACATACGAGTTGTTAATTGAACTAGAAATGAGGAGGCAGGCTAGGGCTTTTATACTCCGTGGTAACTCACTGAGCACTTTGTAACTGATTTTATCTGGTCCTGGGCATGACTTTCTCGATACTCTCAATATTTCATCGAATTCCTTTGTTTTAATCACAATACAAAGTTCCTCGGTGTCGACGTTTGCACTTAGAAATGCTTTGATTTCTTTTTCGATTTTCTCGTGGTGTTCGGCAATTTCTGTTGGTACTGTTGTGTGGTCTCTCATTGTGTCTTTTAGGAGTTGTTTGAAAAGCTCGCTTTTCTCATGATCTGTGACTGCCTTCGACTCTTTATATGTTAAATCGGTATAGTCGCAATAAAGTTTTTTTTTGTTTTGACTCGTGGTCATTTGTTAGTTCTTTTATTGCTCTCCAAAAACCTTTGCTGCCCTTGTCTCTTGCACGTGCCAAAATTTTAGCTCTTTTTTGTTCTTCTGATTGCCTGATTGATCGTTTGATTTCTTTCTGCAGATAATTTATCTCGGTTTTTAGAGACCTAAATTCATCGTTAACTGCAACTTTGAGTTCTCTTCGTTTTTTCCTTTTCAGTTTTATCAATTTTTGTGTCTCAATACTGTAAGGAAGCTCGTTTTTGTTGACATAGGAGTCTTCCAACGATTTGTGTATTATTTCAACCAGATTGCTGCTAAACTTATTTAGTTCATCCTTTCCCGGATACTGCGCAGGCCAAAGGTCCGATGATCTATACGATTTTCTAGCGTTTTCTCTGAATTGTCTGAAGTCAATTTCCGATTTCAATTCAATTTTTTTGCTTATTTTGAGGTTAAACGTTGTGATTGTGGTTCTATGGTCACTTCCCAGATCCTCTGAGACTTCGAAATTACTAAAATTCCTAAAAATTGTACTATCGCAAAAGTGTAAATCGAGCATGTTTTTACTTTTTCCGTCGAACGACTGATATGTGTGGTGACCGTTGTTTAGCAGTTTAAAATGACCGTTGTCTATTAGATTCAGGAGTTTCTCACCGTTTTCAGAATCATAGGAGCAGTTTAATTCTTGGTGGGGAGAGTTGAAGTCACCACAAACAAAAACATTTGTCATACTTTCTGAGAATACTTTTTCTAGTGAGAGTGGTTTTCCAGGTGAATTGTAAACAGATATTATCCAAAAGTCTCCAAAATACGGTAGCGTGATGCATAATTTTAGTATTTCCAGTGTTTTTCCGCTGCAATCGTTCTCTTTTTCAGCTGGTTCTGTTTGGTTTATGACGATGTTGTTCTTTATTAAAATAAGAGTTTCATGATGACTGTTGGTATAAGTTTCTGTTGCAACAACATAATTACGAAGAGGGTTGGTTTTCTGCCATTTTTTCACTTCATTCACGCAAATTATGTCTATGTCATTTTCGCTAAGAATAAAATGAGATCGTTTATTTTGTTGTTTAGACCTCGACAGTTCCATTGCAAAATTTTGAGCTAATCCATTTTGGTTAAAGTTTTGGCTGTTTGATATGTTGTTAGGCGGCATTGAATTAACAGGTATTGCATTTGCACACTTAATGCTCTCATGTATTTTTTGACCATCAATTTTTTCAATGAAGATGCGTGAGGCGCTGTTAGAGCCAATGTTTAATATATCACTATAGGACATGGCATTTAGAACTGTTCGTATTTTGCTCAAGACTTCGGCTACAAGAACAGCTATTTTTTCAGTTTGTGGCGGCATTTCAACGTTGGTTTGCGGTTTCAAGTTTTTCGCTGCAGTAGAGTATTTATTCTCATTTATCTTTCTTGAAGCCTCAGCTAGCTTCTGCTGATAGGCCGGACAACCGCGATAAACTGTCGCATGAGCACCGCCACAGTTAGAACACTTAGCGTTTTCTTTTTGAACAGTACATTCTTTAACACTGTGCTCCTGCGAGCAGCGAAGACATCGAGTAGCATTACTGCATTCTTTTGCTGAGTGACCAAATTGTTGGCATTTGAAACATAGCATTACATGGGGTGGTTCACGGCTTGCTTCAAATCGGTATAGCTGCCAACCTATTTTGACACCATGTTTCTGAGCTGCACTAAAATGGTTATTGGAATCCGTTAAGACTCGAATCAATTTTGTTGGTTGGCCAGTTGCTCGACTTGTTATTCGTGTAACTTTGTTGACATTCATTGCATTGTTGTTTAGGAGTTCAACTTTTATCTCATCAACACTAATGCTGTGATGGACATTTACAATTACGAAACTGGGTTTGGTTTTTGGCTTAGGAAGCGTGTTTCTGGCATTCACAGTGGCATTTGGAAAGGCTTGAGATAGGTTTACGGTTAGCATTAGGCATTCTCTAGAAGCGAGGTCCTCAGGTTGAACAAAAAAATCGGTATTGTTCTTCAACTCTCTTATGTGCTTTATTTTGACCACTGGAAAGTTCGATCTGATTCCTCTTGCAAATTGTATTTGTGATGGCCTTGGATCAATAGAAACAACAATTGGTCTAACGTTGGTGATTGGAATTTGTGCTTGTTTTCTGAACCTTTTTCTTTTACTTCGCACTTCGTTAAAATCGCTTTCATCTTGTGTTGTTTCGTCGGCTGTCATTCTGGCTTCAGACAAAAGCCTTTCAATTTGGCTCATTTTAAAACTCAGCCTCAGAGAGGCTGTGACTTCTCGAAAAATTCTCTAATAAGACTTAACTTGGCCGAGTTGTTTTCCGTTTAAATGGTTGATTAAAAGTAAAGTGCTAAGTTTGGTAGTGCTAGGCAAGTAAAACTTCAAGAATCGGGATTTAGGCGCTTTAAGATTGAGGGCTATTGCTTAGCAGAACGACGAAGGTAAAATTTGAAACAACTTTTAAAGCGCAGAGAATAAGTGAAAATAAGCCGATTAAAAGTCAGGATTTAAAAAGCAACTTTTAGTGAAAAATCTCTTTTTATAAAAGACTCACTCCCAAAGGACGTTCCTACACAAAGGGGAGTACTTGCTTGTGGCTTTCCTATCACACTTTGAGGTACTGATCCGAAAGTGACATTAATAGCGGTTTAATCATCATGGACATTAGGCTAATATATCATATCTCATGTCTACATTTGTTTGGGACGTTTTTATATTTCGGCCCTACTATATTTGGGCACCCATGATATAAAGAGACTCAATACTCAAGACGCAAAATGACCAAACATTCAACCGACCAATTCTATCATGTGATTGCCTTGATCTGACTCCGAATTGAATTAAATTTCCGTACGTAATAATCAAGACTGGAACAAATGGAAGTGATTTGTGTATGGTATCAACCAAGTAATTTTTATATGTTTAGTGTAGACGTAATCATCAGGCGGGTTTAACAGGCCTCTTTTATTAATAATTTAAGCTTTCAGACAACCAGGCTCTCGATTTCACCACTATTGAGCTCCAATTAATCATTGCTGAACCAGTCCTGATTATCAATTAAAAGGTTATCAAATTTCAGTAGCCTTGCCTTTGAGTAGAAAACGAAGTAAGGCACAGTATCATCCACATAAAACAGTACTTATCAATTCTCAATTTAACTTTTAATGCTATTAAATAGCACGAAGAGAAGAAGACTTAATTCCCCTCTTTGTGGCACTCCTGATGATAATCTCACTTCACTGGAGTAACAACTATCAAAAAAATGAGAACGACTAGATAGATAGTCATAACCATCTATTTAAGTTAAAAGGTATGAGCTATTATATTGAAACCTTAGGAAATCTCTAAACCAATATCTCGGGAATTTCGAGAGGAACCTTGAACAAGATACAGGACGGTAATCTGACAAAACTTAGCGTCGAAGGGAGACTTTATATGGAACGGCCTCACAAAGCCCTGTTTTAGTTCAACTGGAGAGTAGCCAGCTTCGCTATAATAAGATCAGCTGTATCTGAGCCCATACACTGAGCTCCTCTTGATATAAGAAATGGGGGATAGCTCGGTTCTGGTTTAAACACGCTGGCTCAGTGATAGATCAAAAACATAACCGACTAACGTCGGGCGAATTGCTCTCAAACGACCGGCGTGAGGTTGGCTTCGTCAGTAGCTAGCCACGGTTTAGTGAGGCTAGCTTTAGATTATTTGAAGGGCGTAAGGTGAGCGCAGCGGGGGTGCAAAAGTGGATTGGGGGGACTGATGTGGGGTCGGTGGGTAGGGTGTGGGATCAATTTCTAAGAACAGCACCTCACACCACAAGTCTCTAAAACAGTTTCTGCTAATCGCATACTTGTAGACTAGTGGGCTGAACGGCTCTAAGAGAACTTTATGCAAACTGATCGCTACCACTTTATCCCGTTTGTGAAGACAATATTCAAATAGGTCCGACGAAAAATCGGCCGAGCGAAAAATTGCATAAAAGACAAACAGGATTAATATATTTGCTACAAATTGCTTTTGAGAGCAATTAACAATGATTTAACAAAAAAGTGCCTGTTAAGTCATTTATGATGAAAAAATTTCTACTATAACTCAATGTTAATGAGGATCAGAGATGACGACATTACGCCACATTACATCAGCTGAAGCACGGCATCAACAAAAAGAGAAACAGGGAGAGAGGGGGGGGGGAAACGTGAAAGAGAAAGAAGAAAGAAACCCTAAGCGACACACAGAGAAAGAGAGATATGAATATATTCCATGCTGGCATTCAACTCTGCAACTTCTAGTTTTCTAGCCTTGTTAGTTAAATAAATCACATAGAAAACTGAAAACGGCAAAATTAAAAAAAGTTTTCTACCTCGCAGTAAACAAAATTAAAAACCACCTTTTGTCTCGTAAGTTCTGTCAAGTAACCCATGTCTAAGACTTAAAAAGTTTCGTTGGCCAGTAATGGTCGTTAAACTAAGAAAATGAAAATATTGAAACATTTTGGAAACAATTGCAAATTTTAACAAAATCTTGCTAAAATTCAAGATATTAATATCTTAAAAACCAATTCATTGTCTGAAGAGACTGTCCAGTATCCCTGTTTCAAGCCTGAAATAGTTTCACTGACTCAAAGATCCATACACTTCGAACATGACAAAAATTTCAGGAAAATTGAAAGAAGAATTGAAATTTTATTACAAAATCGCTAAAACTCGGTTTATTAAAATATTGATAACAATTCTATTTACTCTAGAAACTATGTAGCAGCTTATTATCAATCCTTGGAGGCAGCTTATTATCAAAAACATGAAAAACCTGAGCAGCAGCTTATTATTGAAAAGATGAAGAAACTGCAGATAGTTTTTAAAAAAATTGCCTTAATTCGTGATATTTAAATCATGAAAAACAATCCATTACGTCTATAAATTAAGCAGTAACATATTATCAAGCCCTAGAGGAAGTTCCATGTCTCTTGAGGCTAAAGTTTTATTTTAAAAATTGCTAATTTTCCATTAACTTATTATCAAACCCTAACGGAGGTTTTCTGACCCTTGAGGCTCAATAAAATCTGAGTAATGACTATAAATGTCAAAACATTGAAAAAAAAATGGAAAACATTGTCAAAAAAACGTGGGTTAAAATCTTGCAAGACATTCCAATACATCTAGAAATTATACAATATCCTGTTTTCAAACCCTAGAGGCGCTTCCTTGGCTCTTTAGGCTCAAAAAACCTTTAAAAAAACGACAAAAACTTTCAAAAAAAACTTGAAAAGCAAGTTTACAAAATTGCAAATATTCGTGACATTAAAAAGTTGAAAAACTATTTCATGTCCAATAAAAATCTGTCAGTAACTTATTATCAAACGCCTTAGGAGGTCTTTTGGCCCCTGTGGCAGGAAAGACCTGAATAAGGAAAAATCAAAAAATTTGAAAAAATTGCACGTTTTGTCAAAAAAAATGCTAAAAGTGATGTTAAAATATTGAAACCATTCCACTACTACTAGAAACTATGCAGTAACCTATTATCAAAAACCTAGAGGAGCTCCCTTGACAACTAAGCCTCATAAAAATCAAAAAATGTCAAATTTTCGAAGAGCTTGAAAAAAAACTGTGCAAAAGTAAAAATTTGCGTGTTTTTAGCGAGCGGTTGATCGTCAGTAGCTAGAAGGGGGGTGCACCAAGGGCTGATGGGGGATGAGGCAACAGTGTGTGGGGGGGGGGGTAACAGCACGCGGGGGCATTAGTGGGGGGTAGTCAACAGCGTAGGGTCTTCAACTTCTAAGAACCACCCTTCACACCACAAGTATAAGTCTCCAAAACAGTTTGAGTTGAAACAGAGATAAAAAGGCTCTAAGAGCACTTAATGCCCGCTGGGCGCTACCTGTTTATCCCGTTTTGGGGGACGAAAAATCAAAAGCGTCAGACGAAAAATTTTTAAAGCGAAAAATCGCCTTAAAAAAGACTGACAGGACTAATATAATTGCTAAACTTTGTTTGAGAGCAATTAACTAGGAACAAAAAATGCCAAAAATTATGGATCCTTGTGAATCTCTCGAAGCGACTGCTGACAGATTTTTTCATTAAATTCTTCCATTTGTTTCAATTTTTCAAGTCCATAAGAAAAACCAAGCTGGCATATTGCCAGAAAAAAGTTGTAATGGGTTCATAGAGTGGTTGTCTCATAATACAAATGAAAAGGCAGCCCTAAAAATTATATCGGGCCAATTTGAGAGCGCGGTAGGTCAAGAGCAACCAAAATTCTCAAGCTAAAGCACAAAAAACACGCACCAATTAATGTAACGCCACGCACGCAATTCAATAAAAAAAACGAAAGAACAAAAACATCTTAAGTGAGGATAACTCTATTTGGTCGTTGACAGAATCTTAACAAAAAAAACAGACAGACGAACTCCGGGCGGAATTGGAAACGTCGGAACATCCAAACCAGCCTAGCAAAGCACCAAACACTTATATGAAAATGATAATTGTAATATGAACATAAACTGACGAACGTCGGAAAAATTGCTTTCGAAGAACTGGCGAGGCACACAATTCATAAGGGGCATAGCCTAGAGGAACGCTTATGGTGCAAAAAGTAGGAGCTCGTCGAGGCGGCCTTGGCACCATAACTGTAGGCGTCGGGCGAGGGTCTTGGTAACTGACCTGTCGTTGGTCGATTTCACGCAATGGCGAACCAGGTGGAGGAAGATAGCGGCAACCTTAAATGAAAGCTCTTCATAGATGCCCCTTTCTGCTAACTGTTTCAGAATTTCATCAAAACATTGAACAAATTTTTGCCCTGCTTTGATTTTTGTCAGCATTACGAAGTTTGCCCGCCAGGGCAAATCTGAAGTTTGCCCGCCAGTGACAATCTTAAAATTATTTGAGTTGTAATAATATTAGTTGCAGAGGATTATATACTACAGCAGCTCCGATCACAAAATATTTCTACAAAATCCCAACATGCAGAACAGTTGAGCTAAGTCGGTGAAAAGAACGCTGAAAGAGAGTAGCTATATTCACCATTAGTAGTAGTACGTCAGGTTTGCGGCTTCATGCAGGGGGTGTTCTTAGTACCCCATTTGTATCTTCAGTGGACACTGAGTTTATTATGCGGTTTGCAGTTTCTACAAAAACAGAGTATTCTCCAGGTACATAAACTACGTTCATTGTAGTGCATGTGAAAGAAATTCCAGTAGGTTCTCGTGATTCTAGCCTTTCCCCCGATTGGTTCCTGCAGGTTGAATGATTTCGATACGATGTTAAAAAGAATTGCTACTCTATGCCAAAAGTTTTCATCGGCTTAATCTAGTCTCTTCTCCTGTCTTACAATATCGTTGTCCGTGCTTTGTCTTGTTCTCGTTTGCCTTGATACTGATGAAATAGCTAATTTCGATGTCTTACCATCCATCAATAATCGAGCAGTATAATAAAAGACTTTGGAGTTCAGCGTAGAGTGACAATGGCAACAGTTCTGTTTCTGTGAGTCGCTTTTCGTAATCAGGTTCAGACCAGGATATCCATTTCGTGGCGCCTTTTTGCATTTTCTCAAATAGCCTCAGGTCTGTTTTACTTGGATACCATACCTGACAACCAAACATGATTATGGGAACAATTTAGCCGATTTAAGCGTTGAGCCTGGATTTCATGGGAGTTAACGATGACAGATTTATTCTAAGTCACCATAGTGCTCGTAGTGCTTTGGAGTGACGCCTGTTTGCATTTTCATTCCAGTTTAGAGTGTCTGATACAATGATTCTCAAATCCTTTTGATTTCGAGCAACATCCACATTTTTATTCATTTGGGCACAGGAAGGTTTTGTGAAATTCAATATGCTACATTTTCTCTCGTGAAGATTTATCCCATTTACTTGACACCAGTTGCAGAAGCTCGCTAGGTCATTTTCAAGTTCAGCAGAATTGTTTGGCAATCAGCTTGTAATCGTCTGCATATCCGAACAGGTACTGTGTTCAATTACTTCTGGCAAATCGTTGATGTAGACTAAAACGATCGAGCAACGAGCCTTGCGGTACTCTAGTAGTGACATCTAGCAGCAATCGCCGACTCGGACTTTTTGTCTTCTGTTATCCAGATAATCCGCAATGATCATTAGCGCTTTTCCCCTGATTCCCAGCAGTTCAAGTTTCATTATTACTCTGTCGTGTGGAACTTTGCCGAATGCTTTCTCAAAGGCTAAGTAGATTACAGTTAGTTCCTCGAGCAATTTGGTGTCATTGTCTCCGTAAATTTTGTAACGGAAGCAGATTAAGTCAAGGAAGCAGAAGAAGATTAAGTCGAAAAACTATTCAAAGTCAAAAAATCATTCATTCGAAGGTACGAATATACAAAACCTCTCTCGCTCGTCGAAAACATCGTAATTGCGGTTTTTTTTTAAAAAAAAGAAGAAAGCCGTTACCGTTTGTCAAGTAAGATTTTTCCGTTTTTCCGAGATTTATCTTTTTAAGATTAATACGAGAAAACGAGATTTGGTTCTTTTCCTTAAACAGTTTTCAGAAGCGATTCAAATCATTTCTGGGTCTACTTTTCTGTTAAATCAATATGCGCTCGGATTAATTATCGTTCTGTCCACCATATTAGCGGGCATAAATCTTATATGCTGCACCCCCCCCCCCCCCCCACCCCCGGCGCACGTACTAGCGGGGGGACACAGAATATATCCAAAATTTCAATGAAGCCTAATCCAGAGTTTGCGCTGCTGTGTTTACATCTTTATCTCTTATTTTTTTCTGATTGCAAAGCAGTTTTCCACAGATAGGCAATCAGCTGGTTAGAACACCGAAAAATGAAGTCTGCCCAATCTTTACTGCAAATTGTGTACTTTTTCAGGTAGTTGTTGGTTTTACGCAAGTTCCACTTTTATTTGATCAATCTTTACAGTACTTGCCTCAAGCATTGAACAATCAGCTATCGAGCCCCAAGCAAAAATATTGCATAAAAAGCTACACACGTTTTCAAATTTTGGTTCACACTTCGCACGACAGCAATTCCGAATTGTGCTTTGGTAAACAATTTTGTTTGCTACTTTTTTGCGTTCCAAAGATTTTGGAAATTCAAGCTTACTTTTCCCGTAATATTTGTTTGCATTATGTGCACTGCATCTTAATTTTAAATTGACTTGTATTTCAACAGTCCAAAAGGTCATAAGAAGCTGCTAATATTTACAGCACAAATAGGTTTACTAAAAACTACTTAACTTTACATTTCTTGATCAGCAGTGGCCTCCTCCAATTGAGAATAGAAAAACCAATTACTCGGGAGACCAAAGTAACGTTCGGAGACTAAAGATTGCAGACTAGCTAGCGACTTTTTTCAAAATCAACTAAATATACTTTTTGCCGTTTTTAAACAGCAGCAAAAGTTGACAATCCTGGACTGATATCTAAGAACATAGCCGGCAGATTGCCGGAAAATAGCCGCGATAGACGCTTGTGGCCTTCCATGAACTGAAGCAGCCAGAGAAATAAGAGAGAGATCGACCACCAGTCCTTTAATAGACCACTAGGGATAGATTTGGACTGTCAATTTTATGACACATACGGTCTATAAGGAAAAAGTGCTCAGAGAGCTTTTTCAAAATTGATATTCGAAATCAAAACCTCAAGACTACTACTCAAGAATTAGGGAGTATAAGTTTGGCACTGATTAGATGCACACTATTGATCTTTAACTAAAATGTTCATAAAATTTAAAGTTCCATAAGTGAGTTCAGAAGTCTTTTTTTGACTGAGGTAAGTCACGCAATTGGCCTAAAAATAGAAATGACGTCGCGCACACAAATTTTAACCGCAAAGCAATAGAAGTTAGTGAAAAAGTCAATTCCAAGAAGTCAGGTCGTAAGAATCATCGATGGAGACGACGAATTAAAAACATAGCCGGAAGAATTCCGGAAGCGACTCGAAGCCTCGGAACTTCACTAACAAAACCGTAATTGCAACGGAAGCCACAACCTTTTGTATTAAACCATTAACTCACTACCTCTCCAGGTCTGCTCTAAAAATTGGTGCAACTTAAACCACTGTCAACAAGAGAAACAAAATGCGGCAAAATTTTATATTATTGAAAACAATTGTTAACGTTAAAAAATCCAAAATAATTAAAGTGGTCAAAAACCTGATAGTCTGAAAAAGCTGACAAGGTTATCAATAGCCCTCAAATAATTCATGATTCTAATCTGAAAAAGATCGCGAAAGCAAACGGCTGATAATAATCTTAGAAACTAAGTTAAATCTTTTCAAAATAGAAAGCTCAAATTTAAGAATCAGAAAACAACTATAATTACACTTCTAAGGACTGCGATTAATACAAAAAGACAACACACCTGTTTTCTTGTACATAAGCTAGACAGCATGATTTCATACTAAATCAAAAATAAAATTGATCATAGAAAAGACATAAGCAGCAGAATATTCAAAGACAAAAATCGTTTTAATTAATACCGAGGCCGGAGGAAAGCTGTAGTAATTAGTCATAAGTGGAAATTTTGGAAAAAGCTTGCTATCAAACTCTCAGTACTGCCTTTAGTTGAATGAAATCAATTGCAAACCAAAGAAATGACGAAAATCTAAAAAAAAAGCTGAAATCATTCATTTTTTACAACGGAAAAAAATCAATATACCGAAAATAAATGTAAGTGCCAGGACCAAAATAGAATGATACTAACTACAATGTAAATATGAGCACGATTTAAGGAACACCGTAACAAAAAGACATTCTTGATTTTTGAAAGAAAAACGAATACATTTCATTGTTCAGCATTCAAGACATAGAAAAAATAACTAGTCATCCGATACAAAGATCTATCCTCCTGATGAGAACAAAAAATAGGAAAAAGCAGAATTCATAAATACTTTTTTTTTGCAAAAAAATGGTCTAAGAACTTTTAAGTTAAGTTTGCATTTATGAAAAAGTTTTAACTGTTTTATCATAACTTAACGCCAAAAAACGATTGAATTTTTATTGAAACAAAATTAAAGTCCCTCATGTTGCACAAAAGAACTATTTCTAGCGATTACAACCAAAATACAATTGAAAAACTGACGAAAATTGGAAAAAAAACTACCAAAATAAGATTAGCATATGTACAATTTTATGAAACAAAATTACATCGAGGTAGAAAGAGGCGTTGAGTATAGGAATTATCAAAGAGAAGTTGCCATATTAACTGATTTTTGACAAAAAGACGGTTAAAAAATCCATAAATGAAATTAATATAAAAAAAGTCAAAAATTAACTAAAAAATCAAGAATTATGTGCCAATTTTTAACTTGAAACGCATTTTCAGGCTCTGCAAAACCTTGTGCTATCAATTTCCGAGGTTGACATTTCAAGATAGTATCGAATAAAATTTATTTCTACAAGAAACCAAATTAAAAGCAAAAAATTGGGCCACTTAGACGAAAAAATGGCTAAAAACGGTCATCTATAGGTGCAATTCAGTCAAAAACTACTTTTCAAAGACCAAAGTCATTCACTAAACGCAGCGCATAATAAAAAACTTCTCTGGCTTATCGAAAATCTGTTCACCAAGACAGCTTTTCTCACTTCCGCTTTTAGGTCAAAACGCCGCGTGAACAAATCTACTTCCTGTAAAAAAAAGCCGAGAGAAAACCAATACTCCTCTTCGAGTCGTAAAAAACCAGGATGTCCCCAATAATAGCCGCTATCGCTTCGAGGCTATTAATTAAAAGAAGCGGTCTGCAAGTTGAATTCAGATAACGAACGAGCCACATTTCAATTGAAAAATTAATACGAGGTACAAAATTTGTAGAAATCATTTTAATTTCCAAGAAATGTTTTTGTATGACCGACAAAAACGAAATCAAGAGTTCTGTTCACTCAGTTGTATTATCTTTTTTTTTCAAAAACTGAGCAAGTCGAAGATATTGTTGTTACTCTATAACATTCAATTGGAATAATGCATTGGGTGATGTTTGACAGATCTAATTTGATTTGAGATTACTCCGTTATGCCAGTCAACAGTTACGAAACGTATTTTCTTCAAAGTTTTCAAGCCAATGCTCTATTTTATAAACAATTTAGGATCTTTTACGTTTTTGCCCCCCCCCCAACCCAGCTTAGTGGGTGCATATTATTTGCACCCTGGAGGCGCGTACCATATTTTTAAATAATGATCTACTATGTAATGGCTCGTGCTCTGTAACTGGGGGTGCATAACGTACATGGTGAACCGAAAACATCCTTCAAACAGCAACAACAGTTTAGCGGCAGCATATCTTAGCTTTTAAAGCATGAAAATTTTGGGCAAAGGTACGAATAATTTCTTTTTCCCGTCATTTTTTACTAAATTAAAAGGTACCAAATGTGAACTTACAGTGGCTGCAACTCCAGTAGAAAGCCGCTCAGCTGGTGGCTCACACGCAAATGCCAAGTTGCCAATGTAACAGGAATTCGCCTCCTAAATAACGGTCTGATATAATTTTAAAAAAGTATACTAGCAACCTCTAAAATCATTACCGAAGAAACCGAAAGAGAAATGAAGAAACACAACGTAATAACTCTCATAGCTGTCTATTATCTGCTTCAAAATTCATTTTTCTGAAACAGGTTTTAAAATTTGACCGATAGTAGCGGTAGTTAAGGCTTCACGGTAATCTCTTGGGTTATGAGACCCATATTGCAAGCTCACACTTAGCTCAAGATGCTTTTCCCGGTTATTGCAGAGGCCACATAGTTATTAGTTCTCCATGAGCATTTCTTGTGGCATTCAAACCTCATAAAGTCCGAGTATAAATTGCTGATAATGTAGAGAAGAAGTAATTGTCAATTAAAACTTAAATTGATTCAAAAACGAACGTTTTCGAACATTGCGTTCAACGTCAGGTTTAAAAAATAAATGAAATCATTAATAAAGTATATAAACTTGTCTTTGACTCTAATTCTAAA
Source organism: Convolutriloba macropyga (assembly GCF_964194025.1). Classification (NCBI taxonomy): domain Eukaryota; kingdom Metazoa; phylum Xenacoelomorpha; order Acoela; family Convolutidae; genus Convolutriloba; species Convolutriloba macropyga. Next base: position 35,978,978 of record NC_134482.1, on the reverse strand, counting down.
AAATGAGTTATAACATCGAATTTTTGAAACTATTTACAGTTAAAATCACACAACATTTTATTCACACTTATTCCACTAAAAATAAATGAATTTTTATTCCGGAGTTTTTGAAAATACCGGCTATAATGCTTTCTATTCCTGAAAAGGGATTTTTACTTTCATTCCTATCTACCTGTTTTTATTTTTACTTTTTGGGGTTGTCAAAATTTCGAATTAACATGTACCAGAATAATTGTTGAATTTCAAAAATCAAATTTTCTGCATTTGAACTAATACTTCAATGTCAATTCCCGCCCCCGGTACTTATCGCGCGTATTTAATTGCGGTTTCAGCTTTTTGATGTAGATCGCAGCTATTGTCAATACTTTTTCAACCCCGCGACATGTATCAAGAATCTCCCATTCAATATTATGCGCTGTACCACAACATTCAACTAGGTGTTGTCCCACTGGGGAATCCTTCTTTTGATGCTCCGAAATTCTAGTGGTAACATGTCGGGTGGTTTGGCCAACTTAGATGGAACTGCATCAACTACATATAACTTTATATACCACAAGGGATTTCAGATGATTTCAGGGTGGGCAAGCAAGTTCTTAGCTTCCTTGTTGTGAAAATGATTTGAATATCACACAATTTTATCAGTCTATTTGCAAAATTTTAATTAATTTTTCCTCTGTATTGTACAAAAAACCTCGGTTTGGGCTCCTTATTGTTGAAACTTTTATATTCTTTGTGATTTTGTTCATTTTGGGAATTTTTTGCTGTGACCTTTTCCCTCGTGACTATTTTACCTAACATCTCGTTAACAATACTGGAGGACTACTCCGTTGAATATTGATTTTCAGTCCAGATCTCTTGATTTTTCTTGAGAGCTACATCAAAGGATTGCAAGTCACTGGCCACATTAAAAATCCTACGCACAGTCCCTTGAATCACATTTTTCTAGGACTATGGTGGTATCCGTGGACTTTGAAAACAATGACAACTAATTTTCCTATCTTCGTTAACGTTTATGTTTATATCTAGAAATGCTAGGTCTCCACTACCGTTTGGTGTCTCAAGAATGAATTGTAATTCCTTGTGAAGAGAATTTGCATACTCAAGGTAATCTCAAGCGTCCCCTTTAATGGTGCACACTATGTCATCTACATACCCCTTGAAAAAAAATCAATTCCTGTCTGTCCTCTTTTGTACTTTTTTCCGCACAAACAAATCCAAACAATGTCCGCGCAAAGAAACAAATCCAAACAATGTCCTGCATGGTCTTTTACTCTGTCTCAGTGATTTCTTGGCATTTTGCATGAAACCAGTTTTTTCATGATTCGCACTTGACCCTACTTGATCTCTGGTCATTGAAAAATATCTCATGAGTACGTTCGTTATAGAAGTTTTTTGCACTTGGTAAAATCAGTGTTGTTTTGAATGCATTTTTTCTCGCCTGATATATATGCTTAGAATAAAAAAATAGAAAATTTGTCAACTCTCTGTTCAATTCCCACCACCTGTTTTTAATTTTTATGTGCCGTGACGAAATGCAAATTGAACAGAAGAACACGTTTTTAAGACCCCGTTCAGCTGCTTTTCTAGAGAAGTCGTCATAGGCTTTGTAATGAGCTGATTATATAAAGCAGAATAATTGAGATGTGACAAAACAATTGATGGAAGTTAAATTTCTAAGCTGGATGCTGAATTCAAATTGAGTCTATAAATCTTATCATCTGAGCCACTTTTTTTAACGTTTGATTAACATGATAAATGCAACTGAGACTTCTATCAATTGTTAGTCCTAAATATTTATATTCATTAGACTTTTTGTTAAATTTGTTATCTACAAATTTTGTGTCCTGGGGTTTGTTTCTTTGATCATTTCGTTTGCTGAAGTAAACGAACTCTGTTTTTGAAGAATTCAAATTTAAATGATGTTCTTTGAAGTAGTTTGCTAAATTATGTGTGTTTGATTCCAGGCAATGTTTTCCTAATTTTTCATCCACGTTAAAAGCAAAAACTAGGCAATCATCAGCATACCGTATCATTGTTACATTAGAATCAATACCTGTACAAAGATATTTTACATATAAATTGAACAAGAGAGGTCCCATTGCGGCTCCTTGGGGTGCAACTCTGACAACTTTTATCCAGTTGGAGAAAATTGAATCTAATTTTACACGTTGAAGTCTGTTAGAAAGAATTATTTTTAGTTATTCTATTGGGATATCTTGAGATATAGAATCAAATGCCGCTGAAAATTCCAAAAATGAACTTTAGACAATGTTACTTGATTCAATACATTTGCAAACTGATTCTATGAAAAATAGCAAAGCATTGGCTGTGGAAACACTTTTTTGAAAACCAAAATGAAGCGCGTTTAAGAATTCAAACTTTTGTACTTGATTCGTTATTTGTTGATGCAAGATTCGCTCTAGCAAGATGCAAAATTTTTGAAGATGCATTTGTGATTGATATTGGGCGGTATTTTGTTGCTTCCACTGGGTCACGTTTTTTGTAGGTAGAGCTGATTTCCGCTTTTTTTTATTGCACTCTGGAAAAAGAATTTGTTTAATGCATTCGCTAAGTATGGAGGTAGGATGCTGTACAATTATTGTTTGACATCTATTATAGCCCAGGCAGGAACCGTACAAGAACCGAATGTAAGCTTTTTGTAACTCAACTCCCTGTCAACATCATGAACTGTTTTTTCTGCAACAAGCAGAAAACTGGACGGTTTGGTATGTTTGCTTAGTTTATTTTTGTGGGTTTCTCGTTATAAAATGTCCAGAGAAATAAAGGTATGTGCTTAGTGCATTTTCTCTTCTTTGTAATTCTGTTTTACTGTTTTCACCGAAGCATTCAGTGTTCCGAATGTTAATGTGTTTGCCATTTCAAATAATTTTCTATGCAATTGGAGGGTGAATTTTGTGTGCATTGCTAACAATTGATATCATTATATTAAGTATTACGAGAATATCATTGCATTGATATAAGAAGTGCCACGCGGAAAACGCTAGGTTTTTAAGGAAAGAATTTGCATTTAACTGTTTTTTGTTAAAACAGTATATACTTTTTTTGCATCTGATCAGTTTGATATCAGTTACAAGAAGTGGTGCTAAGTGATCTGTTTTGAAGGGCGTATCAAAATTATATTGCCTGTTCTCTTTTATACTCTGTCAAAATGTAGTCAATATGTGATTCTGAGTTTTGTTCTAGTCTTGTAGGTTCGTGTACGCCAAGAATTTGTAGACAATAAGGTGTTATGATTCTTTCCAATTTGTTTTTCTCACAATCGTTTAAATAATTGAGGTTCAAAACATCCAATCCATGTACACTGTTGAATTGTCTAAAAACGCAGTCTAAGTTGTATGACAGTTTGTCTGAAAAATCTTTCGTGATGTAGTTTTGAGGGATCGTACGTTAGGTATATAAACATTTCTTCAAAAAGTTCGGAAATATTTTTACACTCAATCCGAACTGACGCAAATAAATTTTCGTCAAACGTCACTAAATTATTTTTGGAGCAGGTATCTTTGAAACAATTAGGGCCACACCTCCGCCTTACCTTTTACTTTATTGAAAGAGGACTTGTTTGAAACGTGCAAGAGTATCGTTTAAAATGTTCCAATGCATAGAGCAACAATTTCCAACGAAACAAGATTCACTAAGTACAATTATTGTGTTTTCCCAAAAATCCTGGAGTAGACATTTCAGTTCAGAGTAGACATTACAAAGAATTTTTTTTCCGAACAATCTTGGCCCTCAAAAAATTATAAAAAGTTCAAAAAAGTATAATTAAGAAACCCCACTATTTCAAATTCTTTAGTTAGTAGGTCTTCAAACAAATTTTGCAGCACAATTAAAGTAGTGAAATTATGTTGTTTGTTGCCAAAAAAGTGTAGCCTCCTCGATCAAAAGACTGGAACACAAACAATTACTGGCAAAAATAGATGAGTAAAAACAACAGCCTCCCCTCTTGAGCATGCTCTTGTTGTGTAATTGTTTCAAGCAATGTAAACAATGTTGTGTAATTGTTTCGTTCGAGAAAAGAGAGTTTGATCTGTTTTTGCTATGATTCCTATCAATTGCTAACAGGAAATACATTATGCGTTTCAAATTAAACATTTCAATTTTCGGATCAATCCTCATCTTGAACGTCAAAGTTGCAATTGGACATTATCTTCAACCGTTGCAAAGAGAAAGTTTTGCTCCTAAATCAATTGCAACTGATGATGCAAGATTAGATATCAAGGCCAACGGACTTCGGGAAGTCAGGTTCAACAAAACAATTCGATGTGAAAATTTTTGACCCGCTGGCAAAGAGTTGCTCTGAAAACAAAATTGAAGGCTACATGAATCCATTAAAATTTGATCATATAATAACCAAACGCATTGCCATGTTCATTGAGCCTATCCAGCATGATTCGTTTTGGTCCAAGGCTACAGGCAGTTTTACCATCATCTCTGTGCCAATTATGAGTCAATTTTTTTTATCTTCAAGCATGTCGATGAGTGAAAGTATAGCTACGCCGAATATTGCCGTGGCTATAGGATAACTTTGCGGTGTTCTTTTTTGGGACGTATTTACTCTTTTATCCATGAAAAGGCCTGCTGGGTTCTTTTATGGTTTCTGACTGTTTTTGAAATTGAGGGAAATAAATTCCCGATGTTTTTGAGCCCGATCTTTATTCAAGCTTTTGAACGCGTAACTGGCATTAAAAAAATCGCTTCATTTCGATTTTCACAAATTTTGTCCAATTCTCGTTTCCTATTTAATTTCTTTAAACCTGAAGTGAATTTGCCTCAAAAAACAGAAATCTAATTTGTATCTGATCTGCAGATTGAGCCTTCCAGACAAGGTTTTCGTTATTGAAGCATCGTTTTCTCTTTTGGATCTTGCGAGAAATAACTGTAGCGCTATCATCTTGCAAGAAGTAAGTGCGTTAACATTCTGTCTGCAACCCATGTTAAATCGTCTCGGTGAGACTGATGATTGGGCAATTTTGAAGCCTAGTTTAATTTTACTGACGATGAGAAGAAACGGTTTCAAATGAACACTTTCATTGTAGACTTTCCGTAGAATTTCAATTTGTTCGTCTTGTTCACTGTATATTCACTGCAGTGTTTGCAAACAAAATTTGGATGTTCCGCAACCTTAGCACTGAACTCAGGTCGTCACAATAATTGTCACAAAACTCAGGCACAACAATCGGGCAAAAAATGGATTAATTGACGTTAAAAAAAGCAACAAACTGTCCGTTTTTCTTCGCATGCATTAATGGACCGGGCCAATCAGATTCAAAACTGCTGAAACAACTGGCATAAAAGCTCTTTGCATGAAAAGAGCAAGGTTTGTTTGATTAATCTGGTTTTGTCATTAGTTGTTCGTCTTCTAACGTTTTCTGCCATTCGTTTTTCTCGGCTGATGTTTGTATATTTTATCAATTGATTGGTTTATTTAAACAAAACGAAAGATGTTTAAAGGAAGGCCTCGGAGCAGCCAAAATTCACCAAGTGACGGGGAGTGGAAAATCTTAATTGATTAATTTTTGTATTTCAAATCAAACGGAGAGCAGTAATTCTTTCTTTTTTACGGTAGTCTCCATAAGAAAAAATCCACCGAATTTTCATTACCTCAATTTTTTTCAGACACTGATTGGATTGTAAATAGGTATTAATTAGAATCCGGTCAAGAATAGGGCTGACCGTCATAAGAGTTGGACACACAAGTTATGAACTCAACGATTAAATCAGGTACTTTAAAAAATTTTAACAAAAATTCACAAGGGAAAGAATAGTGGAAGATAATCTAAATGGTGGCTCAGTAAAGATTTTAAAAGTGATCTCCAGTCTTCACAGTCGTAAAAAAACTAAGTAAACATGTTACTAACGTAATGAAAACTAACCGTGCCACTTCAACGGTAAACTCAGTACAGAAGTATGAAAAGCTACAAAAAACAAGTCGCGTCACATGATGTTTTGTCATTGATAGTTACCAACACACACGTAGTGTGTAAAATATGGTTCGCCAGGGACGTTTTCTGTTTAAAAAAGCGTTGGCTCTGGGGTTGGATTTTGCATAGCACAGCATTTTGGCAAGATATCTGAGATTATTCGTTGAAGGACCCATCAGCTCTTTTCATCTCAAAAGCTATAGTCTGGAACCAGCAGCTTTTCTCAGCAAGTATCAATTTTTCTCAGGCGGAAATCTATCAAAGGCGGAAAACCATCAAAGTTCTTAGTCTTTTTTTCCACAATTTGAGATTTAAATTTTTGCATGAATTTAGGTTAACTGATAGCAAGTAAACTTGTCTTGGAAGGTGTCGAAACGTTTGACACCATAAGGAAAACGTTTGAAAATGAGGTCACGAATTAGTTTCTAATAATTAGTTTCTTCAGCAAATCTGTTTGATGCTCAATATCAGGTACCTCCTCAAACCGTGTTTTCTCTCATCAGCTCTCTAAGTCATGTTTGAAAGGTGACTGAACAACTTCTTAGAGAAGAAGAACTGAACTACAGTTCTTTGAACGCCCACTGCTCAAATAGCGGAAACAGCCAGCCTTTACGCGGATGAGAAACGAACTTTTAAAAATAATTTTCTCGGTTACAATTTAATAGGAATACTGCCCGTTTCTTCTTTGAAAACTAGGCTTGCAATTAAACCTTATCATTGGTATCACAGAACCGGTTAAGCAAAACAATTTGTTTGATTTGTTGCTTCCAACTAATATTAAATGCCAATTTCACCAACTTCTGCACATCAGCATAATTAGCGTTAGTTTTTTTTGGCAAGGCGTTACCACTTTTATGCTTTAGGCTTTTGTCGAGTTTTTTTCTCAGCTTAATTATCGTGATAACAGATAAATTAGTTTCATGTCTATAAGGATAACGATGATGTTGGTGCTTTTTTGTGACGGTAACTCACTATGTTGACGTTGGCTGACAATCCAAAGAAACAACAATAATCATCAGGAACAAATTGTACTTTTCCAAAAAAATTTTCTTGTTCATTTTCAAATAATAATTAGCCGCAAAGAATAAGCTTAGTATATTCGAAATGTGTGTTTCCTGCTTTTTATGAGTTTTGGTGCACATGAGTTGCCTCATGCCAATATGGACAACAAGCAGGTTTGAGCGAATTGTTCAGGAATCTCCCGAACAAAGTCGTTCGCTTCCAGAGCTGTGAAACCTTGCTTTAAATCATACAGATGAGCCGGCTTGATAATTTTCTTCAATGTTCCTTGGCACAACTCCTCTTGACAACTGAAAATTTTTTTTCTATATTGCTGGTTTTAATGATCAAAGAAATGTCCCCTATGTGTTCATTAAGAATAGGGCCCACCGTCATATGAGTTGGACACACAAGTTATGAACTCAACAAGAAAAGCAGGTACTTAAAAAAATTTGTTGGTGCTTTTTTGCGATGATGATGTTGGTGCTTTTTTGTGACGGTAACTCACTATGTTGACGTTGGCTGACAACCCAAAGAAACAACAATAATCATCAGGAACAAATTGTACTTTTACAAAAAAATTTTTCTTGTTCATTTTTAAATAATAATTAGCAGCAAAAAATAAGCTTAGTATATTCGAAATGTGTGTTTCCTGCTTTTTATGAGTTTCGGTGCACATGAGTTGCCTCATGCCAATATGGACAACAAGCAGGTTTGAGCGAATGGTTCAGGAATCTCCCGAACAAGGTCGTTCTCTTCCAGAGCTGTGAAACCTTGCTTTAACTCATACAGATGAGCCGGCTTGATAAGTTTCTTCAACGTTCTTTGGCACAACTCCTCTTGACAACTGAAAATTTTTTTTTTCTATACTGCTGGTTTTAATGATCAAAAAAATGTCCCCTATGTGTTCATTAACGATTGACAGTGATTGTTGGATTTAATATGTACCAAAGTTCATCCGTCAAATGTTTTTTTACACAAAACTCGTTTGTCTTTTAATCAATCTCACATAAAAAGAAGGTAAACGTCCTCATTTCTGCTTTAAGTTATGTTCTCTAAATTTTTTCCTTTCTGTTGTTAGTATTAATTAACAGCATATTCTTCACTTCAAGATTTTTTGTAAAGGTGCTGCTCGATTATCATATTATTGTATTCAGCCTTTTGCACAAAAGTAAAATGTTTCAATCCAAACATTTGATTTTTTCTAAGTCTCTCATCGTTCCCTAGAACATACAGGAAAAAAGTGCGGGTGAAAAAATTAAAGTATCGGCAGATTTTTGAGCATGCAAAAGCATCTCCGTGACGACAGTATACGATGCAACGCTTGCAGAAGGCCTGTAGTTGGCTGAGGGGCGCCCATGACTGCCTTTCCGGTATTCGTGGCCAACGTTGTCAACTTGCCCATTACACAACCAATACTCAAGCATAACAATCTCAAGCACAAAATTGTTCGATCTCGAAAGTGCGGATGGTTTTGAAGACAAAATACTGCAACCAACACGGTCTCGCAAAACACCTCTCTAAGCAACGAAACCCTATCCAGCGATATTTGGGATGTTTTCCCGACTTCGACGGACAAAATGAGCAGTTTTTTAAAGCAGTAAATGATAGCAGGTCAAACTTCACTGTTCTCAAAAAAATGAAGCGGGACACAATTTTTTTGATTGTCTTTACAAAGTTCTGCGCCTTTTGCTGAAAAATCAAAATTTGCAAGTGTTTCATTTATAGTTGCAGCGTTTTTTCCCCAATTACATAATTTTGGCAGAAAAAATTTTGTAAAAGAAACTCAATTTGAAATCGAAATGGCTTGAAGCAATTCAACATGAACATTCGAAAAAAATTGATTGCAATTAAGTGTTTAACAGGAGAGCTCTCATCAGGCATTCTCTCAACGAAGGATATAATCAAGGAATGAATATATTTGAAAATTTTCTTGAAAAACGCCCTAAACCCTCTCAAGCAAACTCAAACTTTTTTGTCATCACTCAAAAATGCAACTCCTTTGATGGCAACTCCTCTATTTTGGCAGATACAAGGGCAAAAGCAATTTGAAAAAACGGTCATTAAAGCCCAAGGCAGCCAATAAATATGCCAGACATTGAAGGCAGTCTGCTTATGATCTTCCCAAAAATGAAGCAGTACTCCTAGTAGACGCAAAAACGCATTCGGTTGTTTCAATTGAAAATTAGGTCTTGAAAAAATAAGAATTTTCCTTGCTTCCAGGTTGTGTTGCTCAAAATTCAAACACAGCCACATTAGACCTGTTCATATTCGGCACTCGCGAAGATACCAGCGAGGAAGATACTATTGCGATTTCAATGTACAGAGTAGACAAATTCATAGATATTCGCCTCTTGAAAAGCCTGAGAATAAGGCGAAAACTGTGTGCAGACAACAGCAGTGGGTTAAGAACCTTTCGAAAACGTTCACGGATATATTTGAACAATTTATGAATTTTGGATACATAAGGAAAGCTACAGAATGCCAACTGATTGCTATGAAGCACCTAAAATCCAGCGCTTGTGAAATTTCCAGAGATAGTGATGTTGATATTGTAGTTTGCTGCCGTGTTTTGGATCAGTCCTTGACAGTGAAGATTTGCGTGTACCCGTCACGGCACTTGCATTGCAAAAGTCTCCCAGTCCACTTAAGAAGCCCGAAAAATAAGAGAAACATCTCTCACAACGCTCAATCTTGTTTCACAAAAGTTTTTTATCAAAAACATTCGTTTATTGCTCAAATAACTGCTAGCGCTAAGAGAGATTTCTTGGATGCAGAGAACAATACTCAGATAAATTTGTTGGCATCGTCCTTCTTCGACTCGCCCGTCAATCATGACCCAGAGCAGCTGTATTCGCTAAAAATTCGGGAGAATGAACACAATATCAGGGATCCAATGGAATATGACAATGACTAAAACTTCTTGTGCAAGCCTCCTGGAAATGAGGACCTGACAAATACTCACATTATACCAGATAGGATTACGCAAGGCAAATTTAAGAAGATGGAACCTTGCAAAAACATTATTCTCCACAAACTTCATGTTGTTAGGTTGGCAGAGAAAAGAGCCCCAGTTGCCTCACAACAAAGTATCTCATAATTACACTCATAATTACAATCTCATAATTACACCTGTCCTTGTGGGGAAAAACTTACGCAAACTAAAGCTCTCCACGGTGCAGAGGGGGCTATAACAGCAACGACACAAATATAGAAACATTTCAATAAGATACGAAATGCAAGACGTATATTATGACGTCGAAGTTGAACACCGTAGATGTCATACGCAGTAGTGATCTGAACCGCACGGTTGACTGCCCTGCTGGTTTTTGTTGTCAACGAATCATCCATCCAAAAGTCAACAAGAGCAGTCCCATTCAAAAATTTATTCGATTTCCAACGCCTTATGTTCAGACTGTCCTGCAAAACTTGACACTTTAACTGACACAATCCCGCAAATTACATCGTCCATCGAAGAGACCCTATCCACTGATACGTGGGATTTCTTGCGAACATCGAGATCAGATTGAATTGAACAAGTTTATAAAAATAGTAATGAGAGGGCGAACTCCATTGTGCTCCACCGAACAAAGCGGGACACGATTTTCTTGATTATTTTCATAAAATTTTGAACCTTCTGCGGAAAAAGCAAAGTTTGCAGTCTTATCCTTTAAGTAAGGCTGCGGCATTTCTTTTGCGCTTAATACTCTTATGCGTTAGAAATGTTATGTAATAAATGGGTCTGTGACCGAAACTTAAATTGGAAGGTTTTAACATTGCTGTGAATTCAACAAATTTTTCCTTGAAATCAAAGCCCTGCAGAACGAAATTTGAATACAAAACTCAAGCAGAAAACAGGATAACCTGAAGTACTTCAATAAGATCGTTGAAAACGAAAAAAATATCGAACGCAATCAGTGAGGTCTCATCACGGATTCTCTTATTGAATGATACAATTATAGGACGAACCGTTCTTGAACTATTTCATGAAAAAAAAATCATCAAACATCTGAAGCAAATCGAAACTATTTTGTCAATCCCAAGCGTTAAGTTTGCTACAATGCAGCCCTCTATATTAGCAGACATCAGGGCAACGGCAATGAAAAAGCGGCCCTCAAAACCGAAAGAATTCATTGAATATGCCATATATTCAAGGCGGTCTGCTCATGATCTTCTCGAAAATGATGCAATACTCCTAGTGTACACAAAAAATGCATTCTATTGCTTCACTCGATGTTTAGGTGTTGAGAAAAAATTGCCCTGCCTTGAGTTGTTTTACTAAAAATTCGTGCATGGTTCCATCAGACCACAACCGAAGGCAACACTGAGAGAGATCAGATTAAGATTGCTAAGTAATTTATAGACAATTTTCTTGTTATTGACCTCTTGCAAAACCCGGGCACAACTCTAAAACAAACAATATATGAACAAAGACTTTGCGGTAGAATTCTTGGAAAACCTTCTGGAGTTCCTCAAGGACTTATCCTATCTTTTTATTAAATTTGGATGCGTAGTGAAGGCTCCAAAACTCCAATTGGTTGTAAAGAAGCACGCGAAATCCAGAGCTTGTGAATTTTCCAGCGAGATTGATGTTGATAATGTCGAATTCTGGTGAGTTTTGTGATAAGTTCTTGGCAGTGGAGATTCCAGCAAAACCCTCCTGGCACCTATAGTGTAAACATTTTCCAGTCTGCTTCAGAAACTCAAAAAAACTGCAAAAATATCTCCCCAAAACGCCTAATCTTGTTTCAAAAGATGTCTTTATAATTTGTTTGCCTTGCTTCAATAAGTTCTCACTCTAAGGAAATTTTCTGGGATGCAAGGAAACTATTCAAAAATTATTGTAAGCAACGTTCTTTGGCTAGCCAGTCACCAGCGACGCACAACAATTGTATTCGCTGCCAACCCGCCAACCCGGCAGTGTAGATTCAACATAAGGGACCCAATGGAATACGAAAAAGACTACAACGTTTCGCTCGCTGCTGTCGAACCTCCTGGAAACAAAGACTTGACAAATAATGACATTATACACAATAGGATTTCGCACAGCTTTGCCACAGGCAGACCACAATTTTACAATGACAAAATTGGCAGTCCCTAACCGTCTGTGCATTCGGTACAAAATTGAAGTCCATAAATACACCCATCAACTCTCCTAGAGGGGGAAAAATCACATCAACGCATGCTATTCACTATGCATGGGGGCTAAATTCACAGGCGGCTAATTAAGAGAGACATTTGAAATGATAATGCACGACGAACAATATGACGTTGAATTCAGTTGCTAGATGGTGAACGCTTTTACAAAAATCTATTATCACTGACAATAATGCTCATTTACTCATCAGAGCAAATGGTTTGTGGGGTCCAGGTTAAGCAGAATTTTCTTCGACGTGCAAATTGTTTATTCGTTTGCCACATCGGGCCCGAAAAACTTGCCAGGAAGCCTACACGTGACACGAAGCATTTAAAATCTAAAATATGGACAAGAATTTATGAAAAATGAAAAAAGAAATTGTTTATCCTCTCAGGTTTTCCTGCATTGGAGGCCAAGAGAACTCAGCAACACGCACTATAATAGAATTTTCAAAAAAAACTCTCAAAAAACGACACATAATCGGACTCATTAACATACATACATTCGAGCGAAGAAAGTGTCTGCACTCCTACACAACGCAATTTTTTGTCTCAGAGGCCTCCGTGGTTTTAAACGTGTAATTGAGGTTGATATTACCCATAGTGTTGCTGTGCAGAGGGAAACCAAGGTTCATAATTGGTGTAGTATCTTTCCAATCTTCGGACTCGACTGCTAGTTCCTAGCATAGTCATGTAAGCCTAAACCACAATGTAATTCTGCGTTAATTTTAAAAACGCTGCTGTAGTGTTTCACAGAGGATTATTACAAATTTTTTGTTAATAATAATAGAAAATTATGTTCCTGAGCTGTCCTAACAATCAATGAAATGCCCCTTCGTTTCTTCCTTCTCCACTTACCAGCCTACTTTAGCCAAATTTGATTCGGATCAAAATGATTGAAAAGAGTCTGAACAGCTGCTATTATCTCTTCAAAACTTTTTTCACAAACACTCAACCTGTCAGACATTACATCGATGGAGACCCCAGCTTGCCTAGCGTCAACTCTGCTACAGCGAACAGTCCTAGTTTATTTGTAGTAAGTATCCTAGACATTTCGCAGTCATTTACTTTACCTTCAATAATCTTATGGATATTACGTTGGTCTAAGAGGCGTGCTCTATTGACGTCTCGAACAAAGCACTTGGATCGCAGATCCGTGCAGTTTAGCGTCAGCTCCAATAAAGATGCCACTTTGAAGGAGCTGTATAAACTCATCTCGCAATGCCCCTCACAAAAACTCAAAAATGATTTCATTATTGCCGGGTTTATTGATAATCGAAGTACTCCTCAACAGTTCGCTTATGAATTGCAGTGTCTCCTTGATATAACATATATGAAGCTCAATCACTCAGATGTAATTGTGGCAAAAACAATCCTTCAGTTAATCAACCCCAAATCAACAAAAAGTTATTTTCTCTAAATATTGCTCTGCAGTTTGTGCTTTTAGCTCTTATCCGTGTGTAATCACCCTTAGTTTTGACAATATCTACGACTTTACTTTTTCTCTGGATACGTTGTATATTTCTCATACAATGGCAATTAGTTATTTGCTCGTATGCTTCATTTTTGGATTTATACTTTTGCTCCTTACTCAGTTCAGTTTCCTTTCTTCCAATGCCCCAAGACCATGGATGTGACACTTCTCTCAATTGATTTCATGATCAGAGTGAATGCAGTCATTTTATGAGGGATGCAATAACAATACAGTCAGCTCACTCTACGTGCAGATTGCCCTCACTTTGAAGAACAATTAATCAAACGAAGGCTAAGGCATTCAAGCAGCTTTTTCAAGTGTCGGCTGAGGGCTCAAAATTTTAAAAGATATTTTAAACTACAATACGCCAATTAATAGCAGATGTGTCATGCACAATTGTTAATTATTAGGATTTATCCAAAACAAATATAAATTACGTAGATCTTAAAAATTTTTCTTAATTCTTATGATTGGGTTTAAGTTTTGTTAGCTGAAACAGATGGACAAGAAAAATAGAAGTGGGAGAAGAAAATAAATATATAGTTTGCTATGAAGCAGACGTTGTTTTGAAGAAAACAGTAACGCCATTAGACGTGTTCACTAAACCTCCTAAGACCTCTGTTATAATTATATTGATGATTTTCGCAGGAAAAAAGACTATTTAAACCGTTTTGATTACAATACAAATAATTGGGTTAAACCAACTAACCGACAGACCAAAACAGTCCTCAAGAGACAAAAAGATCAAAAAAAAATACTGGATTGGTAATCACAAGACCTGTCTTGGTCCCAACCGGCATCGACCAACAGCTGATTTCATGGTCAAAACAAAATAATGCCAAAACAACACAATTGATAACCAAAGGTACTAATTCATAATGAGGTACAAAAACAAAGCTTTGAGTGCAGCCAAATTTTCATGAAATACTTGCGCTGAGTTTCATTGTGAAGCTAGAATGAATAATAATTATGAGACAAACATAAAAATGATGCTTTTTGAGAAGTTAAAAGTCTCAAGAAAAAAGTATAATGGACTACCACTTAACATTAAACCATCTATTAACCAAAGAGTTTTTAAAAGTAGTCACAGAATGAAAATTTTTTTGCTGCAAAAAATAGTTGTTACAACTTCATGAAGGAACACATGAGTGAAATACTGATTTGAAGATGACCACTGTCGTAGAGATGACCCGTCGCTGAGTATAATCTGAGATATTTGGCCGAGAACACATAGTCTCATGATTACAGTCTTTGCTTTCCAGCAAAACGTTTGGGTAAAGGTTTGGTTTTTGTTTTAGCTTCTTTACTGTTCTGGGTACATTTATACTTGAACAAATTTAACATTTCTCTGTTTTCCATTATTTTATTACTTTAAATTTTCAACATTAAAAAGGTTTATTATTAAATCTAATTTGACGGTAGAAAAAATTATTCAATTAAACTTAATAGCCAACGTGCTGCAAAATTTAGGGAACAAAAATAATGTTAAGAAATTAACTTAAAGAAGGTAAACAATATATATCAATGACTCTATTTGATGCAACAGTACAAGTTGAAGAATTAAAAGAACTATCTAAAAATGAAGGCAAGGCAGCAGTTAATTTTGAAAACCGACAGCCTAGTCAGGGATTTCTAAATATTATAAACATTAATTAACTTTGATACTTCGTTTGCAACAAAGAATCGAGCCCAATTATAGTCTTCAACTATTGCATTATTCAAACTTTCCAACCAAGGTACAGGATTAAAATATGTACAAAAAAGGTTTTGATTTATACTGATGTAAAAATTCAAAGTTTTTGACTGGTAATTATAATGATAATTGTTTTATCTCTAAACATCTTGATTTTTATGCGCTTAAATGACCATAAGTAAGGTTTTAAAACAGTGAAATCTTCAATTTTTTTCCATTTTTTATTGTAGTATTCATATACTTTCTTTATTTCTTATGTTTTTTATTCTTTTTTCGATTACAATTAATGAATTTGTTATGAAATGATTTGAAATGATTAAATTTATCACCTAACTGATTAAAGAGATAATCTGCCTGTGGGTAATTGCTTGGGGCATTGATTGGATTGCACGTGCTGAAATGGCTTGTCCAATTGGCGGTATCTTTGCTGGCTTCAGAGACGGCTGATGTCTTTGAGAAGATATGAAACTAAGCTTTTTACTGATTGAAAGCAGTAGCTACCAAATGATTGAAGTCAAAAACAATTTTGGGTATAATTTCCCCAAAGCTTTATTTGAAGGAACCAAAATTAGCGGGAAAACGTAAAGGCACACAGGAAAAGCAAACCAGAGACCAATGCAATTAATTTAAAGCCATTAAATTTTTTTAAACTTAAGACTTTTAGTTTTGTTAAGTAATCAAATTAATCCAAAACTAAAAAAAGGTAAATCTTAAAAAAAACTTCTGTTGTGATATGATTGGATGTAATGTTTGTTAGCTAAATCAGATGGACCAAAAAAGCAGAAAAAAGAAAAGAAAATTAATATAAGGTTTGCTATGAAGCCCAGATTGCTTTGAAGAAAAAAATAAGACCACTTAGACGTTCACTAAAAGTCCGAAGACCTCTCTTATAAATGTATTAATGATTTTTGCTGGAACAACAATTAGTTAAACCACTTTGATTATCAAACAAGTATTTGGGAAAAACCAACTAACCAGCAGAACTAAACAGTCCTCAACAGTCAAAAAGATCAAAAAACACTAGACTGGTAATCACACAAGACCTGTTGTGGTCCCAACTGGCATCGACCACCGGCTGATTTTATGGTAAAAAAACTAATGCCAAAACAACGCAATTGACAACCAAAAAGGAATTAGTTCATATTGAGGTACAAAGACAAAGTGTTGTGTGTATCCGAATTTTCACGAAAAATTTGAGCTGAGTTTTATCGTGAAGCTAGAATGAATAATAATTATGAAACAAACATCAAGAAAGAAAATTTTTGAGAAAATACAACTCTCACGAAAAAACTGTTATGGACTACCACATAACATTTAACCATCTGTTAGCCAAAGAACTCAGAACAATTTTCTCATGCTTTTTTATTTTTTGCTGGAAACAGTATTAGTGTTATTAGTGATGGAAAAAAAAATTGTTGATATAGTTTCATTAAGAAACGCATGAGTAAGACACTGATTTGTAGATGACCACTCTCGTAGAGATGACCGCTCGATAGGTATCATGTGAGATACTTTTCCGAGGACACATAGTCTTATAATTTAACTCTGTATTTTCACAAAGCATTTTTCAACAGACGTAATACAGTCTTTGCTTTCTAGCAGAATTTTTGAGGTAAACGTTAGGTTTTTGTATTAATTCCTTTTTTCTGGGTACTATTATACTTGAACGCCTTTATCATAACCCTCTTTTCCATTTTTTATACTTTAAATTGTCAAGGTTACAAAGAGTTAATATGAAATCTAATTTGATGGTAGTAAAAATTATTCAATTACACTTAATATCCAACGTGATGCAAGATTTAGAGAACACACAATGCAAAAATATTAAAATAGAAAATGTAAAGAAAATATAACAATGGTTGTATTTGATGCAACAGTACAAGCTGAAGGATTAAAAAATCTATCTAAAAATGAGGGCAAGGCAGCAGTGACTACACATCCAATAATCTAGTCAGGTTTTTGGTAAAAATTGTAAACAGCACTTAGCATGTATACTCTATTTGAGACAAAAACTCTAACTCAATTTTAATTTTACAACTAATTATTTATTCAAATTTTCTACCAAAGATACAGGTTTAAAATATATACTAAAAGGTATTGGTTCATAGAGAGGTACAAAGACAAAGTTTTTGAAGGGTAACTATAATATTAATTTTTTCATTACTAACCGTCTTGATTTTTATGCGCTTAGCTGATCACAAGTAAAGTTTTAAAAGAGAGAAATCTTCAAATTTCTTTTCCATTGGTTCTTGTAGTCTTGGTACACTTTATTTATTTATCATGTTTTTGTTATCTTTTTGATTATCATTTATGAATTTGTTATGAAAGGATTTGATATGATTAAATTTATCACTAAAGTGTTTGAAGAGAAAATTCGTCTTTGAGTAATTGCTTGGAGCAATTACTGCACGTGCTGGAACGGCTTGTCAAATTGGCGCCAACTTTGCTGGCTGCAGAGTCAGCTGATGTCTTTTAGAAGACATCAAACTAAGCTTTTTATTGATTGAAAGCAGCGATCAACAAATGATGGAAGTCGAGAACATTTTTGAAAATGATTACCCCAAATCTACTTTTTAAGGAACCAAAATTAGCGGGAAAACATAAAGACGCACAAGAAAATTAAACTAGAGCAGACACCGATACAATCATTTTGAAGCCATTTAACTCTTTTAAACTTAAGGTTTTTAGTTTCGTTCACTTGACCAAAAACTCATTTATTAGTTAATCTGGCAAGTACACTTGGCACGCTATTGTGGGAAGAAGTCTAAAACAACAACATATGTTAACATATTGGAATTCCAAATTCAGTCATGACCATGACTAACTAGCGCCTAGGACACTATTCCCAAAATGTGTCTTTGCAAAATTACTCACAAATGTTATGACTATGGAATGATTTTTCAAATTGCATCACTGTTTACAAAAGAGTCTGCGGCGTATGTGACACTCAATATGAAGGGGATGTTAAGTACGTTGTGATAGTCTAGTTGACGCAAACTGATTCTTTATTTTCTGAACCATTTGTATATGCGTATATGGGATCGAGCAGCTTCTCTGTATCCAAAAATTGTTTTTCTTTTGGACACACTGAGGACTCACTAACTTATTAATGCTCTTCTTTTTTGGCTGCATCGGCAAACTGGAATCTCAGTACAGATAAGCTTCCAGTGACAGAATATGTCAAAAACATAGGACACAGAAACTGGTTGATAAATTCAGCGTTCAATCAGCATGCTATTATCGAGAGGGAAACGCATACCTCTGAGTCCTAGCAATGATACTTTTTAAAACAGTACTGTCAGTATCAAAACCTGTGTGATGGAACTGGAGTTTGTTACTAAGATTGAAACACGCTCTTTTGAAAGGCGCTGCGATCTTAAACACTGCGCTCCAATCTGACATTATTTCAACAAATCCCTTGCATTAAATTATTGTGTAATGTTCAGTCTCTCAGTGAGAAGCTGAATATTTCTACTATAACTCAAGCATCTCTACAAAGTATTCAAAAGGTCCAATTTAAACTTCAAACAACTTTGATCACTAAACATCCTTCGACAAACGAGACCAAAAAACAAAACTAATTTTTCTCCTTAAAGCAGCAGTTCAACCAAATCTCTAGAATGGATTCACAGCAATTCCACTTGACAAATAACAATTGTAACGGGAACTTTTTTTTCATTTTTCTCCACAATCGGATTGCGAAAAAACATGCGAAATATAGCGACATAACGTCCAAAAAACATTCAGGAAAAATCAACACCAGGCTTCAGCAAAAACTGGTCAAAGATCACGCAATTGATCTTGCATTCTCAACAACTTCACGATCAGTGGACATAAGACACACTGGCAACCAAGTACCTTATTGACTTCAAAAAAAATGTTGACAACCTTTGTCACCAAAAACATTTCGAGAAGCTAGAGAATGTGGGAGGCTTACCGGAGATGGTCCTGGAGTTTTACCTTTGTTTGATAACATATTGACTGAGAATAGAAGAAAATTCTCCAAAAGTTCTATAGAGGTAATCAGCAGTGTGCCTCAGTGCTAAATGCTTGCACCCCTCGAAAATGTTCAGTAGCTTCAGATTTGCAGACAATCACAAAAAGATTTGCACAAATACAGATGCCGTACGGTTATGATGGTGGCGAAGCGCGAACTCGATAAAATTAAAAACAAAAAAGTGTAATGCCCTTCTTTTTTAACGTAATCCCTGCACCAAAAAAAGAAACGGAGGAAATGTGGAGTACTCAACAGTGGATAAGATCAAGTGATTTTGGAGTGGTGATCACACGGGTTCGGTCCTGGACCCAACAGACCACCGGCTGATTTCCCGGTCCAAACAAAATAATGTCAAAACAACACCATTGGCAGCCAGAAAAAATTCTGTAAAAGATCTGCATCGTGCTCATCATCTCATATGGTGCCGTTCTTTGCAAACCGTCCACAAATGGAATTCGAGAAATCAAGTATTTCCAAGTAAAGGCCATTTCCTCGATATTAATCTCTTCTCAGAACGATTAGAGTGACAGGCCGAGTCAACTCAGAACTTTTTCTGTCTCATTCTTCTGCGGGCTACATTTTCTCCTATTGTTTATCTATATTGTCAAATATAAATGTTCCAAAAATCGAACACATCTGAAGAGGACAATACACCGTGTCTGAGACAAAAAGCTATCTGATGAAACAACAAAGTCAATGATTTCTGGGCGCGAGCCAATTAGCTGACAAACTTCTTTCGCAACGCCGCCAAAACACGTCTCATTGAAATCAAAAACACCAAAGCCAACATCTACTAGCATCGTTTTAAAGAAACGTATGTGCTCGACAAAATCCGCAACTGGAATCTCGGTTGCTGCTCTAGAGCAAACACTAAAATATAAGATTTTACAAATTGATTTGACCCACTGACTTATCTCAAAATGTTTTCTACTGCAACTACTGCATTTGAGCACCAGATACAAAAAACAAGTTTCAATGCTGACAAATTTTTAGAAGACAAAAGGCGACGGCGAGACCTGACATGCAGACAATGAAAATGCAAAACGAAGACTTCATGAAGAATCTAACTACACAATCCATTTTTGAGAAATTGTATTGTTGATGATTTTCTTTCTTGTTTTTATTCAAAGCCAAAACTGACATTTTAGGCTGAATATTTTCTTAAATTGTCGCTCCATTCTGACTGTTTTCAATGCTTAGACGAACATGAGCCATATCAAATTCCGACGGATGCGAAGTTGGTCTAGGAGGCTAGCTCTACGGACATCTCGAGCAAAGTACATGGATCGCAGAACAGTGCAGTCTATTCTTCATTCCTGTAAAGATGCCCCCTAAAAGGGCTGTATTAACTCATCTCGCAATACCCCTCACAAAAACTAAAAAGTTTTTTTAATGCCGGGATTAATGATAATCGAAGTACTCCTCAAAAGTTCGCTAATGATTGGCAGTTTCTCATTGAAATAATATATACAAAGTTCAGACCCTCTATATGTAACTGTGCCAAAAACAATTCATTCAGTTAATCAACCCCATATCAACAATAAGTTACTTGCTTTAAATAATGCTCTGCAATGTGTGCATTTAACTTTTATCCCTGTGTAATCATCTTTAGTTTTGACAATATCTACAACTTTACTTCCTTCTCTGAATATTGTGTACATTTCTGATACAATGGCAATCAGTCATTTTCTCGTCTGCTTCACTTTTTGATCTATAGTTTTGCTCCTTACTAAGTTCAAGTTCCTCTCCCCCAATGCCCCAATACCAAGGATGTGACACATCTCTCAATCGTTTTCTTGATCAAAATGAATCCAGTCATTGTATATAGAACCCAATATCAATACAGTCAGCTCACTCAGCGTGCAGATTGCTCTCAATTTAAATAACAACTAATTGGATGAAAAGTAAAGCATGCCGCCAACTTCTTCAAAAGTCCGATGAGGGCGCAAAATTTCAATAGATATCTTTAATTACAATATGCCTACTTATGAAGAACAGAAGTGTCATGCAAAACTGTTATTTAATAATACTAATCCAAAATTAAAAAACATGTAAATCTTAAAAAATATTTTGTAGTGATATGATTGGTTAAAAAGTTTGTTGGCTGAATCACATGGAGAAGAAGAGAAGAGGCGGGAGAAAATTAATTGAAGATTTGTTTTGAAGCAGAGATTCTTTTGAAAAAAATAGAACCACTTAGACTCTCACTAAATATCCAAAAACCTACGTTATAAACATATTAATGATTTTTGCAAGAACAACAATTTATTTATTTTGCAAATAAATTGGAGAAATCAACTACCCGGAAGCCCAAAACAGTCCTCATCAGTCAAAAAGATCAAACAAATCTTAGTTTGGTAATCATGCGAGACCAGTCTTGGTCCCAACTTTCACAGACCACCGACTGATTTCACGGTCAAAAGAAAACAAAAGAAAGTTAAAACAATACTATCGACAACCAAGAAGGTACTGGTTTAAATTGAGGTACAAAGACAAAGTTTTGAGTGTAACCAAGTATTCATGAGGATTGAGCTGAGTTTCATCCTGACGCTAGAATGAATAATAGTTATGAGAAAAAAGTAAAAAAATGCTTTCTGAGAAGTTACATGTTTCAAGAAAAAACTTATTGAATACCGCATAACATTAAACCATCTACCAACAACAGAACTTTTAAATGTAGTCAGAAAATGTAAAGCTTTGCTGAGAGGTATCAAAATTATAACGTAAGTCAACTGCTTTTTCATTTAAAATACCAGTTTGCAGTCGTTGTTAATGATATTTTTTCTCATGTTTTGTTTTTTTTTGCTGGGAACAGTTTTTTTTTGTTACTAGTGATGAAAAAATAGTTGATATAGTTTCATGAAGAAACACATGATTGGAACTCTGATTTACAGATGACCACATTCACATTTGTAGAGATGACACCTCGCTAGGTATTATCTGAGATATTTGAACGAAAATCCATAGTTTCAATTTTTTTTATGTTTTCACAAAGCTTTTATCAAAAAATGTATTCTAGTGTTTGCATTCTAGCAAAATTTTAGGTAAACGTTTATTTTTTTTAGTTTTTTTGTCGGGGTAATTTCTTTTCAAAACGCTTTTACTTAAACGCATTTAGCATAACTATGTTTTCCATTATTTTAATACTTTAAAATGTCAATTTTACAAAATAATAATTCTAATTTGATGGTAGTAGAAATTATTTACTTACACTTAGTATCCAAAGTGTTACAAATTTTAAGAGACACAAATTTTTCACCACAGGTACAAGTTTAATATATGTAGAAAATGGTATTGGTTCATACTGAGGTTCAAAGACAAAGTTTTTAACGGGTAATTGTAATACTAAAAGTTTTATTGCTAGGCATTTTCAATTTTATGCGCTTATCTGGTCATTAGTGAAATTTTAAAATAAACTAATCTTAATTATTCTTTTTCATTTTTTCTTGTTTTCATCATACACTTTATTTATTTTACCTTGTTTTTCATATGTTTTTGAATACCATCTACTGATATGTTATGAAGAGATTTGTTTTGATTAAATTCATCACTAAACTGTTTGAATAGAAAATTGTTTGAATAGAAAATACATCGGTGTGCAATTGCTTGAAGCATTGATTCTACGTGCTGGAATGGCTGGGCTGATAGGCGGTATCTTCGCTGGTTGCAGTGTCAACTGACGTTTTTGAGAAGACGTCAAACTAAGCTTTTTACTGATTGAGAGCAGTGAGCACCAAATGATGGAAGTCAAAAACAGTTTTGAATCTAAATTCGCCAAAGCTTCATTTTAGGAAACCAATATTAGCGGAAACACATAAAGACACACGAGAAAAGCACCCAAACCAATTAAGAGAACAAGGCAATCATTGTAAAGTCACTAAAATTTTTCAAACCAAATTTAAGAATTTTAGATTTGTTCGCTGGACCAAAAACTTAATTAAAAAAACTGGTGAGTACATTGTTGGCCAGCTAGTGTGGGAAAAAATTCTAAACAACAACATATGATAAGAGATTGACAATTCCGTATTCAGTTATTATTAAATAGCGCCTTGGACACTATTCCCAAAATTTGCCTTAACCGACAAAACTTGAATCAATTGCATCTCACCAAACTTAAACAAACGACCTACTAACACTTGGAATTCCACCTTCTCAGTTTGCAACATTGAATGATTTTTCATATTGCAGTACTGTTTACGAAAATGTCTGCGTTGGATATGATTCTCAATATGCAAAAAGAAACTGAGTACGTTGTGATAGTCGAGTGGAAGCAAACAGTCTTTTCTCTGAACCAAGCGTATATGCTAACATTGGATAGAGCTTTTCTGTATGTACAAATGGTTTTTGTTTTGGACACTTTGAGGACACTTGTTTAGGAGCTCTAATACTAGGCTCAATTAATTTAACTGAATAATGCTCTTGTTTATTGGCTGCATTGCCAAACTGGAATCTCAGTACAGGAAAGCTTCCAGTGAAAGAATATATCAGAAAAATAGAAACGAGAAATTGGTTAGTAAGTTCAGCATTGAATCAGTATGCTATAATGGAAAGTGAAACGCATAACCCTGCAACATAGCAATGATCCTTTTATAAAAAAGATCTGTCAGTATCGAAAACTGCGTGATTGACTTTGAATGTCGGACTATAATTGAAACACGCCTTCAGAATTCAACGCCGATATACCCTTGGTGTATAGATACAGCCTTTCGATCTGACCCTAGTTAAGCAAATGTCTTGCAACAATTTTTATGTAATGTTCAAACTTTTAATGCGAACCTGCATATCTCCACAATAACTCAAGCATGCGAACAAATGATTCAAAAGGTCCAATTCAAGATTCGAAGAGTGCCGATTGATCATCAAAAAACTTTTAACAAATAAGACAAAAAATGAAGCTAATTTTTCTCGTTAAAGCAGCAATTCGACCAAATATCCGGAATGGACTCAAAGCAGTTCCACTTGACTATTGAAATGGGGATTTCTTTCATTTTTCTCAACAATCGGTTTGCAAAGAACATGTGAGATTGAGCGACATAATATCAATTAAACATTCAGGAGAAACCAACACCAGGCTTCCGCAAAAACTGGACAAAGGTCACTCAATTGATCTTGCATCTTCAGCCATTTCACAATCAGTGGTCAAACAACACTTTGACAACTATGTACTTTGACTTCGAAAAAAATATTTACAAGTTTTGTCAACGAGTTTTTCCCGAGTAGCTAGAGAATGTGGGAGGCTTGCCGTGGCGATCCTGGAGTTTTCCCTATGTTTGATAAAATAATGACTGAGAATAAAAGAAGATTCTTCAAAAGTTCTAGAGGTACTCAGTAGTGTGCCTCAGTTTTAAATGCATGCATCCTTCGTTAATGTCCATTAGCTTCAGATTTGCAGACGATCTGGAAAGTATTGGCACCAACACAGATGCCGCACGGGTATGGAGGTAGTGTTACGCCAACTCAATGAAATTAAACGAAAAAAACCTTAATATCCAAGTAAAGGCCATTTCCCCGATATTAATCTTTTCTCAGAACGATTAGAGTCACAGGCCGAGTCAACTCAGATCTTTTTCTGTCTCATTCTTCTGCGGGCTACATTTTCTCCTATTGTTTAACTATATTGTCAAAAATAAATTTTCCAAACGTCAAACACATCCGAAGAGGACAATACACCGTGTTTGAGACAAAAAACTACCTGATGAAACAACAAAGTCAATGATTTCTGAGCGCGAGCCACCTAGCTGACAAACTTCTTTCGCAACGCCGCCAAAACACGTCTCATTGAAACCAAAAACATCAAAGCCAACATCTACTAGCATCGTTTTAACGAAACGTAATTGCTCGTCAAAATCCGCAACTGGAAGTTCGGTTGCTGCTCTACAGCGGACACTAAAAGTATAAGATTTTAAAAATCGATTTGACCCTTTGACTTATCTGAAAATATTTTCTACTGCAACTACTACATTTGAGCACCAGATACAAAAAACAAGTTTCAATGCTGACAGCTTCCTAGAAGACAAAAGGCGACGGCGCGACAAATATTAGCAATTACAGATGCTGAAATGCAGACAATGAAATTGAAAAGCGAGGAAGACTTCATGACTAAACTAACTACACAATCCATTTTTGATAATTTTCTCGTTGATGATTTTCTTTCTTGTTTTTATTCAAAGCCGGAATTGACATTTTAGGTAAAAAAAATTTTAATATGTTGCTCCATTCTGACTGTTTTCAATGCTTAGACGAACATGAGCCATATCAGATTCCGATGGATGCCAGGTTGGTCCCAGAGGTTAGCTCTACGGTTGCCTCGAGCAAAGTAGATGGATCGCAGAACTCTGCAGTCTATTCTTCATTCCTGTAAAGATGCCACCCTGAAAGGGCTGTATTAACTCATCTCGCAATACCCCTCACAAAAAAAATAAAAAGTTTTTTTTATTGCCGGGAATAATGATAATCGAAGTACTCCTCAAAAGTTCGCTAATGATTGGCACTTTCTCATTGATATAATATATACGAAGTTCAGACCATCTATATGTAACTGTGCCAAAAACAATTCATTCAGTTAATCAACCCCATATCAACAATAAGTTACTTGCTTTAAATAATGCTCTGCAATGTGTGCATTTAACTTTTATCCCTGTGTAATCATCCTTAGTTTTGACAATATCTACGATTTTACTTCCTTCTCTGAATATGGTGTACATTTCTGATGCAATGGCAACCAGTCATTTGCTCGTCTGATTCACTTTTTGATCTATAGTTTTTCTCCTTACTAAGTTCAGGTTCCTCTCCCCCAATGCCCCAAAACCAAGGATGTGACACCTCTCTCAATCGTTTTCTTGATCAAAATTAATCCAGTCATTGTATATGTAACCCAATATTAATACAGTCAGCTCACTCTGCGTGCAGATTTCTCTCAATTTGAAGAACAACTAATCAAATGAAAGATAAAATAAAGCATGCAGGCAACTTTTTCAAATGTCCGATGAGGGCTCAAAATATGAATAGATTTTTTAATTACAATATTCCGGTTTATGTAGAACAGAAGAGTCATGCAAAAATGTTAATTAATAAAATTAATCCAAAATTAAAAAACATGTAAATCTTGAAAAATATTCTGTAGTGATATGATTGGATAAAAAGTTTGTTAGCTGAATCACATGGAGAAGAAAAGAAGAAGCGGGAGAAAACTAATTGAAAATTTGATTTGAAGCTGAGCTTCTTTTGGAAAAATCAGAACCACTTAGACACTCACTAAAAATCCGAAAACCTACGTTATAAACATATTAATGATTTTTGCAAGAACAACAATTTATTTATTTTGCAAATAATTTGGAGAAATCAACTACCCGGAAGACCAAAACAGTCCTCAGCAGTCAAAAAGATCCAAAAAATCTTAGATTGGTAATCATGCGAGACCAGTCTTGGTCCCAACTTTCACAGACCACCGACTGATTTAACGGTCAAAACAAAATAAAAAATGCTAAAACAATACAATCCACAACCAAGAAGGTACCGGTTTAAATTGAGTTACAAAAGACAAAGTTTTGAGTGCAATCAAGTTTTCATGGGGTTTGAGCTGAGTTTCATCCTAAAGCTAGAATGAATAATAGTTATGAGAAAAACAGTAAAAAAATGCTTTCTGAGAAGTTACATGTTTCAAGAAAAAACTTACGGAATACCGCATAACATTAAACCATCTACCAACAACAGAACTTTTAAATGTTGTCAGAAACTGGTTAAGCTTTGCTGAGAGATATCAACATGATAACATAGGCCGACAGCCTTTTCATTTAAAATACAAGTTTGCAATCGTTGTTAATGATAATTTTTCTCATTTATTTTTGCTGGAAACAGTATTTTTGTTTATAGCGATGGAATAAATAGTTGATATAGTTTTACGAAGAAACACTTGATCAAAAATCTGATTTGCAGATGACCACAATTGTAGAGATGACCCCTCGCTAGGTATCATCTGAGATATTTGGTCGAGAACTCATTGTTTCAAAATTTATTTTTGTGTATTCACAAAACATTTTAAAAAAATGTATTCTAGTTTTTGCATTCGAGCAAATTTTAGGTGAACGTTTATTTTGATTTTCAACTTTTTTGATCTGGGTTTTCAAACAATTATACTTGAACGCCTTTACCATAAATATGTGTTCTATTATTTTTTTACTTTAAAATGTCAATTTTACAAAATATTACATCTAATTTGAATGTAGTAAAAATTAGTCATTTACACTTAATTTCCAATGTGTTTCAAAATTTAAGGGACACATATGTTAAAAAATTAAAAAAGAAAGTGTAAACAAAATATATCAGGGAATGTTTTTGATGCCACAGTACAAGCTGAAGGATTAAAAGATCTATTTAAGAATGATGGCAAGGCAGCAGTTATTTTTGGAAAAAAATAAACAACAATCAAGTCAGGGTTTTGTAGAAATTATAAATAGCAAATAACGTTGATACTTTTTTTGCAACAAAAACTCTATCTCAATTATAATCTTCAACTATTGCATATTCATATTTATCACAAGTACAAGTTTAAAATATGTACAAATTGGTATTGGTACACACTCAGGTTCAAAGAGAAAGTTTTTGACGGGTAATTGTAAAATTAAAAATTTTATTACTAAACATCTTTGTTTTCATGCGGTTAGCTGATCATTATTAAAGTTCTAAAATAAACAAATTTTGAATTCTCTTTTTCAATTTTACTTGTTTTCTTCATACACTTTATTTAATTTATCATGTTTTTTATTATCTTTTTGATTACCATTAGTGGATTTGTTATGATTAAAATTATCACTCAACTGCTTAAAGAGAAAATACATCCGTGAGTAAATGCTTGGGGCATTGATTGCACGTGCTTGAACGGCCTGTCCAATTGGCGGTATCCTTGCTGGTTGCAGAATCAGCTGATATTTTAAAGAAGACATCAAATTAGGTTTTTTTACTGATTGAAAGCCGTTACCACCAAATAATGGAAATGGAAAACCATTTTGAAACAATATTCCACAAAGCTGCGTGTGAAGGAACCAAAATTAGCAATAAAACATAAAGACTCCTAGCTTTACTGCAGAACTATCTGCGATGGACAGAATTACGGCCGTTGAGGAAAAGCTCGATTGTGTTGATTCTTTGATCCGCGAGATGACAATGCTACGCAATGAGATAGCGTTGATAAAGAAACCGGAATTCCCTTTTTTCAAAGCTGCAAAAATTGGACCCGGCAGGAAACGAAACGACAGCTCATCCAATTATCAAAGTGTGACAGTAAACAAAAAGAGAAAGGCGGATGAATTTGAATTTGAAACTGTACAGAGAAAAAAAAGATCATCAAAGGAAGTAATAATTGGTACGAACACCAATCCAGCAGTCATCAAGGGTGTCAAAAAGCCCCTGAAGCGTCATCAATTATATGTATATCGATTGAGTCAGAACATAACAGCTTCAGAAATGGAAGAGTTCTGTGTAGAAAAGAACGTCGAAATACTTCATGTTCGCCAAATTTCGAAGTCAGAAGCTCACCTGAAAGCCTTTCATTGTGTATTTAAGTTTGATGAAGAGAAAGTTGAACTAACTGATTTCTGGCCTGAAAACGTTACGGTGTCAAGATTTTACCTGAATGAAGCCGCCCGTGATTCCCTAAAAATAGTGGATCAAAATTGACTACTAGCCAATCCTCCATTAAAAAATAAAAAAGAATAGACGAAACAAAGATCTAGAGAACTAAATGTTTGACTACACAATGCACGCTCTGTCAGGAACAAAACCAAAGATGTAGATGCCCTCTTGGAAGTAAACGAAATTAGTTTGGGGAGTTTTTATAGAACCGTAGATTAAAAACAACTCAGATGACGATTTTATTCTAAAGCAGTGTTTTCCCCGGGTTTTTTTCTATAGTGCACCAAGAGTGAATGAAAGAGGTGGTGGAATTTGCCTTTTTTACAGATATGATCTCCATTTGGAAAAATTTGAAAAGTTTAAATCTAAAATTTGTGAATGCTGTTATGCCTCTTTAACTGTTGGGGCTACCCGTTAATTAGTAATCGTTGTTTATTGACCACCTGAATTAAATGTTAAATCTTTCATTGAATACTTTGCAATTCATTTTGAAGAGAAAAGGCTACATTTCGACAAGATTGTTCTCCTGGGTCATTTTAACGTTTCATTGAATATAAATAACGATGCATCAAAAATTTGGAACTCATTTTTTGAAGATTTCGGCCTGCCTCAGTACGTCTCCGAGAAAACGCATAGGAGTGGTGTGATTCTTGATTATGTTATCGCGTCAAACAATATTCCAATTAATGTTAAATCGAATAGCTTCATTACTTCTTCGGTCAATTCGTTTATTTGTTTCTCGCTCAGCAGTGTGAAGCAACGCAAATCTCAACAACACTTGATGTATAGAAATTGGAAGCAGTTTAACTCTGAAGGTGTTATTAAGTTATTGAAGTCGTGCTTAAAATTTGATGTTGCCTCAAGTTTTGATGAATCATGGGATATGTAGCTAAGGTTTGAGAAGAAATTTTTGGATTCCGTTCTACCACTCAATATATAAAAACATTTACTAAACATCAATGCCCATTCTTTAACTAAGAGCTCTTGAGATTGAAACGAAAGAAAAAAAAGCAGAGCGTAAATACAGAAAGTCGAAAACATCTGTACTGAAATCTGAATATGAAACTGTTAGCCACATGTATTTTGAAAATTTTTTTAGAGAACCGTAGAGTATACATTGAGAATGAGTTGATGGGAAAATGTAGCCGTAAATAGTTTACCAACTTAAAATTGCTTCTTGGTCAAAATGTAGAACAGCTCCCGAAATATGAAAACAAAGAACAGCATGTAAACAAATTCAACGAGTTCTTTTGTCTATAGTGGAAAGAATTATTGCATCGATTTCACTGCGATAGGTCCTGAAATTCTGAAAACTGAATCTAACTCAATGAATTCGTTCACATAGTTGTCGATAAGTCGGTTTAGAGATTTGATTTCGGCGTCGTCAAACAGTACATCTCCATTGGATATCATTCCGACACATTTTGGAAAGTCATTTCCAGATTATTATTTTATCGATTTCCTGAAACCTCCTAATCTTTCGCTGAAGGCGGGATGTTTCCCCAGTCCTTTAAAATGGCCATTGTTAAGCTGCACTTCATGAAAGCAAATTCTGACAATGAAGATGTTTCAAATTCTCGACCTATCTCAAACCTAAGTTACATGTCAAAACTATTAGACCGGGCAGCTTTCTTGCAAATACGTGAACACTTCGAAAATAATAGTCATTTTAGCAAATACCAAAGTGCCTACAGGAAGTTTTTTCTACAGAAACAGCGCTGGTTAAGTTGACAAATGATTTGCTCCTCAATTTAGATAGGACAAAAAGCACTTTATACAATGGACTTGATCTATCAGCTGCCTGTGACACTATCGATCATGATATACTTCTTTCAGTTCTTGAAACAAGTTTGGGTTTCAAAGATAAAGTGCTTAGCTTTTTAAATTGTTATCTGATTAGTAGATTGCAAAAAGTGTTGATTGATGGTGAATATTCGATGCCAGGAACTATAAAAACGGGTGTTCCTCAAGGATCTCTTCTAGGTCCCGTTCTTTTTTCATGCTATCCTGTTCCTCTGGACGCTCTGTTTGAACGTCTTGATGTCATTTATCATTTTTATGCCAAGGATACTGTTATATATTTTGTTTACCAAGCTTCGATAAATCAAGGGGCTTTTGAAATGATACTTACGACTCTTGCAAAAGTGGTTCAGTGGTGATACGCTCCGATTAAACTCGAATAAATTTGAATACAAGTTCATAAGTAGAAAGAATAGTTTAGATAGCGATATTGAACTTCCAACAGATGCCAATTTTTCCAACAATGTTACTTTGTTGGGCTTCAACTTAGATTCCAGATTTTCATATACGAAACAAATTAGTTCTGTGTGCCGTAGATGTTATTATTTCCTTCGAAAAATTTGATCCATCAGAAATACAGACGACAGAAAGTCGTTGATCGAGTTATGATTTTCTGGGTTATGATCGAGTTATGATCGAGTTCGGGTAATGATTTTCTCGAGACTAGATTACTGCAATTCACTCTCCTATGGACTACCTGTCTTTATTATACAGAAAATACTGCGTATAATGAACTCAGCATGTTGTCTCATTTTTAGGCTATCACCTGTTTCACCAACGCAAACAATATCAAAGAACTTCATTGATTACCCATGAAACAAAGTATCCTCCACAAAATTCTACTTTTTGGTCACTGTTTAGTTCACCATCAGTGAAAAGTTCCGATGTATATTGGCGCATTAGTTTTCCGAAATGATAAGGTAACTAGATGCCAATATGCGTACAATTTGAAGGTTTCTAATGTCAAAACTGCATTTGGGCGAAGATCATTCAGTTTTGCTGTTCCTTTAGAATGGAATAAGTTGCCTTTTGAGATGAAACTAATACCCCATGAATTTGATTATCGCAAAAACCAAATTTTTTTCATTTGTTTGATTCTGAAGGCATTTTTTGAGTTTGTAAATGGTGCGTAAACCTATAAAATAATAATAATAAAGACTCACAAGAAAAACAAAGTACAGCAAAGGTTAAAGCTATTAAAATTTTTGTAAAGCTATTAACAAAACTAATAAACTTTTAGTCTATTCTTTTTGTTCGCTTGAACAAAATAGTAATTACAAATCAATCTGGTGACTACACTGTTAGCACACTAGTGTGGGAAAAAATCTGAAAAAGAAACAACATATGTTAACAGATCGGCAATTCCGTATTCGACGCAATGTATTCGATCCGTGCCTTGGACACTATTCACGAAATGTGCCTTAACCGACAAAACTTGAATCAATTGAATCCCATAATATTTAAGCAAACAACCTACAAACACTTAGAATTCCACCTTCTCAGTTTGTAACAAACCATAAGACAAAAATACTCAAAATTGTTGTGAATATTGAATGATTTTTCAAATTCCAATTCCGTTTACGAAAGATCCTGCGGCGGATATGAGACTCAATATGAAAAAGAAGCCGAAAACATTTTGGTAGTTGAGTCGAAGCAAACAGTCTTTAATTTCTGAACCAGGCGTGAATGCGTATATTGGATCAAGAAGCTTATCTGCTTGTAAAAATGGCTTTTCTTGGGGACATACTGAGGACACCTGTTTAGGTTCTCTAATACTAGGCTCAATTAATTTAACTGAATAATGCTCTTGTTTATTGGCCGCATTGCCAAACTGGAACCTCAGTACAGGTAATTTTCCAGTGACAGAATATGTCAGAAACATAAAAACAAGAAACTGGCTGGTAAGTTCAGCGTTGAATCAGTATGCTATAATCGAGAGTGAAACGCATAACCCTGAATCATAGCAATGATTTTTAAAAAAAAAGATCTGTCAGTATCGAAAACTTCATGATTGAGTTGGAATGTCGGACTATGATTGAAACATGCCTTCAAAATTCAGCGCCGATATACCCTTGGTGAATGAAAACAGCGCTTCGATCTGACCCTAGTTAAGCAAATGTCTTGCAACAATTTTTATGAAATGTTCAAACTTTTAATGCGAACCTGCATATCTCCACAATAACTCAAGCATGCGAACAAATGATTCAAAAGGTCTAATTCGAGCTTCGAGGAGTGCCGATCGATCATCAAAAATCTTTTCACAAAAAAGACAAAAAACCAAGCTAATTTTTCTCGTTAAAGCACCAATTCGATCAAATATCGGGAATGGACTCCATCAGAAATACAATCGACAGAAAGTCGTTGATCGAATTAGTTCGGGTAATGATTCTCTCGCGACTAGATTACTGCAACTCACTGTACTATGGACTACCTGTCTATATTATACAGAAATTACAGCGTATAATGAACTCAGCATGTTGTCTCATTTTTAGGCTATCACCTGGTTCACCAACGAAAACTATATCAAAGAACTTCATTGGCCACCCATGAAACAACGTATCCTCTACAAAATTCTACTTTTTGGTCACTGTTTAGTTCACCATCAGTGGAAAATTCCGATGTATTTGGTGCATTAGTTTTCCGAAATGATACCGTAAATAGATGCCAGAATGCGTACAACTTGAAGGTTTCTAATGTCAAAAATGCATTTGGGCGAAGATCATTCAGTTTTGCTGTTGTTTTCTAATGGAATAAGTTGCCTTTTGAGATGAAACTAATACCCCATGAATTTGATTATCGCAAAAAACAAAACTTGTTTATTTATTTGATTTTGAAAGCACTTTTTGAGTTTGTAAATGGTGCGTAAACCTATACAAAAAAATAATAAAGACACACAAGAAAAGCAAATTACAGCACAGAACAAAGCAATCATTCTAAAGCTATTAAAATTTTTGTAAAGATAATAACAAAACTAATAAACTTTTAGTCTATTCTTTTTGTTCGCTTGAACAATATAGTAATTACAAATCAATCTGGTGACTACACTGTTAGCACACTAGTGTGGGAAAAAATCTAAAAAAGAAACAACATATGTTAACAGATCGGCAATTCCGTATTCATTCGTGACCATGATTAACTTGTGCCTTGGACACTATTCACGAAATGTGCCTTAACCGACAAAACTTGAATCAATTGAATCCCACAATATTTAGGCAAACGACCTACTAACACTTAGAATTCCGCCTTATCAGTTTGTAACAAACCATAAGACAAAAATACTCAAAATTGTTGTGACTATTGAATGATTTTTCAAATTTCAATAGTGTTTACGAAAGATTCTGCGGCGGATATGAGACTCAATATGAAAAAGAAGCCAAATACGTCTTGGTAGTTGAGTCGAAGCAAACAGTCTTTAGTTTCTGAACCAGGCGTATATGCGTATATTGGATCAAGAAGCTTTTCTGCATGTTCAAATGGCTTTTCTTCGGGACATACTGAGGACACTTGTTCAGGTTCTCTAGAATTAGGCTCAATTAATTTAACTGAATAATGCTCTTGTTTATTGGCCGCATTGCCAAACTGGAACCTCAGTACAGGTAATTTTCCAGTGACAGAATATGTAAGAAATATAGAAACGAGAAACTGGCTGGTAAGTTCAGCGTTGAATCAGAATGCTATAATCGAGAGTGAAACGCATAACCCTGAAACAGAGCATTGATCATTTTATAAAAAGGATCTGTCAGTATAAAAAACTGCGTGATTTAATTTGAATATCAGCCTATGATTGAAACGCGCCCTCAGATTTCAACGCCAATTTACCCTTGGTGTATGAATACAGCGCTTCTATCTGACACTAATTAAGCAAATAACTTGCAACAACTTTTATGTAATGTTCAAACTTTTAATGCAAACCTGCATATATCCACTATAACTCAAGCATGCGAACAAATGATTCAAAAAGTCCAATTTAAGCTTCGAAGAGTGCCGATTGATCATCAAAAATATTTTCACAAATAAGACAAAAAATGAAACTAATATTTCTCGTTAAAGCAGCAATTCGACCAAATATCCGGAATGGACTCCATCAGAAATACAGTCTAAACAAAGTCGTTGATCGAGTTAGTTTGGGTAATGATTTTCTCGAGACTAGATTACTGCAATTCACTGTACTATGGACTACCTGTCTTTATTATGCAGAAACTACTGCGTATAATGAACTCAGCATGTTGTCTCATTTTTAGGCTATCACCTGGTTCACCAACGCAAACTATATCAAAGAACTTCATTGCTTACCCATGAAACAAAGTATCCTCCACAAAATTCTACTTTTTGGTCACTGTTTAGTTCACCATCAGTGAAAAATTCCGATGTATATTGGCGCATTCGTTTTCCGAAATGATAAGGTAACTAGATGCCACTATGCGTACAATTTGAAGATTAATAATGTCAAAACTGCATTTGGGCGAAGATCTTTCAGTTTTGCTGTTCCTTTCTAATGGAATAAGTTTCCTTTTGAGATGAAAGTAATACCCCATGAATTTGATTATCGCACAAAAAAAACTTTTTTATTTATTTGATTTTGAAAGCATTTTTGAGTTCGTGAATGGTGCGTAAACTTGTAAAAATAATAATAAAGACACACAAGAAAAGCAAACTACAGCACAGAACAAAGCAATCATTGTAAAGCTATTACGATTTTTAAACTCTTAGTCTTTTATTTTTGTTCGCTTGAACAATATAAAAAATACTAATCAACCTGGTGACTACACTGTTAGCACACTATTGTGGGAAAAACTCTGAAAAAAAACAACATATGTTAACAGATTGGCAATTCCGTATTCATTCGTGACCATGATAAACTTGCGCTTTGACACTATTCCCGAAATGTGTCTAAACCGACAAAATTTGAATCAGTTGAATCCCACAAAATTTAAGCAAACGACTATTAACACTTGGAATTCCGCCTTCTCGGTTTGTAGCAAACCATAAGACAAAATTACTCAAAAATGTTGTGACTATTGAACGATTTTTCAAATTTCAATTCTGTTTACGAAAGATCCTGCGCCAGATATGAGACTCAATATGAAAAAGAAGCCGAAAACATTTTGGTAGTTGAGTCGAAGCAAACAGTCTTAGTTTCTGAACCAGACGTATATGCGTATATTGGATCAAGAAGCTTTTCTGCATGTACAAAAGGCTTTTCTTTGGGACATACTGAGGACACTTGTTTAGGTTCTCTTATAATAGGCTCAATTAATTTAAATGAATAATGCTCCTGTTTATTGGCTGCATTGCCAAACTGGAATCTCAGTACAGGTAATTTTCCAAAGACAGAATATGTCAGAAAAATAGAAACGAGAAACTGGCTGGTAAGTTCAGTGTTGAATCAGTATGCTATAATCGAGAGTGAAACGCATAACCCTGAAACTTAGCAATGATCATTATATAAAAAGGATCTGTCAGAATAAAAAACTGCGTGATTGAATTTGAATGTCGGACTATGATTGAAACGCGCCTTCAGAATTCAACGCCGATATATCCTTGGTGTATGAATACAGCGCTTCGACCTGACCCTAGTTAAGCAAATGCCTTGCAACAATTTTTATGTAATGTTCAAACTTTTAATGCAAACCTGCATATCTCCACTATAAGTCAAGCATGCGAACAAATGATTCAAAAAATCCAATTCAAGCTTCGAAGAGTGCCGATTGATCATCAAAAAACTTTTAACAAATAAGACAAAAAATGAAACTAATATTTCTCGTTAAAGCAGCAATTCGACCAAATATCCGGAATGGACTCCATCAGAAATACAGTCTAAACAAAGTCGTTGATCGAGTTAGTTTGGGTAATGATTTTCTCGAGACTAGATTACTGCAATTCACTGTACTATGGACTACCTGTCTTTATTATGCAGAAACTACTGCGTATAATGAACTCAGCATGTTGTCTCATTTTTAGGCTATCACCTGGTTCACCAACGCAAACTATATCAAAGAACTTCATTGCTTACCCATGAAACAAAGTATCCTCCACAAA
Source organism: Convolutriloba macropyga (assembly GCF_964194025.1). NCBI lineage: Eukaryota > Metazoa > Xenacoelomorpha > Acoela > Convolutidae > Convolutriloba > Convolutriloba macropyga. Next base: position 35,942,268 of record NC_134482.1, on the reverse strand, counting down.
ATTCTACTTTTTGGTCACTGTTTAGTTCACCATCAGTGAAAAATTCCGATGTATATTGGCGCATTCGTTTTCCGAAATGATAAGGTAACTAGATGCCACTATGCGTACAATTTGAAGATTAATAATGTCAAAACTGCATTTGGGCGAAGATCTTTCAGTTTTGCTGTTCCTTTCTAATGGAATAAGTTTCCTTTTGAGATGAAAGTAATACCCCATGAATTTGATTATCGCACAAAAAAAACTTTTTTATTTATTTGATTTTGAAAGCATTTTTGAGTTCGTGAATGGTGCGTAAACTTGTAAAAATAATAATAAAGACACACAAGAAAAGCAAACTACAGCACAGAACAAAGCAATCATTGTAAAGCTATTACGATTTTTAAACTCTTAGTCTTTTATTTTTGTTCGCTTGAACAATATAAAAAATACTAATCAACCTGGTGACTACACTGTTAGCACACTATTGTGGGAAAAACTCTGAAAAAAAACAACATATGTTAACAGATTGGCAATTCCGTATTCATTCGTGACCATGATAAACTTGCGCTTTGACACTATTCCCGAAATGTGTCTAAACCGACAAAATTTGAATCAGTTGAATCCCACAAAATTTAAGCAAACGACTATTAACACTTGGAATTCCGCCTTCTCGGTTTGTAGCAAACCATAAGACAAAATTACTCAAAAATGTTGTGACTATTGAACGATTTTTCAAATTTCAATTCTGTTTACGAAAGATCCTGCGCCAGATATGAGACTCAATATGAAAAAGAAGCCGAAAACATTTTGGTAGTTGAGTCGAAGCAAACAGTCTTAGTTTCTGAACCAGACGTATATGCGTATATTGGATCAAGAAGCTTTTCTGCATGTACAAAAGGCTTTTCTTTGGGACATACTGAGGACACTTGTTTAGGTTCTCTTATAATAGGCTCAATTAATTTAAATGAATAATGCTCCTGTTTATTGGCTGCATTGCCAAACTGGAATCTCAGTACAGGTAATTTTCCAAAGACAGAATATGTCAGAAAAATAGAAACGAGAAACTGGCTGGTAAGTTCAGTGTTGAATCAGTATGCTATAATCGAGAGTGAAACGCATAACCCTGAAACTTAGCAATGATCATTATATAAAAAGGATCTGTCAGAATAAAAAACTGCGTGATTGAATTTGAATGTCGGACTATGATTGAAACGCGCCTTCAGAATTCAACGCCGATATATCCTTGGTGTATGAATACAGCGCTTCGACCTGACCCTAGTTAAGCAAATGCCTTGCAACAATTTTTATGTAATGTTCAAACTTTTAATGCAAACCTGCATATCTCCACTATAAGTCAAGCATGCGAACAAATGATTCAAAAAATCCAATTCAAGCTTCGAAGAGTAACAATTGATCATCAAAAATCTTTTCACAAATAAGACAAAAAATGAAACTAATATTTCTCGTTAAAGCAGCAATTCGACCAAATCAGAAATACAGTCGATAGAAAGTCGTCGATCGAGTAAGTATGGGTAATAATTCTCTCGAGACTAGATTACTGCAATTCACTGTACTATGGACTACCTGTCTATATAATACAGAAACTACTTCATTTAATGAACTCATCATGTTGTCTCATTTCTATATCAAAGAGCTTCATTGGCCACCCATGAAACAACGTATCCTCTACAAAATTCTACTTTTTGGTCACTGTTTAGTTCACCATCAGTGAAAAATTGTGGATGTATTTTGGTGCATTAGTTTTCCGAAATGATACCGTAAATAGATGCCAGAATGCGTACAACTTGAAGGTTTCTAATGTCAAAAATGCAATTGGGCGAAGATCATTCAGTTTTGCTGTTGTTTTCTAATGGAATAAGTTGCCTTTTGAGATGAAAATAATATCCCATGAATTTGATTATCGCAAAAAACAAAACTTTTTTTTTATTTATTTTATTTTGAAAGCACTTTTGAGTTTGTAAATGGTGCGTAAACCTATTAAAATAATAATAATAAAGACCCAAAAAAAGCAAACTACATCACAGAACAAAGCAATCATTGTGAAGCTATTACGCTTTTTAAACTCTTAGTCTTTTAGTTTTGTTCGCTTGAACAATATAGAAATTACAAATCAACCTGGTGACTACACTATTAGCACACTATTGTGTGAAAAACTCTGAAAAAAAACAACATATTTTAACAGATTGGCAATTCCGTATTCATTCGTGACCATGATTAACTTGCGCCTTGGGCACTATTCCCGCAATGTGTCTAAACCGACAAAACTTGAATCAGTTGAATCCCACAAAATTTAAGCAAACGACCTACTAACACTTGGAATTCCGCTTTCTCGGTTTGTAACAAACCATAAGACAAATTACTCAAAAATGTTGTGACTATTGAACGATTTTTCAAATTCCAATACTGTTTACGAAAGATTCTGCGGCGGATATGAGACTAAATATGAAAAAAAAAGCCGAAAAAGTTTTGGTAGTTGAGTCGAAGCAAACAGTCTTTAGTTTCTGAAACAGGCGTATATGCGTGTATTGGATCAAGAAGCTTTTCTCCATGTACAAATGGCTTTTCTTTGGGACATACTGAGGACACTTGTTTAGGTTCTCTTATAATAGGCTCAATTAATTTCACTGAATAATGCTCTTGTTTATTGGCTGCATTGCCAAACTGGAATCTCAGTACAGGTAATTTTCCAGTGACAGAATATGTCAGAAAAATAGAAACAAGAAATTGGTTGGTAAGTTCAGCATTGAATCAGTATGCTATAATGGAAAGTGAAACGCATAACCCTGCAACATAGCAAAGATCCTTTTATAAAAAAGATCTGTCAGTATCGAAAACTGCGTGATTGAATTTGAATGTCAGCCTATGATTGAAACGCGCCCTCAGATTTCAACGCCAATTTACCCTTGGTGTATGAATACAGCGCTTCTATCTGACACTAATTAAGCAAATAACTTGCAACAACTTTTATGTAATGTTCAAACTTTTAATGCAAACCTGCATATATCCACTATAACTCAAGCATGCGAACAAATGATTCAAAAAGTCCAATTCAAGCTTCGAAGAGTGCCGATTGATCATCAAAAATCTTTTCACAAACAAGACAAAAAATGAAACTAATATTTCTCGTTAAAGCAGCAATTTGACCAAATATCCGGAATGAACTCCATCAGAAATACAGTCGATAGAAAGTCGTTGATTGAGTAAATTTGGGTAATGATTCTCTCGAGACCATGTTACTGAAATTCGCTGTACTATGGACTACCTGTCTATATAACACAGAAACTACTGCGTATAATGAACTCATCATGTTGTCTCATTTTTAGGCTATCACCTGGTTCACCAACTCCAACTATATCAAAGAACTTCATTGGCCACCCATGAAACAACGTATCCTCTACAAAATTCTACTTTTTGGTCACTGTTTAGTTCACCATCAGTGGAAAATTCCGATGTATTTGGTGCATTAGTTTTCCGAAATGATACGGTAAATAGATACCAAAATGCGTACAATTTGAAGGTTCCTAATGTCAAAAATGCATTTGGGCGAAGATCATTCAGTTTTGCTGTTCTTTTCTAATGGAAAAAGTTGCCTTTTGGGATGAAAATAATACCCCATGAATTTGATTATCGCAAGAAACAAAACTTTTTTTTATTTATTTTATTTTGAAAGCACTTTTGAGTTTGTAAATGGTGCGTAAACCTATTAGAATAATAATAATAAAGACACAAAGAAAAGCAAACTACAGCACAGAACAAAGCAATCCTTGTAAAGCTATTAGGCTTTTTAAACTCTTAGTCTTTTAGTTTTGTTCGCTTGAAAAATATAGAAATTACAAATCAACCTGGTGACTACACTGTTAGCACACTATTGTGGGAAAAACTCTAAAAAAAACAACATATGTTAACAGATTGGCAATTCCGTATTCATTCGTGACCATGATTAACTTGCGCCTTGGAAACTATTCCCGAAATGTGTCTAAAACGACAAAACTTGAATCAATTGCATCCCACAAAATTTAAGCAATCGACGTTCTACCACTTGGAATTCCGCCTTCTCAGGTTGTAACAAACCATAAACAAAATTACTCAAAAATGTTGTGACTATTGAATGATTTTTCAACTTTCAATACTGTTTATGAAAGATTTTGCGGCGGATATGAGACTCAAAATGAAAAAGAAGCCGAGTACGTTGTGGTAGTCGAGTTGAAGCAAACAGTTTTTTTTTCTGAACCAAGCGTATATGCGTGTATTGGATCAAGAAGCTTTTCTGCATGTACAAAGGCTTTTCTTTGGGACAAACTGAGGACACTTGTTTAGGTTCTCTAATAATAGGCTCAATTAATTTAACTGAATAATGCTCTTGTTTATTGGCTGCATTGCCAAACTGGAATCTCAGTACAGGTAATTTTCCATTGACAGAATATGTCAGAAACATAGAAACGAGAAACTGGCTGGTAAGTTCAGCGTTGAATCAGTATGCTACAATCGAGTGTGAAACGAATAACCCTGAAACATAGCAATGATCTTTTAATAAAAAAGATCTGTCAGTTTCGAAAACTGCGTGATTGAATTTGAATGTCGGACTATGATTGAAACACGCCTTCAGAATTCAACGCCGATATACCTTTGGTGTATGAATACAGCGCTTCGATCTGACCCTAGTTAAGCAAATGTCTTGCAACAATTTTTATGTAATGTTCATACTTTTAATGCGAACCTGTATATCTCCACAATAACTCAAGCATGCGAACAAATGATTCAAAAGGTCCTTATATTATATCCTTATATTTCGAGATGCATGATCTACTACTCCTCTCTTCCATTGTTACGGGAAAGGTAGATATCAACTGGCAGAAGTACATATCGTTCTCAGATTCGCGAACCAGGTCGTCTACTAAAACTCTCAAAATTAATGCAAATGAAAATCTCAAGACTCGGCAAAAGGCGGACTTTTGGTATAGGGCATCAACCCTTGCAAACCTACTTAGTACCAGTATTGACTTATTTCACGACACAGAAACTCTGAAAACCCGACTATCAGACATCTACTGGGAATATTTTCTGGAATACTACAACGAACTGACTTCTTGCACTTGGCATATCAGATGTGGATGTCCTATTGGTACTTGTTCTGTACAGAAACGACTTAAAACTACTCAAACTGTGACTGATTGAAATGATATGGGTCTAAAGAACCCCTGAGTTTACTCTAAAGTCTATATTATTATTATTATTATTATTATTATTATTATTATTATTATTATTATTATTTTTATAATAATATATCCTTATAATATATCCTTAAAGGTCCTTATAATATATCCTTATATTTCGAGATGCATGATCTACTACTCCTCTCTTCCATTGTTACGGGAAAGGTAGATATCAACTGGCAGAAGTACATATCGTTCTCAGATTCGCGAACCAGGTCGTCTACTAAAACTCTCAAAATTAATGCAAATGAAAATCTCAAGACTCGGCAAAAGGCGGACTTTTGGTATAGGGCATCAACCCTTGCAAACCTACTTAGTACCAGTATTGACTTATTTCACGACACAGAAACTCTGAAAACCCGACTATCAGACATCTACTGGGAATATTTTCTGGAATACTACAACGAACTGACTTCTTGCACTTGGCATATCAGATGTGGATGTCCTATTGGTACTTGTTCTGTACAGAAACGACTTAAAACTACTCAAACTGTGACTGATTGAAATGATATGGGTCTAAAGAACCCCTGAGTTTACTCTAAAGTCTATATTATTATTATTATTATTATTATTATTATTATTATTATTATTATTATTATTATTATTATTATTATTATTATTATTATTATTTTTATTCTGATTATTATTATTATTATTATTATTATTATTATTATTATTATTATTACTATTATTATTATTATTATTATTATTATTATTATTATTACTATTAGTATTATTATTATTATTATTATTATTATTTTTATTATTATTATTATTATTATTATTATTATTATTATTATTATTATTATTATTATTATTATTATTATAATATTATTGGCACAAACACAGATGCCGCACGAGTGTGGAGGTGGTGTTACGCCAACTCAATGAAATTAAACGAAAAAAACCTTAATTTCCAAGTAAACGCCATTTCCTCGATATTAATCTCTTCTCAGAACGATTACAGTCACAGGCCGAGTCAACACAGAACCCTTCCTCTCTTATTCTTCCGCGAGCTACATTTTGTCCTATTGTTTATCTTTATTGTCAAAAAAACATTTTTTGTAAATATCAAGCACATCTGAAGAGTGATCTTTTCTGTTTGTGCCCCCAGTACGTTATACTCCCCCTAGTTACGGAGCACGTACCATTAAAAAGTAAATCACTATGTAAGAATATTGCACGTGCTTTGGGGGGATGAAATTAAAACGCGCCCACTAAGCTGGGGGGGGCACAAACGGAAAATATCCATTAAGAGGAAAATGCACCGTGTTTGAGACAAAAAGCTATCTGATGAAACAATAAAGTCAATGATTTCTGGGCGCGAGCCACCTAGCTGACAAACTTCCTTCGGAACGCCGCCAAAACATCCCTCATTGATTTCAAAAACCCTAAAGCTAACATCTACTAGCATCATTTCAACGAATTGTAAGTGCTGAGCATTATCTACAACTGGAGACTCGGTTGCAGCAACTACTACTCGGTTTTTCTACTGCAACTACTACATTTGAGCACCAAATACAACAAAATCAAGTTTTAATGCGGACAGTTTTCTAGAAGAAGAAATGCGTAGGCTAGACCAGTATTAACGGTTACAGATGCTGACATGCAGACAATGAAATTGAAAAACGAAGAAGGCTTCATGAAGAAACCAGCTACACAATCCATTTTTGAGAGGTTGAATCGTTGATAATTTTATTGTTTTCGTTCGAAGCCAAAACTGATGTTTTGGGTTGAAAATTTTTGTGTAAATTTGTTGCTCTATTCTGAGCGTTTTCTCTGCTAAGAAAAACAGCCCATTCAAACTACAATGAATGCCAAGTTGTTCTAAGAGGCATTCTCAAGGGACGTCTCGAATCATGAAATTGGATCACGGAACCGTGCAATCTAGTGTTCAGTCCTGCAGAGATGCAAAACCTGAAAGAGCTGTTTGAACTCTGTTTGCTTTGATGATCGGTTTAATGATAATCGAAGTACTCCTCAACTGTGCGCCATTGATTGACAGTGTCTTGGACAGCAGACATCAACAAGTTCCTCAAAAAGTTCCGATGCTACGTATGCGATCAATTTTTCGACAGATCCTTCAACTTATTGCGGCACATGCAAAACTGCTCAGAAAACACGCAACACAAATTTCCAACAGGAGCCTATCAGTTATCTGAAACTATTTTTGAACGTCTGGAAGATGCAAATATTAATGTTCCGCAAGAGCTGAGATTGTTTTCTCATCTTATCGTATTCGATTTTGAGTCAATAACAGTCCCCGACAGTACACTCAAAAACACAGATTTGACTTCATGGATTGGAAAACATGTCCCCATTAGTGTGTCAATATCATCGAATCTGCTCTCCGAACCAATTTTTATTTGCAACGAAGATCCGCTTCAACTAATCCTTGATTTTGTATCCAGCTTGAGAAGTATAGCGGAAAAGAGCACGCTTCTAATGAGGGAGAAACTCAATGATTTCGTACTGGTATTGGAAGAAAAATATTGGGCTCTTCGACAACTGGTTCCAGTGAAAGACAAGCAGGTACCCACCGGAGCGGAAGACTTATTTGAGAACGAAGCTGAACCTGAGGTGGAGGAAGACGAAGATCTTGAAATTAGGAGACTGAGAAGCGAGCTCAGGGTGATATCAAAATTGAGACAAGATTTTGAAAATTATTACAGTACCATACCTGTTTTCGGATTCAACAGCTCTCGGTATGATTTAAACCTAATAAAAGAGTATCTTCTGCATCACCTCTTATTAGAAAAAAACGTTATTCCTAAAGTCATTCGAATGGGGAATAAAAATATTGGCATGAATTTTCTTGGTCTACAGTTTCTGGACATTTTAAACTTCCTGGGAGGAGCGACAATTTTGGATAATTTCCTAAAAGCCTATGGAGCGAGTGAAGAGAAAGGTTTCTTCCCCTATGAATGGTTCGACAGTATTGAGAAGTTGAATGTATCCCAAC
>NC_134482.1:35674912-35933893 GCF_964194025.1 Convolutriloba macropyga | reverse complement strand
CCTCTCCTCTAAAGCCTCAAGACCATGGATTTGGCACTTCTCTTAATTGTTTCTATGATCAAAGTGAATGCAGTCATTGCGTGTGGGAACCAGTATAAATACAGTCAGCTCACTCTGCCAGCAGATTGTTCATAATTTGAAGAACAACTAATCTAGTGAAGGCTCAGGCATGCGGGCAGTATTTTCAAATGTTGGCTGAGGGCTCAAAATTTCAGATAGAACTCCACTTTTTGTAGAACAGAAATGTCATGCACAATTGTTAAATAATAGATTTAATCCAAAACTAAAAAAAATTAAAAAGTTTAAAAAACATTCTGTAGTGATGTGATTGGATGAAAGGTTTGTTAGCTTAATCAGATGGAGAAGAAAAGCAGAAGTGGGAGAAGAAAATTATTTGAAAATTTGTTGTGAAGCACAAATTAATTCGAAGAAAAAAAGTAGAACCACTTATACTCTCACTGAACATTCGCAGACTTATGTTATAAATATATTAATGATTTGTAGGAAGAACAATTAATTAAACCATTTTATTATATTACAAATAAATTTGAGAAAACAACTACCCGACAGACCAAAACAGTCCTCAACTGTCAAAAAATCTTGGATTGGTAATCACACGGGATGTCTTGGTCCCAACCGGCATAGACCACCGGCTGATTTCATGGTCAAAACAAAATAATGCCAAAACAACACAATTGACAACCAAAAAGCTTTTGTACAAGAGCTGCGTTGTGCCCATCATCTCATATAATGCCGTCTTTTGCAAACTCCACAAACGGCCTTCGAGAAAAAAAAGGATTTCTAGGAAAAGGCAGTTTCCTCAATATTTAGTTCTTCTCAGAACGATTACAACCACAGGCAGAGTCGAGGAAGTACATCGTGTACGACACTACAAATTATTTGAAGTAACATTGAAGAAATCATTGATTTCCGGGCTCGAGCCACATATCTGGCAAACAACCGTAGCAACATTGCCAAAACACGCCTCATTGAAATCAAGAACCCCAAGGACACCATCTACTGGCAAAATTTCAAAGAAACGTATTTGTACGACAATATCGGCAACTGGAGACTCAGTTGCTGCTCGACAGCAAACACTAAAATTTTGAATTCTGACAAATTGATTTGACCCTTTGAATATTCTCAGATTCCTTTCTACTGCAACTATTTCATTTGTGCACCAAAAACAAAAAAAAATATATCAAATTCCATTGCTGTTATCTTTTAAGATGAATTGCGATTGCGAGGCGGTGTTACAGTGCCTCTATAGTGTTACATTGCCCTCCAGTTACCACTTGCACTCACCCGCGCTGAACACCCTACTCCGCCTATTCCCTGCCGTCTTCGTAGCCCTAATGCTCAACCGTTCTCAATTAAGCTGCAGTTAACCTCAAGAAGGCGAGCAGCTAGGTGCTGACAAAGTCAATTGATCGCCAGTTAACCTCCCCAAGGCGAGCAGCTAACTACTGACAAAATCATTTGCTCGTCAGTCGTTTGTGAGCAATTAGAACGACGTCAGTTGTTTGTTTGTTTTATTTTGTAGTACCATTTGCTCTAACACTTATATTATGTTTTGTTCAGACGAAGCCTTATTACCATTTATAATTTTTTTCTTACAAGAAACTTATCTTTGTTATATATATTATGTTTTCGCGAGAGTGTAATTTGCATTTGATTCTTTCATAACAATTTTTATTTGACTAAAAATTTGAATGGCAACTCCCTCTCCCGATACTCAAATGCTTTTAGCTTGATGTGAAGTTTTAGTAGCTATCATTTTTTCAGCTATGATAAAATTGTGTAGTATTTCCCACCTTAAACTGTCTCGTACCAAATATTCTAAGAGGTGCAGCCAAAACGGAGAATCCTTGGTTTGTTTTGAAATACCACTGGCAACATAGCTTAATTGGCCAGAAAATGTGGAATTGCGTCCATTACATGTAACTTTGTATACGCATTGTTCCAAATGTTCAAACCAGCTCAAAAGCAGCGATATCTTTTGCTTTTCCTGCGAAACCTACATGCACGTGAAATGCAGCGGATTGTCATCCGGAAAACAACACCATATTGTTTTCATATGCAAACAGTGAACAGGACCACCTCAACGGACAATGCAAGCTAGTAGCAGTACCACATCAAAGCTGAGAAGAATCAAAACTGACAGTCTTGTGATTTCTGGAGAAACAAGACAACCCGACTTGAACGAAAACATGAAAAATATTTACAATTAAGTCGTTCAAGGGCGAACTGCGTTTTTCGTGAACAGCAGAAACACAGCGAGATTCACGTTCACTGACACATAATGCATAATCCCTTCAGTAACTTAAAATGTTGAGAAAGGGGAAATCATATTGATCTTCGCTTTTATTATGCACCAATTTGTCCCGTCGCAAAAAAGACAATGACGGATCTATCGCAAAAACGACTGCCGGACACCTTGATCAATGGGTAGCAGGGGACATAAAAGAACTCTTCACCGAAGCGAACGTTTTGCAAAGGCGACTGTTAAAAAGCAAAGCAAAACATGACTTCAATGATACGCAGAAACAATTGCTCCGGCGTTCGACCTAACTAACGTATACAAATGTTTATTTTTTGGTAGTAATTAATCAAGTTGTTTTAACTAGATGTATTGTCCTTTTTGCATGCTCAGTTTTTCTAAGTTGTTTCAGGATTTCCAAGCGGATGAAACAATCGGAGCTGGGTCGACAATCTTCAAGTTTTTTTCTCTCTCTCTCTCTCGGCGCAACTTAAAGATATAAAAGTAAGTAGTTTTAATACATTCAAATTAACAACTTAACTGTAATTGAACAATCTGTTTTTGTGATGATGAGGCTTGTTTACTTAATAAACATTTAAACAATTCCAATGATAAACCAATAAGCTATCAACAAATAATGATAATAATTGTTTCAATTTCTCGGGAAATTCCATTCATATACTTGACTCTCCCCTTCTTTTGGGAAAACTTTCCGGGCTCTTTTTGTTTTCGTCCATCATTCTGTCAGGTAGTTGAAGTAGAAAATTGATTTGAGATCTGTTACTTGATTTGAAATCTGCCACATAGTTCCAATCCAATTGAGTGACGTCGAAATATAGTCCATATGAATATCGAAAAGATGATGATCCGGAATATTTTGGGTCTTATAAAACGCGTTGGATAAAGCATTAGTATTTTACAATACATCTGCACCGATGTCAGCAGTTGATATATGATGCATGGAAGGGGAAGTGGCAAGCGATTGCCTTGATTTTGTCATTGATGGATTGAGGGCATTGGGATCGATGTTATCAGCATTCAGGTTGAGATTTGATGCTCGACTGGATCGAAATGATTGGATTTGTTCAGATAAAATATGAAACTTCCGTTTCCATTTAGGATTGATGTCGTCTTTGAATTGGTCTTACACGCAAATAACTGGTTTGACACCAATTTTGGTGTTATCATCATGCTTTAGGAATGAAGGAATAAGCTGTCGGATTATGCGAAATCTGTGATATAGCCAAAGGAAGAGGGCATGAAGTATCAAGTTTAAGATAAAGACAATGACAGTCAGGCTGAGTGATAGTTTAATCGGAACATAGGAACTGAATTCTTTCATCAGAGATGGTTTGAACATAGTCATTTCATGGGCTATAGGTTTAGCAATATTAGAGAGATGTTCTGATTTTGTGACCACAGGGTTCAATAACATTTTTTCTCTGACTTTTCTCAATAGATTGACACCGGCGGTTGTTCTCGTTTCAAAGTACGGCAAGCTGTCAATTGGTGGTAGTTCGCTTAGTAGAAATTCTAATGGATCAGCTAGTTTCACTTGGACTCTTTTTGCTGGTATTCGGTCGCAGCTTGAGAGATCGGCTCGGATTTTTATCATATGACCTAAAAGTTGGTAACCGCATTCGATGGTCATAATGCAAATCTTGCATCCTGGGACAATTTGGCTTTGTGTTGGAACGACTGTATCTATAGAAGTTTTTCGAAGACTATAGTCTTCTGTTGCTGAAGTTATCAGCCATATACCATACCCTAAGTTTCGTGCTTGAACTTGGTTTGGTAGAAAGATCACTTCAGTCTCACATTCTCGGATAGCTTCAATTGTTGTCTTGAAGAACAATGTGGCAAGACAAGATCCATGGCTTGGCTGCGTAGCTACTGCTTGATGGCAAATTCGGTATCTTGACAATCCCAGACATTGCTCAAACTGGTCCGCAGATAGTGGTATCGACTCCATCTGATCCTCAGATATCGCAAGATATGGTGCCTCGATGCTCCATTTAATTGCCATCTGAGGTTCAGGTTGTGGCATTGGAACTGTTTCTGCACTGTATACTGAAAAAACGGTTTGACGCGATGCTAAAGGTATAGCCAAGGTCACAATAAGTCCTTCTTCAACCGTGATCACGTCCCGGAGCAACTTTGCGTCATAATATGACATCAAGTCGCTGGTAGGTATTGCCAAAGAAAGTCTATCAGTAGCTTTGTATTGTTCACGTCCTACATGATCCAAGATTGCCATCAGTGATTCTCTTGGGACTAGCGACATCGGTAGGTGTTTCTGTAGAAGAGTCGGGATAGAATTCAGCAAATTGAGTCTGTAGCTGTAGAGTGCTGCTCTAGCTTTTGACATCTGAATAGAGTAGGGTAAGAAGAGCTGCCGCGCTATCGAAATTAAAATTGATTTGCTGGTTCGAGTAGAGCATTTGGTCACAGTCTCGTAATATGTGAATATTATATTCCAGAATGTCAAATTGTTCCTCGACGACTGCCCAATTTTTATTTTGGGTTTCGCTCATTTGTCTCTGTATTTCTCTAATTTCTGCAAGCTCGTTGCTGACCATAAAAAATTTGTCGTTGGTTTCTTCCTTAATTTGGGTAACATATTGAGTAATTGCTTCTGTATACAAGGTCAGCTGTTCAATGTTATGTGCGTTCGCTTTGGCTTGATCTTGACAGCTTCCAAAAATTCCTGTCACTCCACATCCTCCTGCATTTCCCATCATTATTCCGCTGCCGAATAATCCAATTCCGGCCATAGCGAGAGCACCAACATGCGCTCCTCTTCTGATCCTGTTGCCTTTTTCGCTTTCGGTATGTAAAAATGTTGCTGTCTCGTTTCGCATTTTTTCTACCTCTGCTCGTGATTTCTCTACTTCAATTTCCAGCTGGTTCATGATCCAATTAATATTATAGTGAGATGAGTTAGTATTGAAGTGAGATGTAAAATCGAGTGGACAATTTGATGACTCGAGATTCCATTTTTGGTTCAGATTGTTAAGGAGTTTTTCGATATCAGCTTTCATTGAGAAATTGAATGATGGAAAAGGTATAAGAAACTGTACCGGAACAAATTTTTCAGCGAGCAAAATTTTCGTCTCTTCGTTGAAAATAATTCCTTTTTCTAAGATATCGTCGTATTTCTGTTCTCCGTAAAAAATTGTTAGGACCAGTGGGGGAGAGAATAGGGTTAGGGATAAAATAAGCCTCATCATCGCTTCGGTTGCTCTAAAATTAACAGTAGTATGTTGTCTGTGTTTTCAGATTTAATATTTAGCCTTGTCTTTTGTGAGTACTCAGATAAAATTAATGTTGGGTTCATATAATTGGCAAACATAATGTTTTCAGTTCAAAATGTTGAAACTTGTTATCTTTGTTTCTCTGTGTGCCGTGGCTTTGTGCTGCGAGAGTTTCTCGTGGCGCGGCCATGAGCTGTTTTGTTGCCGAAATGGCACATATATTCAAATCAAAGATCAACGTGTGTGGTCTTCGTCAAGGCCATCTGTGTGTCCTGCTGTTCCGTCAGAGGACGGGTTTGACTGGCCTGCATTGATATTGATACTTGTCAGTATCTGCTGCTGTGTAAAACAGCTGCAATTCTACTGCTTACATTGTATACAAGTTGAGTAAATAGAACTTAGTGTGAAACTTAAGCTGAAACTTGACTTGTAGGTGTTAGAAAGGTTACTTATTGTTTTAGAACAATAGTTTTTTTTGTGACTTTCTTTAATTGAACTCTTACTGTTTTTGTTTTTTTTTTGTTTAACTGATGGACGCTCAATCAAAAATAATAAAAACGTTTTTTTTTTCAGATCAAAACATGAAAAGATCGCTTCGTAACGGTAATGTTTCTGGGAGAGATGATTTGTTAAATATTTGTGCTCTTGCTGAGGAGTATGTTAGTTATGTCACAGAGTTGGAAGCAGAAACTGATATAGAACGGACTACTCCAAGCATTCTGAAAGGTGTGAAGTCTGTGCGGTACACTAATAAAAATGATAAAGTAAGTTTCACTCACTCAAATCATCATCATCCAAATACTAATTTAAAAATTCCTTTTAAAATTTCGGTATCTATTTAGCATTGTGTGGATCAGTTGCTTCAAATAAGAAACTTGAAAAACCGATTCAATATCACGGAAACAAGGGTGACTAACTGTGGAGAAAACGTTTACTTCGGTGTTTTTCCAAAAGACGAATTAGAGAGGACTGATTTTGTCGAGTTTGATTCACCAAAGAATTCGGCGGTGTCTGATCTCTCGAAGGGATATCTGTTAACTGTAGATAAACCAAATTTTACTCGCTGGCACAGCGACTATATGGAGGCAATCGACTGCCTCATAACTCTCTATGGTTCGGGGGAGAAACATTGGTTTTTCTTTCCTCCTTCAAAAATGTGTGGTGTACTAGAAAGATGCTACACTCGAAAAAATGACTTTACTGGTTGTCTACAAAAATATGGCGATAAGATACTCTATTGTAGACAGTGTGTTGGGGATACAGTTTATTTGCCCTACGGATGGCTTCATTGTGTTATAACGGTAAATATACATAGCGTTTGTGCCTCTCTTCTATCTGTTGGATTCAAGATTCCGAAGAAGAGAAGAGAGGATGTTTGGAAAGTAATGACATCTGCTATTACTGTTGAAGGTAGCAGAGAAGATAACAAAGGAGGGACCGGTAAGTTGCTTAAACAAATAAATTACTAATTTTTTTTTGGTAAAATGTCGCGGTTATTAGGTTCGAGTAATACCTCTATAGAAAGCTATTGGCGAACTGAATTGATTGGCAATACTATTTTTCTTCTGTTGATAATAGTATAAGAGCGGTCCCAATTTACATGTCTATACCTAATCTTAATACATGGGGTGAACACAAACTTTTGTGTATCTCAACAACTAATAGATGTCAGGTTAGCAAAAATTGATATGGGACTCAGCTGGGCCTAACATTTCACACGGCGGGTCGTTTTTTGAACTAAATTTCATAATCTCTGAGCGGTCCCCATTTTTTTGTTTATTGCCTATCTTAATACATGGTGGATTTTAAAAAATTTTCATAACTTTTTTTCTAATCACTTTCAGGTTAGCAAACTTTGTCCAAAGAGATGGCATCGCATTTCGAAGCAGATGCGGTGTTTTTTTTGTACAGATTTTTTTGATTTTTTTTAAACAAAAAAGCATATTTCGATATTACTATTGGAGAAAACACTGGAAATAGTTCTTTGAATTATTGGCCAAGGTAAGCAGGTTGGTGATGACCAATCAAACTTTGAGAATGCTAGCTTTTGAACAAATTTTTAAGTACAATTGACTTCAGAGTTTCAAGACTATTCCTCAAGACAATTAAGTTCAGAGCTTTTGATGAGTTTTCATGCACTAGATTGTACATAAACAGATTCCTGTGTGCATCAAATATGGCAACCACTGCTCCCTCGGTTAAGTTTCCAATGTCAATTATTTTTTCCGGACTCAGTTAGTTTTGATTTTGAGGAGATTGTTTTCACTACCGAATATGATGATTTCTCAATATCTGATTGGCTAAAGTAAATTCTCAATTTCGGTTTTTCAATTGCGTTTATTTGACTTCTTTTGTTATTGGTGTTGTCTGCTGCTGAGCACTTTGCTGCTTTACTTGGTTTTATCAGTTTTCTTTGATGTTTGAAGTCCTTGTGCTCGCTGCTCTTCACTTCTTTTTAAATCCAATTTTGTTGCTCGTGAAGGTCCTGCTTTTGGGTGGAATATTGCTTGCTCCATGTTTTTCCTGTATGATTCAACAATTTTTTGCTTCTTGACTTCTGGTTTTGTTGTATAGGCGGATATTGGAACTAAAACTTTGCCATCAATAGTTGTTAGAAACTGTCGTTCTTTTGCTTTCACGTTTGTTCTCGGTTTTGGAATTTGTGTACCTGGACTGAACCGAACTGTTTTCTGTGACTGCTGCCTGTTTGCAGAAACGGGTGAGCTTGTATTCATACTGCTTCTGCCTTGGACTTCTAATTGATTGGATAAATCTGCGTTTTCCGGTGTATTTTCCTGTTTGTTGTCCGGCTGCTCATTTTGTGGTAAATCCACAATTAACTGTTCTTGGTGTGCTTGCTCTTCTATTACACCGTCATCTAGGATCGGAAACTCGTTGAAAGGGAACTCTGGTTCCTCCATTCGTTCCTGTATTACGTGTGGTAGAACTACATCCGGTCTTTCGGGCACTGGTTGGGCTGCAAATGGTGGTGCAGCTCTTATCAACGGGTATCTGTAAGAGATATTCACTGCATCTTTATTCGTCGGTTGTGTTTTGTCGGCGGTGGCTTCATCAGCAAACGTATGACTAAGCATTTTGGGAATTTCGCTGTCGAATAATTCTGGTTCCTGTCTGTACTTGCTAAGAAAGGGATCTGGCGTGAAATTATTTGGGTGCAAATTTTCTAAATCTACTGGCGGCTCCAATGGCTCATACTTTCGCAGTCTAATTCTGTGAACACATTGTGTATAGTTCGTACCAACTTTCCTTACTAAATAATTTGAGTTAGTGAGGACTTTTTCTACTTTATACAGTGGAAGACAAACCTGCATTGATTTGAATCCAAAACTTGTTTGGTGAGTTAGTTTAGGGTTTAACAAAAGACAAAAAATCTGAGTTTCGAGTGGGTCTGCATTTGCTTTTGCGTCATAGTTTTTTCTATACTTATGATAAGCTTCAATGATTTTCTCTTTGTTCTCTGCAAATTTTACCTGCATTGCATCTTGTAGTTCTGTTGCGAAATCTGATTTTGGATCAAATTTCTGACTATTTTTTCTATTAAAACGTATATCAAGTGGCTTAATAGGTTCTCGACCGTAAAATATTGATGTTGGTGTGCATCCTATGGATGAATAATAGCTAGTGTTATGAATGTAAGTTGCAAGAGGTACGTAAAGATGCCAGTTTGACCATTGCTCATTGGTGTTAAGTTTGAGAATTCTTTTTAATGCTGAGTGAGATCTTTCAACAACTCCTACAGTTTGTGGATGTTTAAGAGTGGCGTGCTTTAGTTTTATTTCGAGTAATGTGCATAGTTCATGCATTAGGTCTGAGACAAAATTTGAGCCTAAATCTGAAAGGATTGTGTGAGGTATGTAACTTTGTGAGAAGAAAATTGCCGCTAATTCAGTAGCAACTTTTTGTGCGTTTACACTTGTTAATGGTTTTGCAAATAAGTACTTTGAAAACACATCTATGCCGGTTAATACGTATTTAAAGACAGGCGATTTGAATGGCCCTACAAGGTCAATTTGCATCATGTCTCCTGGAAAAGACTGAAGTGATGAAATGGGTTGTAAAAGTGGTTTGAGTGAACTGTTCAAAATTGATTTTGTTTGAAGGCATGTTAGGCAGTTTTTTATAACAGATATTAAATATTTCGTGAAGTTCGGAAAATAGAAACATTTCGAAACTCTTCAGCTGTTTTGATATTTCCTACATGTCCTGCTAATCTAGAGTTATGGAGTCTGTAAATTACTTCCTTCCATAAATGTTTGGGTAAGCAGTATTGGTAGTACTGTACTCTGCCTGTGTGATCAAAGAATTGTCTATAGAGTACGCTATCTCTCAGCACTAGCCTGCGAAACTGTTTTCCGTATTTTTTCAACTCATTTGAAGCATAAGTTAAGTCTTCTACATTATCCTCCTTTTTCCATTTTACAACTATTTTAAGAACTTCATCTTTTTCCTGTTCTGTCTTGAGATCTAAAGGCTCATTTCGCTCTACAAGATCACTCAGGTAATCATTCGGATCAGGCATCAAAACTGCATTTATTTGTGTTCTGGCTAAGAATTTATTGTAGCCTTGAACTTCATCAACATCCTGTGTTACTTTAGTTTGATGTTTTATTTGTTCTAGAAGATCATCACTAATGCCTTTTTCTCTCAGCTGATGAATCAAAATGTCATTTTTGTTTGTTGTTTGTTGATCAAACATTCTATGAATGCTGTCAATTGAACTTAGTGATGCATCCGGTGTTTTTGCAATAGTTTGAACTTCTATCTCACGCACTGGAATTCTATCTGTTAGTTTTAGCTCAATAGTTGTTGACAGATCATTTTGAACTCGTGATAGAAAATCAGCAGCATAGTTTGCTCTGCCTGGTATGTGAGCAATTACTAAATTGTACGAGAGCAGTCGGTCAAGGCAATTCCATAGGGACTGAGGAATTGTCTTGGCTTGAAAAAATTGTGTCAGGCTTTTATTATCTGTTAGTACAATAACAGGTTTTTCAGTTCCCCAAATGAAGTGGGAAAAGTGATCTAGAGCAAAATACAAGCCTAAGAACTCTTTGTAATACGTTGAAAACTTCAGTTGCGACAAACTGAATAATCGTGAGCCAAAAGCAACTGGAGCGTAAGTTTTCCTATCTTTTTTGTTAGGTGTTTTGACGTAATATTCTATCATGAGGACAAATCCTGTACCATAATAACTTGCATCGCATAAAAGAACGTACTGTAGACCTGGTTTTGCCAATCGAAGCGTCAAATTCGTTGCTTTGATCAGGTCACTTTTTAAAATTTTTAAGTTTTCTTCATGCTTTTCAGTTATTACATGGTGAACATTTTTCTTCAGCAACTCATAGAACGGCATCAATTTTTGAGCAAGGTTTGGAATGAAATCTCTCGAGAATTGCAAAAAAACCAACCAATCTTTTCACCTGTTTCACGGTTTGGGGCATCTTGAAGTTCTTCAGAAATTTTTCAATTTTCGAGTTCTCAGTTGAAACTCCTGCTGGGGTTATATATTTTCCCAAAAATTTTATTTTTTGTGTTCCAATTTCGCATTTGTTGGGGGACAATTTTAGTCCAGATTTTCTAATGCATTCAAAAATTTTTCTCAAATTGGGAATGAGTTCATCAAAATTTTTCACTGCACTACCAATATCATCCATATATTGTGTACAAATATTTGCTGCTAGGCAGGGATCTAAGTAATGTCTTATAAATGAGCTAAAACCTGTGACTGATTTACTTAGTCCTTGAGCAAGGCATTTATAGGCGTAAGTTCGTGATGCAAAATTAAATGCCAAAAGTTGTATTGACTTTTCATCCGCCATTTGTACACAATGATAGGCTTGAGAGCAATCGAATTTGTTAATCAATGTTTTACCAGCAAAATGATTAGAGGCATCGCTCATGTTTGATATTGGAAAATTACTATTCATGTAGTCGTTTCTGAGTAGGTGGTTTATGCGCCTAAGGTCAATCAAAATTCTTAGTTTGCCTGATTCTTTGCGTTGTGCAAACTCTGGACTACTGTATTTGGAATTTGGGAGTGTTGTGATCAAGTTATAATAGTGCATCAAGGCTAATTCAACAAGAAGCTCATCTCTCAGATGTATGGGAGTTATTGGACTTTGTACGTAAACAGGAAGTTCGTGTTCTGGTGTGAGCTTGACCTTTAGCTCAGTATTAAAACCAACATCGAAACGGTGTTTGGCAAAAATGTCAGAAAATTCCAAAAGCAATTCTTCTACTTGTTTACGCTCGTTAGGTTCAAGGACAGAATTTTCCCAATTAAATTTTTCTAAAAATTTCTGTGTTTGACTCGGATCAATTTTGGGATCAACTTTTTCTAATGATTTGAAATGTGAAATTTGATCATAGATTTCGCGCTCTAGCGGTGATAAATTTTCCGGGTCTGAACATGTCTCTGGGGTAGGAAACCATAGTTTATCATACTCTGGTTTGGGGCGAGTTTTTGAGCCTCCAATAATTTTGGTCTGCACCAACTGATTAATTTCGGCTTCAAGATTTTCGTGGTTTCTCATTTTTGCGAGAGCAATGAGCTGTGGATCGATATTTATGAGTTTTTCAGCTTGTGCAGTGTTTAGAATTTAAAAGTTTGCTTTTATTGTGTTATAAGGAATTGTAATTGGATGATCAGTTAGGTTAATAGCTGAAATGAAAATCTTTCCATTTTCATCACTTGTACTTAAAGATGAGGTTAGGGCGATATCAGTACTGTCCTCAAAGTTTGATTCGGAATAACTACTCCGCTACAGTTTTCTAAGTTTTTGGCGCTTTTGGGGAGATGTCCTTCTAAAACTGTTTGGGATGAAGGTTTCAAAGTATGTTTTTTATTGAGAAAAATTGGGAACTTTTTCAGTTTTTTCAAAATTTTTCTAGGAGAATTTTTTGGTTTTATCTCATTTAAATGATAAGTCATTTCTGGTAATTTAAGAAGATTATTTGACGGGCTGATGTCAATAGAATGTTTTTTGAAGAATTGTTTTCCCAAAATAATGTTATTCATCTTGGGGAGAACTAGAAATGAATCTGTGAACTTGAAATTGCCCAACATGAACTCTATTTTAGCTTGCTGACTAATTTGAACTGGTGAGCCTGAAGCTAATTTTACTACTTTGTAATCAGGAATTTCAAATTCAACTTTTATCTGACTGTTTTCAAATTCAGTTAGTAAGTTTTTGGGAATTGCATTAGCGCATGAACCTGTGTCTATTAAGGCTCTTCTTTTGAAGTTTTTGCCAAAATTCAGTTTAATATAATTCAAGATTTCTCCGTCTAAGGGAATAATAGCGCAAATATCCGTTTCAACGTCTGATTCGGAGTCATTCGAACTTGATGAGACAATTTCTATATCTTTATCTTCTAATTTTTGTAAACTAAGATTAGGATGATAATTGGACTTTATTGGAACTTGTGGCTCAACTAGTTTTTTCCTGCTCGATTGAACGGGAACTTACCACCACCTCTGCGTCTATTCTTGTTCAAAGTGCACTGTGAGGCTAAGTCATTTGGATAACCGCAGAAGTGGCATGTTATTTGGGCGTATTGAGTTACTGGAATGTGATTTTGAGGTTGGAAGACTTGAACATTTGTGTTGTTAGCTAAATAAGTGCTTTGAGCTTGATCTGGCGTAGCGTTGGTAGGATCTTGTGCTACTGGCGTATATTGAGTTAACGCGTAATTCTGAGCAGAATAAGGGTTGTAGTTTTGGTAGTTACCTTTACCTCGTCCTCGAAATCCTCTAAAACCTTGACCTCCTCTAAAACCTCTGTAAATATATCGACCACCTCTTCCTCTGAAAGAGTTTCCGCTATTAAGATCTGCATTTTGCGGACTCAATTGACTGTCAACTTTATTTAATAATTCATTAATTCTACTCTCCATATTCTCCTGGGATTGGTTAATTTTTGTCAGTGCATTAACCAAATTATCCGAAACAGTGGCGGACACTTCGTTGAAAGCATTTTCTCCAAAATCATCAATTTTACATAAGTTGTGAATTGTCAGTTGCCTGCGTGCGAGCAAGCACAAGTCATCAACTTTTGCTGTATCCGGTTGCTCAAGCAGTTTTGCTCGAAGCCAGCTTGGCATGCATTTTTTAAAAAATCGTTTTATTTGATGATTCCTCTCTTGTTGAGCAAGTCTTAATGCTTCCTCATTGCGAGCTTCCGCTGCTTCTATACGATTACGTTCATTGTCCGCGTCTAGAGCTGGGTCAGCTGGTGGTATGACTTCTGGTGTGGGGTCAGGGTAAG
The DNA here is from genome assembly GCF_964194025.1 of Convolutriloba macropyga. Classification (NCBI taxonomy): domain Eukaryota; kingdom Metazoa; phylum Xenacoelomorpha; order Acoela; family Convolutidae; genus Convolutriloba; species Convolutriloba macropyga. Next base: position 35,920,091 of record NC_134482.1, on the reverse strand, counting down.
CTTTCTGTGCCATATTTTGCAATGTTACTAGAAAATTCTCCGGAGTGTCTATTTTGGGATCAATCGAATGCTTTCTAACTTTATTATGTGTAGCTCTACTAACTGAGGATTATTGAAATGATTTCTCAAGGAAGTAAGACTAAGCTCAAAATCTGCCCTTGTTGCCTCTGGCAAAGTTCGAAAATAACTTAATGCTGCATCCTTAAGGTGTAGTTGTAAAAAGTTTGCCCTTTGATTATTTGCAATTGCTGCTACTCCTATAATGCTTCTGAGTAAGCGCTCAAACTCACGAAAATTATCATTTTCTGTGCCTGCAAATGATCTAAGTGTAATGTTTGGTTGAGCCATGAATTTCGTTTTTTTTGGTATTGTTATTATTATTTTTGTAAGTTCTCTTTCATTTAATTGGAATGGTTTCAATCAAAGATGAGAGAGTAATTCAACAAATATGCAATTTAGCGCTCCATTTTAACAATGATATCAAGATTTTGAAATGAATTTCAATGGTTGTCAACACTTTCATTTGATTGAGCGTTCATCGAACAAGATTTCAGACATCTTATTAATTCACTGCAGAATAAATCAATGCGTTAACTTACAAGACCCTGATGACTGAACTTCTGGCTTGGCACTGTCTTAGGAATAAGTTGCTTGTCTTGCTGACTCGAAAAACCAGATACTGCCGGCGATTTTCTTTTTCAGGATTTCGGCTGGAAGTTGGGTCACGAGGCCTTTGTGTCTCAGCTGTCGTCTTCTTCGCTTCGAGAGAGGTGAGATTGTCTTTCCTTTCTGTCACCAACTAACCTATACAAATGATTATTTTTTGGTAGTAATTAATCAAGTTGTTTTAACTAGATGTATTGTCCTTTTTGCATGCTCAGTTTTTCTAAGTTTTCAGGATTTCCAAGCGGATGAAACAATCGGAGCTGGGTCGACAATCTTCAAGTTTTTTTCTCTCTCTCTCGGCGCAACTTAAAGATATAAAAGTAAGTAGTTTTAATACATTCAAATTAACAACTTAACTGTAACTCAACAATCTGTTTTTGTGATGATGAGGCTTGTTTACTTAATAAACATTTAAACAATTCCAATGATAAACCAATAAGCTATCAACAAATAATGATAATAATTGTTTCAATTTCTCGGGAAATTCCATTCATATACTTGACTACCTATAGGTATTAATAAAATAATACGAAAACTCTTGAGATGGAACATCAGAAATGTGCGAAGCAAGATCTCGCCCAACTTAATTGGATTAAAGAGTTATGCCTCGGCCAAAAATGTGGTGTTGATTACTCCTTTCACTGCCTAAGCGCATTTGAGGATGAAAACGTAGGAGATATCTTGTTGATTGGCTCGAAAAACGCATTTAGCATCCTCAATTGCCAGCTTGCCCTCAGAGATATACAAAATTTGTGCACGTCGTTTGTACACCTTCCTCACGACTTCATACAAAAAACCATAAAAACTATACACTAATATTCTAACCCTAAAATCTGAAGCATGCACAACTCACGGCGACCAATTAGTTGTGGAAATGTATGGAGTGGCGACGCTGCTGGTCATCAGGCAAACTCATCACTCTAGCTTTTTTTCAGAAAGTGGCATACAGATGATTGAAATAAAGCAGGCTCAATCGAATCCCTGAAACGTCTCCACGATAATTAACGCGCAATAGCACAAAACTATGGGAGCAAGGTTATCAAGTGCCACCTCCTCACAAAAGAGCACACAGAGGGAGCCATTAAAGTTTCCGAAAAGGACCAGGTTTTTCCAATAGACGTGCATAAAGTCCTCGGCCATGTCATTGACTCAACTGAATCAGTGTCATACATTTCTGTCAAGAAAAAATACAGCTGGCAGAATTCAGTGAGCATGCAAAGGTCTCGCCACAAAATTTGAGAAATATCTTTGCAAACAAAGTTGACGGTCATAACAAGAACTACGTCAAGCTCAGACTTTAACCACTAGGACAAGGAAAATAAAGAGCTACGGGCTAATCCCATCCATGGTTACTCATCCTAAACACAGCAACAAGCACAGAGACTTTTTATCCCTGCCGGTTAGCGAACGGGGTCTCATCATCCATCCGAATTGTCGAGTCTATAGGCACGAAATTTCCATCAAAGTTACAACGCCTTAAAACAGGCGGAAACAGGGAAGAAACAGGCGGAAAACCTTACAAATCGACATTTGCGATTACCTGGCTAATTTAGTCTACGAAGCATGCGATTATGTAGGGGTTAAAGCGTGATTTTATAAGGAGAATCTCAATGATTTTGTGAGAAGGTATATAACCCTCAGGCAAAAAGTGTCCCAGTCAAATGAAGAAGCCTACAAATATCACGAGCAAATTGAGAAACTAAAATTTGAACAACAAATCAGAGGTGTTGAGTTGGCAAACCCCGCAAAAAATGAACAACAAAGTTACAGCAAAACAACAATATGACCTAAAAGATTGCAGCAAAACCCTCAAAAAATGAACATCTCAAACAAAATAAAAGTTTCAACAAAAATGAGCTTAAACCGATGTTTTCTGTTCAATACAGACGAAACATCACTCAAAGTTTAAAAATAGACTTCAAATGGCTTAAACAAGTTCAAATGATTTTCACAACGAGAAAATTAAGAACTTGCTTGCCCACCCTGAAATCATCTTTGGATAAAAATCTGAAATTGCACGTGGTATATAAAGTTAAATGTAATTGATGCAGTTCCATCTATGTTGGCCGAACCAGCCCACATGTCACCACTAGAATTTTGGGAGAATCAACAAAGATTCCTTTGTGGGTCAACACTTCGTTGAATGTTGTGGTAGAGCGCATTTTGGGAGATTCTAGATGCATGTCGCGGGGTTGAAAAACTAATGACTATAGAAGCGACCTACATCAAAAAGCTGAAACGGCAACTAAATACGCGTGACGAGTACTGGGGGCGGGAATTGACATTGAAGTATTAGTTCAAATCCAAAAAATTTGAATTAATTCAAAATTTTGCCAACCTCAACAAGTAAAGGAAAACAACAGATAGAATTGAAAGTAAAAACTCTTTTTAATGAATTGAATACAATTTACCCGGGTTTTTTAAAAACTCCGGAATGAAGATTGAATTAATTTTGGTGTTATTAATGTAAACAAAGTGTTGTAAAAGTGTTTTTATTTGTAAATAATTTCAAAAATTCGTTGTTACGTTCACTCATTCCGTAGAATTCAACAGATAGAGTCAGAGACAAGTTTATATTCTTTGTAAATAATTTTATTCGGTTGTTAAACCTGACCATGAACGCAGTGATCGAAAAGGTTTTTTTTAAATCAATATACTTTTTTATTGACTATTCCTTCTTCTTTGCGTCTGTTTTTCTGCACTGGAGGAGCACGTTCTCTTAAAGTCTTGAAGCGCATCGCTGAGCGAGGTGAAGGGGACTCCTACGCTGACATCCTTGCATACATAAGGACCAAGATAGGCTTCGCTCTATTGCGAAGCTCAATCATATGCATCAGCGGATCTAGCATGCTCAGGTGACGAGAGGCCCTCGACGCATTGAATGCAACCGTTTTTGAGGAGGGTATATTGCTACTATAGGAGCAAAGTGCTTCTCGCCTATGGTGCTTTTCTTTGATTCAATCAACCCCTTCAGAAATCTCGAAAGTAGCTATCAATTTTCTACTTGCTGTTCTATATAATGTGAACTTGTTGCAGATTCGACGTTAACTACTGTCAGAATTTATAAATTTATATAGGAATTGACTTGCCTCCCTCGGGTTGACCGACTACCCTTTAAGGGGAGTTTCATTTAATTGACTTTTTGTAATCCTTTGCTTGCAAACTTTTATACCACGTTAGATTTCGATTTTTTTAATCGACGGATGGCTTAAGGGCTGGCAAGCTTGTTTTAAGCGAAGATATAATTTTGTGACTATTTTAAATTGAGACGATTTCGTTTCCCTTGTATCCTGACAGGTTAAAAATTTCCAACCGTTTTTTTCACCGTAATTCATTGGAACTTTGTGCTATGCACAAACAACTCATACAAACCATCACTTGAAGTACAGATATAATTGATGAAACTCTTTCAGAACAATGGCACAGAATTATGATTCATGGGGAGGGTATGAGTGGAATACTAATGCTCTCGGGGATACACAATTTCGCCCATCTGATGTTCATGATGATCAAGGATCCGAGCACTATGGAGGATACTCCATTGAAGCTGCCAACAGCTACAACTATTTTGACTCCGAACATCAATATGCCGACGGAAACAAAAATGTTGTGAGTGGTTACATGAGTCCCGAATCCTACTATAGCAATCAGTATTATCAGCCTACTGAAGATCCAAATTCATTGTATGGTCAAATGGCAGTTAGTCCGTCGAGCGCCAACTCAACAGGGAGAAAGACCGTTTTATCTCAATCTGCATTTTCGCCAAACAATTACGACGAAGATGAACCGCCTCTATTGGAAGAGTTGGGAATCAATTTCAACCACATACAACAGAAAACTTTAACAGTTCTTCACCCTACTAAAAGTGCGGACCCTACAGTGTGTCAAGATAACGATTTGGCGGGACCGCTTGTTTTCGCTCTGGCGTTCGGAACTGCGTTGCTTCTGGCTGGCAAAATTCATTTTAACTACATCTACGGAATCGGCGTTTTGGGTAGTCTGGGAATGTACACATTACTAAATCTAATGTCAATGCATGGATGTGGTTTTCTTGGAGTTGTCAGTGTATTGGGATACTGCCTTCTGCCGCTGGTCGGACTGTCAACATTCGCTGTGTTCATATCACTGAAAGGGTCTTTGGGGTTAATATTGAGCATAGCCAGTGTTGGATGGGCAAGTTTTGCGTCAAGTAAACTGTTTGTGGCAGCTTTGGCTATGGAAGGACAGCAATTGCTCATTGCTTATCCCTGTGCGCTAGTTTACGGCGTATTTGCTCTCCTAACTGTGTTTTAAGCTGTAGTTATTATTTGGTTCAACTATTTCAATCCCAATTTGTAAAATAGTGATGTTCATCGTGGCTAAATTATTTGCAACGCGATAGCTTTCGAATTCACATAAAAGGGTGCTTTGTGCTAGTGTCAGTTAGAATTAAATTGCAGTGGGTAAAATTGCGCAAATAAGATATCACTTATGTGGTAAAGTATAGATAACAGCTTTCTTACCTAATTATGATATGCTCCCAATTATTTTTTTATTTAAATGAGGCAATTGGAACTCAACTTACATGTTCAATTCAATAATTTTTTTTGGAAAAGATTAATGATATTGTTCTATAACCAGAAACGCATTTGAAGTTTTGACCACTGATTTGCGGCTAAAGGTAACTCACGTGCCGCAGAACAGAGATAAGACCTTATAAACCAACAGCCGAGCTAGAGATTAAATTGATCTTCAGGTAATAATGATTACAAAATGAGTAAATCAGACAATTTTTCGCTTGATTTCTTTCTAACCACCCTACTCCAAAGTCGAGAGTTTCAAAGCCTGCCGCATAAAGATTGGCAACTAATCTCTGTTTTGGTTCCCGGAACGACACCAACAGAATGTGAGACACGATTTAACGAACTGAACCATGAGTTTCGAGTATCGACGGATCTCAAATTAGACAATGCCGGTGATGAGCGTCAAGAGACCTTTATATCGATTCCGAGTTCTCGAACTGGAGCTTCAGGTTCATCAGGAAGTAGTGGTGGAACAATAGGGGCAAATGGGAATGCAGATAATGATGGATCGAAGCCGTCATCTCGTGATTCGCAAAACCGACATGTTTGTATTGTTTTATGCTTCTTTCTTGATTTGTTCTAATAAAATGGTTATGAGTGGCGCTGTGAACTTTTCGCCTGTTCTTGACATTGAATCAGTTTTAATAACAAAACGGAAAACGGAGAAGCAATTTTCCGATAACTACGATAAATTTTTAATGACAATTGCTGCCGAATTACTGATTTTGCTCCTTTGTTTTACGTTCTAGGCCTTTGCCGAGTAATTGTAATGCTGGAATATCAAGTTAATTTGATCCTCATTTTATCCGTTATCGTGAAGTGAGTTGTTCTTTTTTCGGCTATATTGTTGATATTGTATTTTTTATTACTGAATGTGATCATTCAATATAAAGTATTTAAGTTCGTGAAAATATCGTTCGCATGAATTCCATATCTCAGTTTTTGTTTCAAGTTTTTAAAAACTATTTTTGGTCATACTTTGTTGATTCAGAAATGATTCAGAAATGAAAAAAAGTCAAAGAGCAGAACAGTTGGTAAATGCAATTTGCTGCGTAAATCGAAATCCAACCAAAGTTTTGATTAAAAATGCCTCAGCAGACTAAAACTGAATTGAGCAATGAACTTTCAAGACTCACAAACACCATTGAGGACATGCGAAAACAGTTAAAGCAAAAAAAGGAAATCGTACAAGAACAGAAACAATTAATCGACAAACAAGCTCAAACGATCTCAGAACAAAACCTTGTCATTGAAAAACGAAAGCAGCAGATAGAATTGAAAGATAACGCAAATGCGTACCAGTGCCGAATGATTGATAAATTCCAATCGGAAGTCGGGTATTTACGGGGTCAGAATAGTTCGCTATTGGAAAACTTAATGGGTCACAATATTCAAAATTCAACAAATTTTTTGGAGCTGTCGGAACCAAAGTTTTTTCCAAAATTTATTAACAGAAACACTAAACATCTTATAATTTCAGACAGCACATACAAAAAATACGACAATCTGATATTTCTTATGATACTGGGATTCATTCTTATCCCTCTGCAACAATTATTAATTTGGGACAAACAGTCGAGCAGTATTCGTCAGGAGCAAAATGCCAATCATTCATTTTTCATACGGTTCATAATAGTATAGATAAGGGTGTTTCGGGGGTGGCCGCAGCATCTCAATTATGTGAAACTGTTACAAAAGCAATCAAAAAGTTGAAACCTCACAGAGTTCTACTTTCTTAAATTCCACAAGTTAAAAATGGCCATTATGGGCGTGAATCGAATATTGAAATTGAAGAGTTCAATAAGCAACTAGGAAATATTGCTTTGGAGTTAAACGGAACATTTAAATGGACAAAAGTAGAGGTTTTGAAATGCAACATTACAACATCCGAAATATCTAATGATGGTGTTCACTTAAATTTGGCTGGAGTACAAAAAATTGTCAAAGAGTATTCGGAGCTATTATCAACAGCATAATATTACTGTGTCACAAAACAACATTGCACTGCGACAAATTCAGCGGTTTTATTCAATCCTTTGGTTGTGTGACTTAATGTTTTTTTGTCAGCAAAAATTAGCATTTCCAAACTAATAGTTTTTGCTTTTTTACTTAGCATTTCAAATGAAAAATTTATATATTCGGTTATGTCACACAACCAAAATTTTGATTATAATAATGTGAAAATTAGGTTCCGCTTTTTTCGATTTTTGAGTATTTGCAAAATAGTTCTTTTACACTTCATGCGCTTGCTCTTAAGCGGTGATATTCATCTAAATCCGGGTCCCTATTCTCACATTCGTGAATCGGACATGCTGATAGACACAGTTACAAAAGATTGCAAAAATCTAAACATTTGTCTTTTCAATGCACGCAGTTTAAAAAACAAATTTGACTTTTTCACTGACTTTTTGACAAATTTGACTCAAAAAACACAATAGTGATCCTAACTGAAACTTGGTTGAATGAAACAGATATTTATCCAAAGAATTTTTTGAGTCCGAAACACAAATTTTATTCAAAATCAAGGTCATCAAAGACAGGAGTAAACAAGGGTGGGGGTGTTGCCATCTCGCAGAGACTTCCTCGGCGTACTCAATCACTGACGAAGTTTTGCTTTTTGGCGATTATAATCTCAATTATTTCAACAAAAGAGAATCCATTTTATTGGAAGAATTTGCGAGGAATTCCGGCCTTACCTTGTCAAACACAGAAAAACCAACACGAGCCACCAGCCAAGGCGTAACACTAATCGATCATGGGTTTTCCAGCAAAAACCAAATTCAAGATGTTCAGTTTTTTTCGCCATCAGTTGAAACGGATCACTTGATTGTTTTATACACTCCAATTTTCTTACCAATTTTCTTGTTGAACCTAAAAACAGAAATCAAAGTTTTATCAGTAGAAATAAAAGAAAGTTCGATGCAAATAAATTTAGTCTTGATCTTTCAAATCAGGACTGGAGTAACTTATATCAATGTGAAGATGGAAATAGCATGTACAATTTTTTCTTAAACGTTTTCAGTACTACTCTAGAATTCCACTCCCCACTTATAAAAAGCATTCAGCAAGAAAGAAAAATTGCTGGAGAAACTTGGCTGACAAAAGCGCTGAGAGAAGAAATCACCAAAAACATACACTTTTTAATATCTGGAAAAAGAACCCATCGGAGCAAGCGCATACTATTTTCAAATATCAGAGAAATTTGGTTAATAGGCGTTTAAAAACAGCCCAAAACGAGCTCTGCAAACAATTTTTCAAAGAATTACCAACAAGTAAAGAACAATGGAGTTTCATCAAAAAAAGAATTGGCAAAGAAAGGGAGTGTCTCGTTATAGACAAACTAGTTGATGGTGAAACAGAAGTAGAAAATGAACTTGATATTGCAAATTGTCTAAATAGAAGTTTTCAAAAACTAGGCTTATACTATGGACAATGTGAGCGCTCCAAATATTTCTCGCGTAGAAGTTAGGGAAAAGTTTTGCTTCAGAACAGTTACACTAAAAGAACTATATGATGCCATCGATTCACTCGACAACAATAAGTCTCCGGGTCCAGGCGTTTTTAATGCTTGGGCAATCAAGGCAGCAAAGCTTCCAATCGGAACCCATTTGCAGTTTGTTTTTAACACATGCATTATTCAAAATATTTTCCCGGAAAATTTAAAACTTGCTTTCATTAGTCCGGTCTACAAAAAAGGGGACGTAAAAATTTGCGAGAACTATAGGCCTATCTCAATTGCTCCAATGTTTGCAAAACTCTTTGAGCGTATACTTCTCAATCAGGTTAACGAATTTATACAAAAAGAAAAAAAATTTGAACGGTACACAGTTTGGATTTCAAAAACATAAGTCTTCTACTGATGCTGTTTTACACTTAAACGAAGCATTACAAGAAAAATATGATAACTTAAAAACTTCAGTTGCTGTTTTTATTGATCTAGCTAAAGCATTTAATTCAATATCGCACGAAATTTTTCTCAAAAAAATTGAAGCTTACGGTTTTTCAGAAAGTGCAGTTGAATTATTTGCTTCATTTCTTAAAAACAGCAGTTTGTTAAGATAAATGATGTTTACTCAGAGTGGTTGGAAACAAATCATGGTGATCCACAAGGAACGGTTTTAGGGCCACCAGTTTTTCTTCTCTACATTAATGATTTTCGTGAAAAAGTACAAGGAAACTTCCACATAATTCAATTTGCTGATGACACAAGTTTCCATTTTAGCAGAAACAGTGTCAGGGAACTGGAAAAATAAGTTTCTGAAATACTAGAGAAAACAGATAATTATCTAAAGCAAAACAAATTAATCATGAATACCGGTAAAACTGAACTTCTTTGCGTCTCGAAGGAAAATGAAAATTTTGGTCCAATAGTTTATCGGGGATAAGAAATTAAACCACAGTGTCACTGCAGATACTTGGGTATAATAACTGATTCTAAATTAAATTTTCATGTACAACTCAACAAAGTCCTATCAAATATGGCCACAGCGATTAGATCCATATACCTTTTACGTTATCAGTTACCTCTGAAAGCACGATTGATGCTATTCAAATCCCTAGTCCTTTCTCATTTAACATTCAGTGCTCTTTTTTTTCAGAACTTGAATTTCTCTGCAATGCAGCGAATTAATCGACAAATCAATTGGGGAATTAAAATTTGCTATATGAGAAAAAAGTTTGAGAGATCTGCAGATCTCTTAGTCAAATCTGACATTTTGCCTGCAGAACCTTTAATAAGCCAGATGAGTATTTCAAAACTTAGGAATGATATTTCATTATTGAAATCAGACGGCACTGAGAGTTTTTTTCTAAGTGGTAATGTCTGAGTAAGAAAAAACAACAGAACTGAACAGCTAATTCTCTTAAGGTCGAGCAGTCGATCATTACAAAAAAGAAGCATCCAAAAATAGAATAAACTTCCGCGTGGAGTCCGGACTATCAGATCACGCTCAAAGTTTAAACGCATGTTAAAACAGCATCTGCTCCAACAATTCAAACTTGTACCGTTGGAAAGGAACGTTGGTGGCTTCAAAAGTTATTTTTACCTTTAAAAAACGGAACCACTAATTTTGATTTTTAACATTGTACTAATTTTGTTTATATAATTTTAAACTTGTAATATTTAACCCCTGGGTTATATTTTCAATTTACTTGTTTAAACAAAAAAAACTTAATGAGTTTACTTGATTCAGAAAAAAGAATGCCTTTTTTAAAATAAAACATTAGAACTGTTTTGTTTTTAGCTAGACAAGCACAAGCAGGGTGCGGCTAAAGTGAGACCCAACGCTGGGGGAGCTTCATCGGCGGGTGCAAATGTGGGAAACGGGGGCGTAGGAGGGGGAGGAATAGTTGGAGCCCATGCTAATATGGTGATCCACGTGTGTGATGAGGCCAAGAGTATAAAGCAGGACTTTCACTGTCCAAGGGGTCTGCTAGTGAAAGAGATGAAATACTTTGCAGAGTATTTATCGCTGGAGACTAACAGGTTGGTGCAATTGAACTGGAGTAACTGAACAACTGTGAAAGGTAACGTTGCCTCCAAACTGGGCCACTTGAATATGAATCATACTAGTCCTTGAGTTGCTAAGAGCTTTGAGCTTCCAAATAGTTTGTAACCACCAAGTTTAGTTTACCGGACACTGAGAAAATCTGGCACTCTTCGAAAACCGCGTTTAGGGTTTGAGGTGTAAGCCAGAATTTTTAAGTGAGTCGCGATGATTCACGCAACCTGCCTTGATACGTGATCTTGCAAGTTTGAAGTCGGGCACTATATAAAGCGAATTCTGGCGTTTTGGAAAATGACACTGCCGATATCTGGAATTTAAAAACTCAAATAGATGTTCAAATTCATTTTTGCGTAGATTATGTTGAAATCTTAGATTCAATGAAAAAAGAAACGAACCTGTGATTTCCACTTCAATTTCTGAGAATTTCTATATAAATGGAACTGTGGAGAGATCTTCCTATTAGAGATATTGGGCAACAACTTGAGGCAACAGCTTTTTGTGTTATGCTGTTTGGTGAACATCTGTAACTTGACGCGGTTGTCCCCAATAATTGTAACTGCGTATTTTTAATCTAAATTAAAGATTAAACTAACCGAAGCCAAATACAGTGCTCGAGATAATGAAACCAAATGAGATTGGACATGGTATCACATGCGATTTTAAATCAGGAACCGTATACTACTTTTTTTCTCAATACTCAGTCATTGTTAATTGCTCTCAAACGAAGTTTGTAGCAATTATATTAGTCCTGTTGGTCTTTTTTTGTGCGATTTTTTGCTTGACCGATTTTTCGTCTGACGCTTTTGACTTTTCGTCCTCAAAAACGGGATGAACCGGTAGCGCCCAGCGGGCATTAAGTGCTCTTAGAGCCTTTCAGCTCTGTTTCAGCTCAAACTGTTTTGGAGACTTATACTTATGGTGTGAAGGGTGGTTCACCCCCCCCCCCCCCGTGGATACTGACGAACCACCGATCTTTTTAGAGGTTGAAGACCCTCCCCCACAGGATGTCAAGGAACCGGCTCTAGGGTTTGATAATAGGTTACTGCATAGTTTCTTGTGTTAAAAGAATGGTTTCAACATTGCGAATTTTTGCATTTTTTCTGACAAAACTTGCAAATTTTTCCAAGGTTTTTGAAAATTTGTCGTTTTTTCGGTCAATGCAGCCTCAAGAGCCGAGGAGTCTCCTCTAGGGTTTGTTAATAGGTTACTGCATAGTTTCTAGATGTAATGAAATTTTTTTCAAAATTTTAACATGAATTTTAGCATTTTTTTTGACAAAATAGCATTTTTTAATATTTTATTGAACATTTGTTGTCATTATTTAAGGTTTTTCAGCCTCAGGATTCAGAAAACCTGCTTAAGGGTTTGACAATAGATTGCTGCATAGTTTCTAATGATAATGGAATGGTTTTCAACGTTTTAACATAACGAATTTTAGCGGTTGTTTGCTAAAACTTGATTTTTTTAAAAAAAATTTTCAAAATTTATTGTCATTATCGAAGTTTCTCCAGCTCCAGGAAGCAGGAAATCTCCTATAGGCTTTAATGATCCGTTACTGAAAAATTTTTTGGCCAAAGAATAGTTTTCAACTTTTTAATATCACAAATGTTATCGAATTTTTTTATAAAACTTGCGTAATAATTTTTTAAGTATTTTGAAAGCTTTTGTCATTTTATAGGTTTATCTAGCCTCAACAGTCAAGGAACCTCCTCTAGTGTTTGATAATAAAAAAACTATATAGTTTCTAGATGCAATGGAGTGTTTTTAAAATTTTTAACATCACTAGTTTTAGCATTTTTTGAAAATTTTTTGGCACAAAGCCTAGAGGAGGCAAGAAACCTCCTCTAGGCTTTGGTAATAGGTTACTGCATAGTTTTCATATGCAATGTTTTTTTCAAGATATTGATATCACGAATTTAAGCAATTTTTTAAAAATCATGCAATTTCTTCATGTTTTTTTTTCTTTTTCATTTTTTCGTGCACCAGGGACCTCCTTCGAGGGTTGATAATAAGCTGCCGCTTAGTTTCCAGAGTTAATGGAATGGTTATCGTTATGTTAATGACTCGAATTTTAGCAATTTTTTGATAAAATTCATTTAAAAAATTTTTTGAAATTTTATTATCATGTTCAAAGCGTATTGATCTTTATGGACCAGCGAAACTGTGAATAGGGATGCTGGTTAGTCTCTTGAGACAATGGATTGTTGTTCTGAAGATATCAATATCGCGAACTTTGAAATTTTAAAATTTGTTGTTTTTAAAATTTTGAATATTTTGGCCTTTCCTGAGTTTAACGATCATTGCTGGCCAACGAAGCTTTTTGAGTCTTGCAGATGGGTTACATGACAAAAATCCAGAGTCGAAAAATGTTTTTGAAGATTTTCTTCACTGCGATATGAGGAAACTTTTATCCTGAATTTTGCACTTTCAGTTTTTTGCTATATGATTTAGTTACTAACAAGGCTAGAAGTTGTAGTGTTAAATCTTATCATAGAAATAATTCCAAGTTTTCTCTCTCTCTCTCTCTCTCTGTGTGTGTGTGTGTGTGTGTGTGTGTGTGTGTGTGTGTGTCTGTTGGATGGCGTTTCTTTCCTTCTCATTCTCCTTCACGTTTTATATCGCACTCTCTCTCTCAACTCTTTTGTTGATGCCGCACTTCAGCGGCTGTTATGTGGCGTGAGGTCATCGTCTATTACCCTAACCTTACGCCCCTTCCATCAATGTAAAGCTAACCTCACTAAACAGTGGCTAGGTACTGACGAAGCCAACCGCTCGCTGGTCGTTTGAGAGCAATTCGCCCGACGTTAGTCGGTTATGTTTGCTTGTACTTGGTCCACAAGATTCCACGTCATTTCGTAATAACTTGATCAGTCGGAAAAAAACGATAGTCTGATATACACTTCGTGATATTTGCGTCCATTTAGATGTGAGGACGTGGACATATCTGTTCATTGTGACGTGCAGATATTTGACTGGCTAATGCGATATGTCAAGCGAGATGGACCTAAGACGACGCCGAAGTTAGAGCCCAACAACGCTGTCTCAATTCTAATATCGTCTGATTTCCTTAAAATGGACTCTTTAGTCCAAGAATGCATCGATTATTGCGCTGAAAATTTGGAAGATATTGTTGCGACTCCTTGTAACATGAACTGTATACAAGACCGGCTATTGACGACGTTGTGTAATAAATTTAACCATAATCAACTGGAAGCTCTGAAAGATAAAAAGGACAAAATCAAAAGTAAGTTATTCGCCAAGAAGATTGAACAACTTTTCGACGCCAGAAGCGATTACGTCGATTCGCAGTACAGTGCTTCGACTATGTATAAATGTCAATACTGTCAGAAGCTGTTGATTCACCCGATTCAAAGTGCAATACCCTGTTTGGCCAGTAGGATGTTCGTGAACAATAGAGGAGTTATAATGTACAAGCATGCAAGGGATATTGCGTGGGATGTGAACGAATATCTGATCTCGCAGATTCGGGTAGGTTTCACGTGTTTAATTATAGCTGTAGGCTGAATGGAGCCATATTGCGTTGCTCTTGGTTTTTCAACGACTCGAAGATGAATAATGGTTTTCTTCAGGTTTTTTTAAACCGGTACTACTATTTGTTCAGACGGCGTTTTGACCTAAAAGCGAAAGAGTAAGTGCCCCGTGAACTAATTTGCTTTGAGCTAGGGAAGTTTTTGATCTTGCGCTTGGATCAGTGAATGGCTTTTCGACTTTGAAAAGTGTTTTTTGACAGCATGCCTCATGTAGGTAACCATTTTAGCCGTTTTTGCATCCAATTGGCCCAGTTTTTCGCTTAGAAAATTTTTAATATAATTAATTTTGAGAAAATAATTTTAATAGAAAATTTTTAAAAGAAAATTTTTAATAGAAGCTGTAATAATATGTGAGCCTCTAAAATTGATATCACAGTGTTTATGAAAGTCTAAAGTGCTCCTAGAGCTTTTCAGCTCACTAGTCTCCAAGTATGCGATCCACAGAAACTGTTTTGGAGACATACTTTTGGTGTGAAGGGCGGTTCTTAGAGGTCCAACAACCGCCCTCCCACCGTTGCCACCTCCCCTCACTGTTACCCCCATCAGCCCCGTGCATATCACCCCCCCCCCCTGTTGCGCTAGCTTCACGCCTCTTCATTTAAGCTAAAGCTAGCCTCACTAAACCGTTGCTAGCTACTTACGAATCCAACAGCTCGAGAGCAATTCTCCCGACGCTGGTCGGTTATGTTGAGTGTAGAAATGCTTGCCCGATTCTGGCAGATTTATGTCTAATTTTTCTGTTATTTTGTTTTTTTAGGTTTAATTGCTAGAGGGTTTTGTGCACTGTAGAGGGTCCTAATTTTCTGTTACTAATAAATAATTTTGTGGCGTTCATTTGAATTTCTGCAAATTTTTTTCAGTGCAAGTTTGAAGATTTTTTGACAATTTTTTGCACAGTTTTTTTATTGTTTCCTATCCTTGAACTATGTTTCTACATTTTAAGCTTTACCTAGGAGGATAGCTATATAATTTTATGCTAAATAAGGAAATGTAATTGTTCTTCCATTTTTTTAATTTGATTTTTAACTTTCAAAAATCAAGTAGTGTTTTTGTTTGTGTCTGTCCTTATTCCACACTCAGCTTTCTATTGGAGACCTATAGTTCCAATCAGCTCTGCTTTTATCAGTTGTTCAAAAATGAACTTAGCCTTTTTCGTAAGACTTTTGTTTGCAATTGATTTCGTTTGAGAGTGCGGTACAGTGAGAATTCGCTTGAAATGCCGTTTAATTATTTTGACTGATAATTACTTTCGATGAATATTATTGGGCTCTTAGTTTGATTTCGAACGATTTTTTTCCTTTGAATTATAATCGCTATCTTCTGTCTTTTGGTTGATATTAATCTGAAGGTTTTTCAACTATTTTGCTGATTTTGTCTTTGCGATTTTTGGCTCATTATATTGTTTTATTGAACATATTGAAATTAATGCATCATGCCTCTTGGCTCTATTTACCATATAGGATGCAATTTTCACTTGCTACAAAGTTGTCTCTTTCATTAAATTTGACAAAAAAAATTGGAAATTTTTATCATTTTATCTCATTTTTTCCACTTCACCGAAAATGAGATGTTTGCGAGCTCATTAAATGTTGGCGGATGTTTTGTGCTTAGGTTACTGATTATTGTTGCCCAAAAATGCGTTTTTTGAAAGTATGAGTACTGGTTCTGTATGGAAAGTAAGTTGAATTTTCCTCATTTTTTCATGTTAATTTTTGCGAACTTTTCTTTTTTGACTTAAGGTTGTTGTTTTTGCTGCATTGATTCGTTCTTCAAGGAGATATTAGCTATTTGAACTACCAGTTTTCAGGAGGATATGACTTCGAGTCTTTCGGAATTCTTCTGGCGGTTTTTTTGTTTCCTCGTCTGACGTTTTTTCGTTTTACATTTGTTCACACAGCAAAGCTGAAAGAGTAAAATTTTTTGAATGCCTTCTTCCCATCACTAACATATATTCTGGCGCGCGTGACGTCTATTCTCATTGTCTCTAGCAAAAATATTTAGGTCGTTTGCGTGATTAGATTTTGATCATACGTGATTTACCTCACTCAATAGAATGACTTTTGCTCTTTAAAACTAAGGTTTAATTTGAATTAAATTAGGGTCAAAGGAACTCGTATGTGTAATAAAGCCCCTAATTCTGTGCAATGATTTTTAACAATATTATTCAGGCAATCTGCTGGCTATGTTTGTACGGTTTGCATTTGTCCTCTGAAAGTTAAATTCAAAATAGAGTTGCGTTTTCTACTATTGTTGATAGCTGTTGCTGAATAAGAAGTTTAAATAATAATTTTTAGCATGAATTCATCCACATTTAATTCTACTTAGTCTCTTGATTGCAGAGATATGTTCGACATTTTGGCAGAGCAATAAGAACAATTATAACATTTACAACAAAAAATGGTTTCCGTTTTCAAAGAGGGATCATTTAAACCTTAAATCTAACATGTTTGCAAGAAACTGACCCTGAAGATCCAATGCAAGGCGTCGCTGACTAATTGCTCGAATAAATAGTCAAAAATGCAATGTTAAAAGTTTTTGTTTTTTGTTCCTCATATTTGATTGGGTTGAAAGTTCCTGTCAATCAATGCCAACATGACCAAACCACGTCGTATATTTTTGAAGTACTCAGTCGCCAGTTTTTTTGTTGCAAATCGGAAAGGCTGCCAATCGATCTGTTCTGATTTTCCAAAAAATAATTTTTTAGTATTTTTAATTTTTTTAAATCGGGGGATTAAAAACCACACCTTAACCAACCATGAGATTTTGAGCACAAGATTGAATATTCGTTGCCAAATAGTGGATGTGTCTCAGTACCACTGCGAGATTTAAGTTATTACAATGCATTTTTCAATTGTTCCCTCGCTCGCAGGTGGTTTGGGAGCAATTTGAGCAAATAGTGGAGGTGCCAACATGACAAAATCACGTCGAATATTTTTGAAGTACTCAGTTGCTAGTTTTTTATCGGCAGAGGTTGGAAAGGCTGCCCAATCGATCTGTTCTGATATTCCAAAAAATAATTTTGAAGTCTTTTTTTTTGAATCGGGGTATTAAAGATCACGCCTTAACCAACCATGAAATTTTGAGCGCAAGATTGAATATTCGTTGCCGAATAGTGAGGCGTCTCAGTACCACTACGAGATATAAATTATACCAGTGCGTTTTTCAATTGTTCCCTCGCTCGCAGGTGGTTTGAGAGCAATTTGGTCGGCTGAACATGAAATGAGACAGCAATGATTCAATTTTTTTGATGTTTGCCCGGCAAAATGAAATGATACCAACGTCGCTACCGTATATCGAGGTTGACTGTGATACCAAACTTAAAATGCTGACACAAAAGAAAAAAAGAACGAATACAAGTTATAACCTGGTTGCGTCCAGAAATATACTGGTGACAAAGTAATGAAACCCCACCTTATTTTAAAAGTTCTTCCCTTGGTGGAATTGTTAGTGTCTGCATTACCTTGTAATGGCGTGAACTTACAAACTGTGCTTTTTCCGCAGTGCCTGAAGAAATTTAAGTGGAAAAAAGTTGACCAGAAAATATAATAGATCCAAAAAACGGCAATTTTAATCGTGTCACCTCATTAATAAATAATAATAACATCATTAATTGGTCAGTCAAAATTGATCAACTTAAAATAATGGATGCGAATTTCTGGTGGTCAAAGGAAACTAATATTCTTCTTGATAGAAAATGATGTTGACATAATTTGTCTGCACGACGGCAAGAAACTGAGGATAAATTCTACAAAAAAATAGCTATAGCAACAAACACGGTTTTTAATGTACAGCATGGTTCTGCTATTCTAGTTGAGAATTGTTTGTTTTCATTATAGCAGAGCCGATGGAGAAATCAAATTTTTTCGGTGGGCAGAACAGATCCCAAAGGACTTCAATAAAGTTTCAATAAAGTACTATTTTGCTTACGTCTTGCACTTACATACCATTTATGTATGGTTTTTGTTGGCGCCACCATTTAACAGAAGCAATAGACATCAGACAGCGAGAATTAACTTTCGAAACTGGAAAAACTTACAATTCGTCAAAACTCAAAAATGACTAAAAGTGAAAATCTAATCTATCCAAGGTAACTTCCAAGCTATCCGTGGACCCCACGAACGCTCTTGCTTCAGACGTACAAGTGTGGCTTTTAACACTTATTTGGTGCAAAAGTGAAATTTTCATATATTTCTTAATTTATGGCTAAATTTCCTTATGTTAGTTTTGTGAACTCTGAATTATTTGTTTGTGGTCAAATGCCATATATTCAAGTCATATAGTGTTACGTAATAACCATCCGTGCTTATGTCAACGAAAGCATTTATTGCAGTAGCTTTACATTTACAGTGTAAATAATGACTTAAATCACTTTACTTGATTAAGCAACTATCCGAGCGACTAACTGTTTCGACGAGATCGTTAGTCAATTGGAACTCAGTGAAGAACCAGGCCGGCGTAAAACTCGAGAACCAGGCTGTAACCAACCTCGTAACCGCTGAGGTTCTTGAGCAGCCGCAACAATTTTGTTCTAGGAACTGAAGAGTTGGCGAAACGTGTACTGGAGTGTGTGGGGATTGGTCAACTGTCTCTTCTGTTCCAAATGCAATGTTACTTTCCAAGTGAGAGATCTCGGACAGTGTCTTTTTCATACCTCTCGCATGCACGTGGAACAAGGAGAGTACGACGGTGAGTGTAAGCAGTTGAGTTATTTTGGAAATAGTAAATTGTTGATTATGAGTTGCTAAAGTAGTTTAATAATTGCTAAATAATTGGTGTCGTTCTCTAGTGCCTAATTTTTTTTTACTTGCAACAGTATCGACTGTTCGTCAATTAGAAAGCCGTAATTACTTCGAGGGAAATCTGGGTTCTGGTTGCGGTTCGTTTTTGACTTTATGGTTGGACGGTGAGCTCAACCCATCGCTGAATTTGAAAATGAACTCAACTTTTCCCCATGATCAGATATGATTGATATTTTTGCGCCTTTATGAGTGTTAACAATATTTTTAATGGCTAGTCCTACCTATTATTAGGCTAATCACAGCATTGTCAGTGCATAAACGTGCATGTTGCTGTTCTTGCCTGCTGATGAAATAATACGGAGAGGGAAGGGAATGGTAATAAAACGGAAACAGGGAAGGGGATATGATGGAAAACGTTAAATCGTACCTCCTTAAGATCTTTTTTAGAATTCTGCAATTCTGATGTTTCGGTAATCAGAATGATTATCATTGTTTAGTATTGATAATTGATAAGCATTCTGAATCAAAGATTCTCACATCCGAGAAATAATGATATCATCAATTGTAAACGGCAAAGAAGCCTATTTCAGTTTCTTCTTGTCTCGATTAAAATGGACTTGGAATTTCATTGACGAGGTTTTGCTGTGCAATCCTTCTATTGTTTAAATGAAGACTCGTCTTTCTGTAGGAATATTTGCGTGCTGTGGACAGAAAAGCCCATTGTTCAACCCATTGTCAACTCCGGCCATAGCAACGGTTGCTGGTTGTTGCATCAAGGATCATGTCATTGACTCTACAGCCAGAGATAGCCGGCCCAAAATGATCCAGGATTTGCTTAAAATGCGGGCTGAAGTTTGCGTGTCGCACCCAAAACCAAAACACCAGGAGCTCAAGGTAACGCATCGTATGACGCATGTTGAATCGACAAACTACTGAAGAGTAATAATTGCTAGTAATAATTTTTCCTGGCCCAATAACTTAGTGGCTCTAGAACCTACAAGCAGCTGAATACAGTGATTATACCATAATTGGCGTTGTAAGATTCAATTGGATGCTTATAGAGTTGGAATAGCTAGACGTTTGAAAAATATACAAATCGAAAGATGTATGTAGTTTATCCGTCAGCAATTTGACGTTTGACGTTTTTTTTGCATCTCTGATGGAGTGATTTTAAATATCAGGTCAATTAGAGCTACAGATTGCTGATGTATATGTTGTGTTGGTGTTATAGGATGTAAACATATTTGGTAACGAGAAACTGTTGATTCCGAAAGAGGAATCCCTGTTTGACAAGTACAGCAATACTGTTCACACTCCGCCAACAGGATTTTTGACACCCATTAAAGTTCATACCCCCTCACCCGATAAAGTGCGACCATATAACACTGTTTAATTGCTCTCAAACAAAGTTTGTAAATGCTTTAGTCGTGTTGGTCTTTTTAATGAAATTTTTCGAAATAACGACTTGGCTGATAGTTCTTTTCTTCCGAGCATTTGATTTTTCGTATTCAATTATTCCATAACCCCCTCCCCATCAGACACCTACTTTAATTAAGCCTCTGATATCTGGTTTTTTCTTTATACTTTTTTGGATTATCAAATTCAAATTTCTTTGTTTTGGGAACTGTTGGTTTCAAAATATGGTTGGCTAAAATTTAAAAGCTGTTGATGGAATTTTCGAGCCCTCTCACGGGGTTGAATCAAGTTATTAGGACTTGAGCTTGGACTACTTCGAATATTGTCCCCTGTTATGACATTGTTAACTGTTCATATGTCTTTTTAAAGCTATAAATGCTTTTCTTACCTGTATTTTAAGGTGAATGTTTTGGTAATAGAAACTTAAATAAAAAATAAAATTAATTTTGAAAATTTGTCATTGCTGACTCATTTTGTAATTTTGACTAATTAAGCCAACTTTTTGGACTTGTTTGTCGTTCTTGCCTCTCTCGTTCTCTTATATGTGCAAACAGATTTCTGCTGGCCTGGAAGTTAGTTATTTTGTATATTTCAGCACGCAAGGTTTTGAAGGCATGATTATTTAAGAAAAATAGCGCTAATTTTGAAAAAATTTGGATTTTTTGCACTCAATTTTAGTTTAACTCGTCAGTAATATTTTTTTGAGCTGGATGCTGTCGTTACGCCTAAATATTTCAATAATAACATTGGTTTTGAAGACATTGACATCAAGAAGCTATCTTGTCTTCAGTATTTTTGTGCTTAGTTCTCGTTTCTTTTGTTGTTTTTTACCTCCTTTTGCCGATATATGCCAGCTAAATTTTTTCGTAGATAGTAGATTTGCCTTCTGAAATTTCGATTAGAAACCGTGGTATTTAACTCCTGAAAGCGTAAATATTTTGAATGCTATTATGTTTTCTTCTCTTTTCCTCTAAATTTGCACGAGATTGAGAGTAATTTCCGGTATTTTAGTGGTGATTTGTTCACTATTTAATGGCCGACGTCAGCCCCTCAAACGGCTACTATTTAGGCGCTCTCCTTTTTTCTTGATTCGCTTTACCTTTTGATCACGTCTTTCGTTTTACATTAGAGGCGACTTTCACAGTTTCAACTGAATTTAAAGCCATTCAATCAATGAATTACGCAAGATAGTGAATAGTCAAAATCAAAAGAGCAAAATCAAAAGAGACGGATTAACCCATAAAGCCCGGTCATTAAGTCATTGAGAGTTATGTTATCAAAGTTCATTAGAGTGTTTGCTAGCTGACATTGGTATTAAGCTTATTAGCTTTCAGTTTAGAAGCTGAATTAAGTATAGTTTTATAATCCAACTGTAATTGCACGCCGAATTAGAAATTTTTTTGGCACAAAAATAGAAGCAAATTTGGTCAAGTCATCTCTCTTTTCTTTTTCTGTTTCAATCCCAATGTGAATCAAGTCATTTTTCAGTTGTCAGTTTTCATGTTTGAATTCTGCGTTAGTTCGCTCAATGTTGCAATTGAATAGGTTTTGGAATTCATTCAACAACTGCTTACAGGAGTAAAAGCTCTTCTGTTTTATTATGTAAAATCAAGGGTGTCAACCGTGGCCATTTTTTGGCAATGTGCTGTTTATGTTTCTATTTTTCGCTATCAGAATGTTAAAGAGCACAACCAAATATAAATTGTGCATATGCTTGACAAGCAACTTGAAACGTATATTTGGCTTAAGAGCTGAAGCGCTGAGAATCAAAAAATAACAAGAGAAATTTTTAGGAGATGCCAGTGATCGAATTCTTCACCGGATGGTTTAATGGTTACCAATTTAAGCCTACAAGTAAGTGGTTCGAATGCAGTACTGGCTCACTGGTTCGTTCTCACTGTCATAGTTGAGACGTCACATAGTACCACCCAAAATTTGCAGACTTGTTCTAATTTTCAGCTCAAATGGAGCCCATTAAAATATCTGAACTTTCAGGTCACGACTTCTATATGGACATGATGCCTTCTACGGACTCAGACACTGACAATGATGACATGAGTTTAAGTGGAGCGAGTGATGATGATACGGTCACAACTACCACTGCTACTACCAACTCTGCAACTACAGGAACCACCACAACAGGAGCAGGCAGTTCTAACAAAGGAAGAGCTTCACGGTAAGTGACAATAATGTTAATACCGGAAATACTGTCTAAGGTCCAGACAAGATAGATGTAGTGATGGTCACAGAAATAACATCACAGAGTAGTGTTGAAACTGTGATCGCAGAACTAAAATGATAAGGAGTGGCTGCACTACATGTTTGGTACATGCAACACATGATCTGCCATGTCCCGAAAGATGGTTTTAAGAAGAATTGAGGCGCACTGGACTCAACTCCTCAAAGTGCTCGGACCTCAGATGGCCTTGAACACCTAAGCTCGAGTCTTCATGGCTTGCGATTCGTGCTTCTAAAGGTCTGATCACTAAATGCCTTAAGTTCCGGCGAAATTGGAGGTGCAATAGCGGAAAAATTGAGAATATGGTTGATGCTACTAACCTAAATGCTTGTAGGAAATTGAGTGAAAATTTTTGACTTTTTAATAGCCGCCCTCATCTTCTCAGCCGGCTATTATAACGCTCCTAGTTTTTTTTACGACTCGAAGAGGAGTATTGGAGAAGTCCTTTTTTTTATAGCTGCGAAGCTGTAAGCTGAGCGTAGCTATATTGCGGTGTTCTTGGTTTTTTTTTTGTTTCGTCGTCTGACGCTCTTTTTTCGTTTTACATTTGTTCACACAGCAAAGCTGAAAGTCAAATTTTCTGAATGACTTCTTCCTCTCAATAACGGCATTTGCGCGCGTGACGTCATTTCTCACTCGCTTTAGCGAAAGTTTTTAGGTTATTTGCGTGATTAGATTTTGATCATACGTGACTTACCTCACTCAATAAAATTACTTTTGCACTTTAAAACTTAGGTTTAATTTGAATTTGTTTAAGATGTTTAAGGTCAATGGAACTCATATGTGCAGTAAAGGTCCCCAATAAAAGGCTTCTGTGGAATGAATTTTAGCAATCTTTATTAATTCATCGCTGAATGCTTTTTAGCCTAGTTTTTTGAGCGGCGTCAATTTTTTTTTCAATCTGTTTCTATCACTATTGTATGGCACGCAGGTCTATTATTTCGCAGCTATTCCGGCAATCTGCCGGTTATGTTAATCAATTTTATCGGAGTGATTTTTGAAGCGGGAAATGTAACGCGTGAAAAAATTTGGAGTGATTTTGGTGCTGAACAAAAGTGAAGAGTGGAGCGAAAAGAGAGTGGTTTTTGTTCATACCGCTGTTTTTGAGAGAGCGAGAATTTGATGTGTGAAAAAATTTTCTCTAAGCGGGCGATATTTTGTTCACGTGCGGCTATTAAAAGCAGTTTTTTGCAACTTTTGATGGTTCTGAGGTTTGATTATGATATTGTATTAGTTTTAGGCTTGTTTGGATAGGAATTGATGGTTTCAAGTAGTTAATTTGAGTCAAATGCTACTTTGGAGGTTTTTGATCAGTTTTGCTGATTTTTAGACCAAATTTAATGATTTTTTTGCCTGTTTGTTTTACTGCTTTAGGTGGGATTTGAATAGAAGCTTGTTACTCAAAGAATTTTCAGATACCAATTGATTAAGGTTTTGTTGGTATAAATCATTTTTTCTTAGGAAAATTGAGAATTTTTAAATCCTTTTTCTTATTTTTTTTCAGTTTTTTTTTAAATCTTAGACAAGTTTCTTAGTCTATTATGATTATTCCATTGTTTTGAGAGCTTTTCCTTGCTCTAATTGCAAAGGAATTTTATTCGGGTTTACGTTTCCTTGTACTATTGAAGAAAACTCATTAAGTTTTTATAGCTTTTTATTCATTTTGTTTTTGAATGCCGTTTCTGTTCTTCCTTAAATTTTTTATGGCATCTGTGGAGGTTTACGTTTAACAATCGCTGTTCTAGTTGTTCAGTCTAATATATGGGCAATTTTCTCCTTCGAGTCGTTTCCGGAATTCTTCCGGCTATGTTTTTTTACTTCGTCGAACAAAAAAATGTTTCGCTTTACATCATTTTGCAACTTTTTCAACATTTTGCGCGAAA
This sequence comes from Convolutriloba macropyga, assembly GCF_964194025.1. Taxonomy (NCBI): domain Eukaryota; kingdom Metazoa; phylum Xenacoelomorpha; order Acoela; family Convolutidae; genus Convolutriloba; species Convolutriloba macropyga. Next base: position 35,895,528 of record NC_134482.1, on the reverse strand, counting down.
TCTTTTTGAATTCTGTTGGGTAGTTTCTCTCTTTCATTCTGCTAAAGGTGATTTTGAACATCAGTTGCTCAGCAAAGTAATTCAAAATGAACAAGAGTCAGTATAAAAAATTGAAGTCAGAAATAGAAACGGGATAAACCCATAAAGCCCAATTTTAGATGCCCGCTATTTGAACGTCGTTCCTATAAGTCTTAGTTACCATCTCTAATGCTTATTGGTATTGATAGTAGCCCCTGTAGCCTCTCTCTAAGAAATAGAAGTATGTTCAACTACGAAATGCCATCAAAATAAATCGGACTTAAAAAATGTTTTTGTACAAAATTTTTTTTTCAATATCTATTCTTTCAATCCCAATCATGCTTATTAGAATCAATGGCGGCTATTTTCCGGCAATCTGCCGGGTATGTTTAAAAAAATGGACTGCAATCACTTTAAAATATTTTCCGAATGAAAATCTTTTTTGAATGTTTATATTTCGATGATTTTGGGACTATTTGAGCCTGACCGATCGCGATAATTTTATTCGCTTGAATCTATCATTACATTGATTGGCTTGTTCAGATTTGCGAACAATGCTGGTGACGATGATGGAAATCAAGGAAGAAGTGGAGCTGCGGGGCAGAAGAGATCACTCAGCAAGGTTAGCCCCAAAATAAATTAATCAACCCCCATCTTTAGTTTCTAGCATTTGATAAGGTCAATGACCTTATCCTTCTGTTCAGCATTTTCGGAAAACGCTTGACCGAAGACATCGTAAATGTTTGATGACTGTAGTATGAAATAGAATTTTTAAAAATTAATTTTGAACTTTTCTCCTATTGGCTGCACAACGGCTCAAAACGAAGACCATATGGGTCTGGTGTCTGAAATGAGTCAAAAAGCAGGCGGCAGACTTCCTCATTTCTTACTACTGTCGATGATCTGAAAATTTCTTCTGTTCGCTTTGTATCGCACGTAACATAGAGATACAGTCAAAGTCAGTACTTGAGAACTCTGTTGTCTCGGAGCTCCTTAAATGAAGTTTTTCTGATTTACTAAACCTGTTTGTCAATTGATTTCTAAACTCGGTTGCAAACTTTTCTTCGTAATGAACATGGTTTTAACATAATCGAATGTTTGTCCATAGGTTATTATGCGGCTCCAGAAAGATAGCTAGCTGTCTGCTCAGTTTTCAAGCAGTGTCAACGCGAGAATCTGTTTACAGAACAAATCGACCTATGGAAATTTGTTTCTTTGGTATTTCCTTTAGTAACTTACGCATTTGCATAACATCGAGAAATAAGAATTCAGATCAAAATGAAAAAAATCAACTGCAATGGAAAATCAGATTCTTAAAAAGAAAGTTGTTTAGAAAAGACGTGACGTCAGCAAGAACAGAAGTGGAGGTGCAACATCCGTGGTAGCACAAGGAGCGTGTTCTGCTGGGGGATCTCGGAAATGGGATCAGAACAGATCGCATAGATGGAATCAGGTTACAACTTGTCATAATATTCTTCAAACCTGGCTATTGATTCAATTTTTTAGCATAGTTTGATCTTAAACAAAATTTGAAGCGCATTTTTTCTATTAACCTTGATCAAAACTTTGTGTGCCAATTTTTTTGGACCTTATATTTGAATTTTCTCGGCTTGCAGTATTCTTTCTTAATGGCAGTGAATATAAAATGTGTTACTCAACATGAAACATTCTTGAATCAGCTTGTAAATTGAAGTTTATTCGCTTGATCTTTATTCGACTTAGTTTCTATTAGCACCTTTGTGCCCGCACAATACTCCTCTTCATATATGATGTGTATTTTTTATTAGGACCTGAACGAGAATCATTTGAGTTGAAAAGTCTCAGCTCTAGATATTTAATTGCTCTCAAATGAGAAGAAATTATTGTAAACGCGTGTCTTTTTGCGACTCGAAGACGAGTAATGCTATTCTACAGGTTTTTACGACCCGAAGAGGAGTACTTGTATTCTAAAGGCTTTTTTAAAGCTGAAGTCATGTTTTGAAATTTGACTTTTGTTTTTGAACATTGACTTCTGTTTAGAACATTGACGACCTCTCAAATTGAACGTTGACCTCTTTCTGAACAATGGACTCTAAAAGTAGCCTAGTTTGTATTATATTGTAATTAATAGCCAACGTCAGCCTATCAACGGCTATTATTAAGGCGCTCTCTTTTTACAATTCAAATAATTTGAATTGTATTGGGGCGCTCTCTTTTTTTTTAAGATCTGTTCACACATTTTCATGATTTTTGAAGTCATTGGAGTGGTGATTTTGGTCGCGCCGAAACCGGAAATGGAGCGAAAAAGCGAGTGGTTTTGCGGTGTGAAATTTTTTTGCTCTAAATTTAAAGAAGAGTGAGAAAACGGTGTTTGAACAAAAATTCGCTTTCTCGCTAGTGGTTTTTTTGTTCACATGCGGCAATATCACTTTGATTTTTATAGTTTTTTCGATTTTTTGGATCGGATTTTTTTCTAAATGGTTTTACCAATCCATTCACAGCTCATTCTGGACCTAGTTTTTTGTTAGAATCAAAATTACATATCTCACTAGTGGTTTTTTGTTCTCCCTAGCAGCATTTTGTCATTGATTTTCTGTTTTTTTTTTCAGCTGATTTTTTTTAGAAATGGTTTTCCCAATTCACTCATTGTCCGTTCTAAGTCTAGTTGTTTGTTAAGTCAATGAAAATTCTTTGGATTGTACGTCAGGACTTGTTCTGCTATGTTTTTTAATTCGCTTTACCTTTTGATCACGTTTTTCGTTTGACATAAGTCACGATTTTCACGTTTCACTTCTGACTTACTTGACTCACTGTTTCAACTGAATGGATTTCAAATTCTTTCATGCATTGAATTACGCAAAATAGTGAATACGGTCAATGTCAAGAGCGAAATCAAGAGACGGGATAAATGGATAAAGCCCGGTCATTAAGTCATTGAGAACTAGGTTATCAACGTTCCTTAGTGTTTGCTAGCTGACATTGGTTTTAAGCATGTTTAGCTTTCAGTTTATAAGCTGAATTAAGTATAGGTTTAGAGGCTAACTCAAACGGCACGCCAATTTAGACCACTTGTTGACACTAAAAAAAAAATTGGTCATTTTGTCTTTTTTTCTTTCCGATGTGCAATAAGTACGTCAACGGCGGCTGTTTTCCGGCAATCTGCCAGCTATTTTTAAGAATTGAATTTAATATTCATTGTGAAATGGTCATTTTGAGATTTTTTCGTCCCATATAAGTCCATCCAACCTATCTAACGTACCCGTAGAGATACGATGACAAGGCCCTTAAGCCGAGTGGTTAATGTCACTGTTGAGGTGAAGAAATTAGACTCAGGAGGTCGGTTTTTGAACCCTACCTTTGTCTGATGTTTTTGCACCCATCCTGTTTATGTGAGATCAATCTTTCTGACGTTGGTTAGTTTATGTTTTGATCGAGTACTTCTTGATCCATTATAGATTGTTTAATTTTTATACATTTACAAAATTAAAATTTATTTACAAAATGAAAATTCTATTTTTATAGCCATAACAAAAAAGTTTGGTTGAACATTTAAATTTTAAGAATAACTTTATAAACATACAAATATTTTGGTCTTTATTTTACTAGTAGAATTTATCGGGTATTCAGTTTGCTGTCAAAATTCACATTTTTCTGGTTCTAAAGATTCCTTCTCCTTCATTGGATCACTTGGCAAGCACAGCATTAATCCCTTTCTACCTTAAGCAAGGTTTAGTTTGACGTATTTTAAATGCGTTTCTCCAGGCTTTGGTGTAGCAATAACTTTGAGCAGTTAAAAAGTTGTTTTTTTAACAAAAAAGCAAAAATAATAGCAAAAATGTTGTGATAATGAAGCTTATCTACTGTGCCATGTCTCCTACAGGGCACGCTGCAAATTAGGTTTCAGGACATCGTTGCATGTCGTTTCCTAAGCTGAAATAATCTTTATTAAATTAGAATTCGACCATTAATAGACGCGCTCAGCCTCTGAACGGCTATTATTTAGGCACTCTCATTTCTTTTAATTCGCTTTATCTTTTGATCGCGTTTTTCGTTTTACATAAGTCACGATTTTTCAGGTTTGACTTCTGACTAACTTCACTCACTGTTTCAACTGAATGGATTTCAAATTCTTTCATGCATTGAATTACGCAGAATAGTGAATACGGTCAATGTGAAGAGCGAAATCAAGAGACGGGATAAATGGATAAAGCCCGGTCATTAAGTCATTGAGAACTAGGTTATCAACGTTCCTTAGTGTTTGCTAGCTGACATTGGTTTTAAGCATGTTTAGCTTTCAGTTTAGAAGCTGAATTAAGTATAGGTTTAGAGGCTAACTGAAACGGCACGCCAATTAAGACCACTTGTTGACACTAAAAAAAAACAAAAAAAAAATTGGTCATTTTGTCTTTTTTTCTTTCCGATGTGCAATGAGTACGTCAACGGCGGCTGTTTTCCGGCAATCTGCCAGCTATTTTTAAGAATTGATTTTAATATTCAATGTGAAATGGTCATTTTGAGATTTTTTTGTCCCATATAAGTCCATCCAACCTATCTAACGTACCCGTAGAGATACGATGACAAGGCCCTTAAGCCGAGTGGTTAATGTCACTGTTGAGTTGAAGAAATTAGACTCAGGAGGTCGGTTTTTGAACCCTACCTTTGTCTGATGTTTTTGCACCCATCCTGTTTATGTGAGATCAATCTTTCTGACGTTGGTTGGTTTATGTTTTGATCGAGTACTTCTTGATCCATCATAGATTGTTTAATTTTTATACATTTAAGTAGTAATATAGTGAGCTACACTCCCCGGGGTGGGTGAGGTCCCCCATGTATTAAGATAGGGTATAGCGTATTTTCCGGGATTTGGGCCCTCCCTAACGTTTTAAGATAGGGAATGAATTAGCATGTATTAAGATTAGGTATAGCGGCGTTAATGTATTAAGATAGGGTATAGCCGCCATGTATTAGTTATAGCCGGCGACATGTATTAAGATTATGCGCCGACATGTATTAAGATTAGTAATAGCCGCCGACATGTATTAAGATTAGTAATAGCCGCCGACATGTATTAAGATTAGTAATAGCCGCCGACATGTATTGAGATTAGTTATAGCCGCGGACATGTATTGATTAGGTGCCGCCATGTATTAAGATAGGGTATAGGTTTTGTGTATGTATTTGTGCATGTACATTTTCTAGTAGTATAGTCGGTGCAAATGTGGGGGGTAGGTTCGGAGACGCTCCTGATAGGCTGAAATTTTGAGGGGAAATATCAATGTTTGTGTAGTTATTAAGTGATTACGTGAGAACAATAGAATTGGCGTGGGTAATTAATTGCTGTAATTATGTGAGGGGTAATTATGTGACAGGTTGAATTTTTGTTTACAAATTTTAGGTCAATTGCAAAGATTGTTCCCCTAATTGTTTGAATCAATTGTGTAACAAATGTCTTTTGCGCGCTCATTAATTGGAAAAAGTCAAGATAGCAAGAGGTAGTTTTGATCTACCGTCCTCTGGTTTATGGGCCCAGCGCGCTCCCACTGCGCCATCTTGCTAATTACATGCATATATGCATTATTTTTTGTACATTATTTGAAAAAAGATGTTAAATAAAAGAAAAAAATGAATTAAAATAGTATAAAGTGACAGACACAGTACAAATTATGAGCATCAAAATACAAAATTACTCAATCATTTACAATAAATTGTATAAAATTCAATGAACATCAAGGTACACTTAGCCGAGTGGTTAATAAAGTTCGATAAAAAAAGTTTAGAAAACTCACGAGAAACAGTTACGAGAAACATATACTATCGACTTTATTAACTTCAGCTTACTAAATACCAAAATGAACACTACTACATATAGTTACTTATAAAATTTAACACGTGTACATCATGAATATTGTTCAAGTTGGTTTGGAAAAACTTAAATAGTTGAAATGCTGCAAAAATTGCGTAGAATCCACACAAATTTTGCATCTTCTGAAGTGGTCGATGTATTATTTTTTGGTACTTTTTACCTAAAAATTTGTAATGTGTTACTGATCGAGCCAGAGAATCCGCATAATAGTAACTTCTGTTGAGTCGAGCAATCAATATCCAATGTTCACCGACTTCTTTACTCGAAGCAGTGTTAATGATTGCAAAGCTGAATTTGGGTAAATTTGGAATGAAATCTGCTGGAAACGATTCAATGTATTTGAATTTTAGCTCAGGAATGCGTTCAATAATTTGTTGAAGAGATTGATTATCCATGACAAATAATCTTCTGTTTCAATTCGCAAGCTCCGTTTGAACAGGGATTTCTCACATTACAATCAAGTTGAAATGATTCGTTCTTTTCAATAAAGCAACAATCTTTAGATTGGGGAATTTTACGTATCAGACCTCCTGTAGATTCACTTACTCTGTCTTCACTATTACCTGTGACATCGGGATGAAAGATAATAATGATGATTAAAAGTCCCAGGAATACTGCACAAATAAGGTATACATATAAGTTTGGAGTAGGTCTACCACAATTTTCATCCATTCCCTATCTTGATATTATAGTGTGGAAAGGGTTGCAACTGGGCGATGAAAGTACATATCCAACAAATGTTCCAACGCAGAAGGCAATAATATAAAAACCATAAAAAATTGAGAAGAAAATTAAAAAATCTTGATTAATGCAGAGTTCTTCAGACATTCTTAGCAACTGTTCCAAACTGATCAATTTCAACTGTTGAGATTGGTTCTCCGAGAACAATTAACTCGGTAACATTGGTTAGCGGACGTTCAAAGAACATTTCTAAACGAAGACTTTCCCCACTGAGTTCAGGATAATGAACATTTTCACCAGCATCTTGAAGTGATGTGAGATCGAATACAAGCACATAATGATCTGTGAAGAAATCATTCGGTAACGCAGGAATTTCTTCGTTGAAGTTCATTGCCTTCATTGTTGTAACATAAGCTCTACAATTGTTGGTTGTATCAATTGAGACAACAGCTCTCCCCCCTCGAACAATTCTCAGCTCCCGCAGTCCAAACTTTCGATAATGAAAAGGATTTTCTTGAAAATGTCCGGTGAATGCTGAATTAGTGTTCATTGCTATTGCAATTCGTCTGATTGGGGCTTTATTGAAAACATTTTCCTGAATAAATTGATTTTGTCCAGAAGGAATAATAAATGTTCGCGCAATTGTCTCCATAAAATTATAGCAAGCTGGTTGATGTGTTAGTTGATACTTGATTGTCTGGTGATAGACCTCATTAACGACAACACGTCTCGTAAAAAGTGAACAGTCAAGAACTCTAAGGGAAACATGTGGATTGTAGGAAATCATGTAAAAATTTGGTCTCGCTCGAATCAATTTGAGTCTAATTTTTGTATTTGGAAGTAATAATTTTTCACATTGAAATAAGTCGATTGCAAGTTTACCATATAAGGTAACCCCATCTTTCAACAAAAGCTCTTCTTCCCTATCTATGAACGGACTTTTTTCATAATCACTAGGATCGTTCTCAAATTCGTATCCATGACAAGCCAAAATTCCTTCATTATTCATTGTAGAAGCATTGAATTCATTGGATATCAGAGCTTTGTGGCCATAGAGTCCGTTAGAGTTGTACACTTGTTGATTGTTTAAATACACTTCGCAGTTGGAGAAAAGAGAGTGTAACAAGTTGTTGACATGAGTCAAATATTGTAAATCATCATCAGTGAAAGTCATACCCATATCTGGTTTTCCATGCTCCTCTTTTTTCATGAAATCGTCAAATAATCTTCCCTTTTGTAATCCAACTTTAATTTGTAAATGAATATCTCTCATATCGAGATAAATACTTCTATCTGTTTCAAATTCAAATTCAATGCTGCTTTCATCCAATGAAGTGCTGGGATAAACTTCTTGAATATGGGATGATTCAATTGGTTCCAAAACCGGAATTTTGTCAAAAATCTCCAAGCAAGAATTTGTAAAGTGTCCATAACGGAAATTACTGTCATTTGTTGATCTGGTATTCATTTTAGTTTGGTAAAAATATCCTCCTAGTTCGACGACGTCGACTGATTTTTGGCGAGCGTTTTCGAATAATACGTCGTTTTCTAGGTTTTCCTCCTCCTAGTTGTTTACGTAAAGTTTTCTTTCCAACATCTGTGGCTGCAGATTTGAACTTTTTCCTTCCAGCTAATACATTTCCGATTTCTGGCGCAGCTAATTCAATCAAGTCAGCACCAACTCTTTTAGCTGCTGGTACAACATATCGTCTCAAAAAAGGAATTGCAGTTCTCCCAATTGTTTGTGCTAAAGCTCCAAATCCTCTTCCCCTTTGTCTTGAATAACCACGAAAATACGGTAAATCACTGTCTGCAACCATTTTTTGTAAACTTAATTTTAAAAATGATTGCGTGAAGCTCTTCTGAACATCAATACAGCTCTTGTTACACCTACTGAATTGAAGGGAACTTTTTCACCGTATGAGTCGCGGAGCTCAAGTTTAATGCTGTGGAAAGAATTTTTAAGAATTTTTTTAAATTGTAGATTTGGGAAGTTTTGATAATTCATATATTGTCCAGTAGATATTATGTCTCCATTCTTAATTTTAGAAATAAACGGAATACATCTCAAAAGCGCGGCTTTTGTATCACCTACAATATTGTATTCAACAATATCGCTGTATATCATGAGAGTATGAATTCGAACAATATCATAGGGAAATTTAGGAAAATGTGGTCCAGCACCACTCATAAAAACACCCATTCCGTAAACAGCTTCCTCACACCCAAATACGTGACAGAGATCAGTACTGAAGATAACTAGTAACGAGTTTTCATTAGGAAGGCTTAGGGATATTCTCTGTGTAATTCTGTTGACTTTTAATTTGATTGGGGTTTTCTCATACTTTTCTCTTTCATGAATTTGTTTGTTCATTTCGTTCACAATATCAGATATTGATGGATATAGTCCTGCATCAATTGTATAATAATCGGAAGGTTTTGTATCTGGAGTTGCAGCATCTAGATGGAAAAATTTTCCATCTGTAATATTCTGGTACAAAGATGGATATGATAGTTCGGTTATTGCCACCTCCCATTCTCCTTCAAGGTTAATCTGTTCGGGAAGGAAATTGGTAAAAGAACTCAATGTATTATTTGGATAACAATCAAAGGATGCGTTGGAAACCAGCTCTACCGTAAAAGAGTTCATCACTAAATGATACACTTTGAGAGCTCTTGTTCATAAAATTTTCCTAGTATTTCATCACCCTGCTCTCCCTTGAGGTTGTATGTTGGAGGTTTGTACGTAGCAATCTTAACAATTTCAAAGATTTCACTCGTGAACTGTGACTTGTATCCTTTTCTAAAAGGAATATCGTATTTCGAAATTCGTACTTTATCCCCTACTTTAAACCGAGGTTTTTTGTATTGTCTGATCGGATTTTTGTAAAAAATTGATAAAAAGTCTTTGTTTTTTACCTCTTTTGGAGCTTTACCTGTAGATCTATTTACTCTACTATTCATTGTATTTAGGAAAGATGCCATTTTTACAAGGTACTTATGCCCGTTTTCTTCCATGAAGCGATAAATAATGTTTTTCAAAGATCTGATAGCTCTCTCAGCTACGGCAGCTTTTGTTTCACTTCTCGTTGAATAAATTTTAATTTTCTTTTCTCCACAAAATTTCCGAAATTCGCCACCAAACTCTGTTCCTTGATCAACCCATACTTTTTGTGGGATGTTGTTTTTTCGTAGCATTTTTTTGAAAGCTGCTACAGCATCTGTAGAATACTTTGATTTCATTGGTTGAACACGGACAAAACGAGAAAATACATCAACGCAGGTTAATAGATACTTTACTCCGTTATTAAACTCTGACAATTTGTCCATAAAAGCTAAATCAAGACACCAAATTTCATTTATCCGCTTTGCAAATGCAGGTAATCGTCTAAAATGTCGATTTGCTTGACGGTATTTTGTATAGGAATTTTTAGTGTGGAGAAAGGAAATAACCTTGCCTCTTGATAAACCGCTCGCTTTTTGAAGATTTCTAACCGATCCAAATGCAGCTTTTCCTTCTTTGTATAATCGTTGAAGTTTCGCTTTTTCAGATTTTGAAAGGGATCCAACTCCCTCTGTCTTTGCTTTTGGCATCCTTGTTTACAATTTTGCTCGGACTTATCCCTGTAGCATCAAGTATTGTGTAATATATATCAGGAAATGCAATATTTTTTCTCTTCAATGCGTAAATAAAATCGGTAAATGCTACATTTGTATCTCTTCCATCCAGTAAAATGGAGTCACTGAGGGACAGCTTGATTCGAGGACATTTGAGTATTTGATCTACAACTGACTCGTTTTTGAATGATTTTGTGTTAGTGGTGATGTCCTTGTGAAGAGAATCTAAATTTTGTGGAACGAAGTTAACTTTTTCCTCACTCTCGTCCAATTTATACACATGTAATTTGAATTTTTGTTCGTAAAGCTGTTGAGGAATCAAAACAAACTGTTCCATTTCAAGAAAGACGGTTAATGATAGACGGAGTTAGAATTGATATAAGTTCTATTCCTTTCCTTGAACTTAAAATTGCTCTCCTTTTATTTATTCCAGTTCTTTTTAGAATAAGCTGATGAATTTCGTCTTGATACTTTTTTACGTCTCGTTTTTGAATATCTTGCAGTTCTCCTCTGAGCATGTTTACGATGCACTCGTTTAGGAACTGAATAAATTCTTTCGGACAATTTTTTAGGTAAGTTCTTTTGAAGTTCCGGGAATAACTTTGGAACGTTGTCAGAGTAGAGAGATGTTGTGTGCTCATCACTCAAAAATGTGGTCTGCTGTTTATGTTGTGGAAGGAAAAAAATTGAAGGAATCGATCCACTATTTGTACAAAATCGAAGAGAGTCGACTGTTTTGGGAGTTAAATCAATAAGTAAATGACCATAAGGAATAGAAGTTGCTTTGGTATACCAATCTTTTAATTGTGAACCTAATCCCAACTGTTGGCTCAGAGTGTTTATTTGCAGTACATCTCTAGGAGATTTGAACAAGACGATATGAGTATTTTGTAACTCTATATCTCTTCCTAATCTACTCTGATGAAATAAATTGTGTTTGATGTATATTGTGCTGAGTCCTTTATGTCTTCCAGCTGTTGCAATTTTAACGAAATCTTTAGAGCTGGAAATCTCCTCACAAGAGTCGTCAAAAATTAACAGATACTTTGTTCCGTTATTTGGGAGGTTTTGAATAAACTCAAAGTCAACTCCTTCTATGAACTCAATATTTTTAACATCTTTAGACATTAAACCATAAAGAGATTGATAATGTTGATAGAAGTAGTAAATTTTGTCGAACTCTGGTTGAAAAGTTCCAATTGTTAACCATTCATGTATAAGATGAGATTTCCCAGATCCGCTTGGACCAACCAATGAAATAAAAATTCGTTCTTTTGTGGAAATTATCTTGTTCATAATTTAGGTGAAGGTAAAATATAACCAACTGTACTAGAAAGGATTGCAATCCAAACTGTTGTTTCTTCACACGTTGTAGCCAATGTTATTCGTACTATACAACAGACCAGAATTACGAGTATAACAAAAAATTGGGACAGAAAAACGACTAGAGACCTATTACAAGTCTGTCCAAAACATTTCCATGATTGTCGTTCCTGATTATTATCATCAAAGACAAAATTACCCAAATTTAATCCTTTATCTGTATGCTCAGTCATTTAAACGTAATCATTGAGACGATAGAGAAAATGTTTCAACTGAATTGTGATGTAAATAAATAAAAAAAATGAGATAAGCTTCTAAACATAAAAAAGAAACAAACAACAGCGACAGCCAAAACACTGTCTCTTCACAGGAATTAATAACAGAAAGCATGAAAAAGGAGAATAAATTCAAAATTAAGAAAAACGACAGAATTGAAATGAAGAATAACTGTGTAACGCTAGGACAAAATTTGTTCAACTTTCTCATTTTTGAAGCAACTTTTCTATGTTTTGTAGGCGAAAAAATGATTTTAAAAATTAATTAAAAGACAATATGATACATTACAATCAATGTATATAAAAATTTTTACAAATATTAAATTTTGTCAAAAAAATTAAGAACCCAAGTTCCATAAGCATAAGCTTTCTTCTCTGCACAGTGCAATGTTTTCTTGTGTCGGTAGGGGTAGTTACTACATTCCCAGATTGTATCTTCGTTGGAAATCAACTTAGAGGCTTTTGGACATCCAAAATTGTCCAAATTTTCCACATCCTTACACAAATAATTGGATAGGATTTTACATTTCTCCAATCCTTTGGCAAAGTATTCGGTTGTAGGAGAACAATGTTGATGAATTATGGTTGGAAGATCTGAGTAATCAACTTTTCCATTATTCCAGTTTATTCCATGTAAATTCTTTGTGTTCCACTTTGCTTGAAATGTTGGCTTGTAGTCATTCGGTGGGAGGAATGTATATCCTAACACAATTCCGTCCTTGAAAATTCCCAGCTCCTTGACAACTGTTCCCTCCAAGCACTCAATATCAAACACAACGAGAGTCATCCTCTTTTTAGCTGAGATAATTGACAAATGATTAACAATCTAGTATTTTAAAAATATGAGGATGACAAACTTTAATGTAGAGACAAAAGAATAATCCAGTTATATGACCTAGAAGACAGGAGCTGGGTAATTGCGGCAGCATGTAACAATAACCTGGTCCTTCGTCTGTTGTTGTTTTCACAGCTCCAGCAGAATCATGTAAAATTGCATGTAGACGAAAAATTTTTGATCTAGCTAAGAAAAAGTCCAAAAGAGAGTTTCCATATCCAATTCTTCCTCCGTGAGGAAACTTTTGATCAATTTCGTCCAAATCGACATTTCGGTCCCAAATTTTACACGCTGCGAGAAAACAGTTTTTACGTTTTTCGTTCGTAGGGAACATTGAAAGTATGCTTCCGTAACAATTGAAAATGTTTACCAGAGTAACAATATTCATTAACTCTGAGTTGTTTCGTCCAAAATAATGCAAGTCTTTTTGTAATTTTCTATATAGGAAGGAAGTGTTGGTAGATGATCTACTAGATTTTTATACTCCTCTTTTTTCAAATCAATCTTTGTAAGAAAACTCCACTGATATCCGTTCCAGCGATGTTGAGAAATGGAAATTTCTTGTTTGTCAGAACGATATGTTAGAGTTGTTCTGCGCAGCCCATTATGAATAACCCACTTGAATTCAGACATTTGGGACTCTACGTCTAAATTATCCAAATTGGGAAAATTTTGCGCTTCAAGAACTGTATATGAATACCTTTTAAGCTCGTGATGTAACCTGACGTGAAAAACTTTTGATTTATCTCTGAGACTTAAGAAAATGTTTCTAGAGCATCCAATATCCCAACTCATTCTAAGAAGAAAAAAGTTTCAAATGAAAAAAATGTTTGCTGAAAGTCAAATACATATAATCACCAAATATTCATCATTCAATATAAAAAACATCATAATATTGCGCAGCAGTAGTTATTGAAATGTACATTGTTCAATATTAGAAAAGTCTTTAAGATTTTCAATAAGTTCCTTGAATTCTTCCATTTTATAGCTGACGTAAGTCACTTGCTTGAACTCATTGCTCTCTTTGCGACAAAATAGTCGGATCTGGACATAAACTGAATCTGGATTGTCCTGAACGTACTGTATAAAGGTAACGTAGAGTCTTCGATTTTTTCCAATGCTGATCTCTCTTGCTTTGTGACATTGTTGCAGCACGTCTTCCATTTTTGGGTTCCTCTCAAATTGAGCTGGATTTTCTCGAATTTCCCAGTCCCCATTCAGCAGATCGTTCTTCAGAAGACAAAATTTCTTGAATTCGTAATCTCCAATTCTCAGTTGTTGGTACTTTTCAAATGTTCCACATTTATCTTTTTTAAAGACTTGAAAAGTTGGTTCCGAGTAATTTTGTCCATTTCTAAATATTTGGGACACAGTAAATCTCCCAAATCTGTTTGGATGAGAACCAAAGTCAATATAAAATGGGACGGAATCAGTACCCAATTTAGGTTGTGAATCTGTAAACATTGATGGAGCGCTCGAGTAACAAGGAGATACTTTGGAGAGAGACATTTACGTAACTTGAGTAAGCTGCGAGAAGTTGATTAAATGATTTGCTTAAAAAATTAAGGGCCTCTACAACGCAGAATTTCCTTTTATGCTAATGACATCATTGTTTTCGCACAATTTCCTAAAAAGGAAGAGAAAAATGTGTCTATTTAGAATTCTTCCTTAAAAGGATTTCTAATCAGAAATTTTCAATAAAGAAAACTTTTGAATCATTATAGAAAAAGAGTCTTTGTGTTTAGCACGTCTGTGTTGCATTAGAGAGAAGTAGTGACGAAAATATTTTGAACAAGTAAAACATCGAAATTTATTAATCCGCTGTTTCTTGAATTGATTCATAGTTCAAATGAGATTTTAAATTGCACATAACAATTTCATTGGTTTCCTTATTTGGAATTTGAATTTCTTTATAATTTATAAGTTGATTTCCTTATTTGGAATTTGGTTTTATTTATAATAAATAAATTAGTTTCCTTATTTGGAATTTAAGTTCAAATAAGGAAATCAATTTCTTTAGAACTAAATAATATTACAGAATGGCAGCAGTTATGTGTCAGGTTTTACCACACTTTTACAAAAAAATTCTGTGAAAAGGCGTTGTTTATATCTGTATCTGTCAAAGATTATAGACCATATATTCTTACAAGTGAATATGTTGTTGCTTCACACAACAGTTTCTGTCCCCTGAAAACCTGTCGATATCACATTGTTCTCATTTCTTTCTCCATCGGAGACTTGCTTCAAAAACTGGAAGATCTCTCCTATTTATATCAGACAGTTGATTGTTTATATACATTATATAAACATCAATTTTTTGGCAATATTTTGGAAGAATCGGGACTTGTCTTTACTCAGTTAGACAGAGCAGTACAACACAATTATGAGAACAAATATGTTGAGAAGTTACCTAGTGTGTCTAAAAAAAGATTGAGTAGAAAGAAGTTCAAGAGACATCTACTGCGCGCTGAACAAAGAAATGTAAGCACACAAACAATTGGATCTTCTTTTCTGGACAGAATTCAATCTCTTAAAAACTCAAAATATGAGGGTGAATTGATAAAAATTGTTGACTGTTTGTTAGACGGTCATGGCTTAATTGATAATTCTCTGTTATATCTTGAAATTAGAAAGTAATAAATTTGTAATTGCATCAAAATTATTTACATAGTATCAGTTTTATGTTTGGTTTAAAAATCAAGAAAATTCAATTTCTCTTTTTTTACAATCTTTTCCTTAAATGTTTAAATTGATACCTCTAATCTGTTAAATGTCAAGTTTTGTAACAAATTATTCTTTTAAAAGTCGAGTTTTCTCACAAAAATTTTTGTTAACTGTTGGGTTTTGGAACAATTTATTTTAATAAAAGTCGAGTTTTCTCAACGAAATTTTTGTTAAATGTCGAGTTTTCATTCAATCTTTTTGTTTAAATATCAAAAAACAGTTTCCAATTGGATACAATAAAGCGCAAATTTTTTCCTGATTTTCACCAGTTTACGGTATAATTTAACGCAAAAAAGGAAGAGATTTTTAATTTGTAAAATGACAAGTTTTCTTTTTCTATAACAACTTATAAATCGAGTTTTCATACAGGTTTTTTTCTTAGAAATCAAATTTCTGCTCAGTTTTTTTTCTTAAATATCAAATTTTTGATCAAAAACTTTTGTTAAATGTCGAGTTTTGATAATGCTATTTCCGTTAATTATCAAGTTTTGTAACGAAGTTTCAAAATTCAAAATTTTGTTTAATTATATCCTTGTGAACTGGTTTAGAAAAGAAAGCTCACATGAGAAAAATTATATTATAAAGAATGTTTAAATACATCACCAGGAAAATGTATAAATCAACATACAACTTTTCCGTTAAGAACGATTACAAATGAAGCTGCAAAATTGTACCAACTCGAATCTATTCAAACAGAGTTCTCACAACATACTCTGGTAAGTTTTGAATCTCATTCCCAAAAGGTCTAGAACGTTCAAATATTACTGGAGGATCAGTTGATTGAACGCTGATTGAAGTTGTTGAATTTTCATCAGTCAGCAAAATTGGATTGTGCGCCGTTCCATCCTCTATGGAAGGTGTTGTCATTGATGGAGTAGTCGACATATCAGTAGAACCATAGTACTGTGCCGGATCAAAGTTCTGCTGTTCATTTGCTGTCCAAGTGCTAGTATCAACACTTAGCTCGCTCCCATCAAAGCTTGACACAGTTTGAAGCAAATTCCCTGACTCCTCCACTGAACTCAAAACTTGATTTACATCCGGACTAGAGAACCAAGAGTTGGGAATTTGCCCTTCTTCCCAAGGGAAAGTATATTGAATGTTGCCAGCGACGTAGGTAGGTGGAAATTCTGTCCCAGCAACGTGGGGATAGTGGTGCCCACTAATAACAGCAACCTCGTGTCCCATCGCTTGAGTTCCAAGCTGATTCTCCGTAATTGGAACCTGACCCTGATGATAGGTGTCGAACTGTTGTCACTGGTGTTCAATAATATGCCACACAGTGATGGGTAAAGTCATTACAGTCTCATATAATCCGTTTGATAAGTCTTTAATACTTATCCGAGCAGTCTCCTCAGTGAAGGAAAATGAGTACAGAAGACTGTTGTTTTGCACAGTAAACTCCATTTTGTTCAGATGAGTTGATAGAAGTGGATTTTTTAGAAACAAAAGCAGTTTGTAAATGAACGTATTGAAAACTGTCAAGTAGAGAGTAAGTTAGAAAACAAATTTCACTTTATAGTAGGACAAAAAGAATATCTAAGTTAGAAACAGATAAACGTTACAACTGAAGTAAGATCTGTAGATAAGAAGAATGTGAATGTAGGAACTCAATTGTATAAAGTTTTGAAGAATAGTTAGCAGGACGATGAGGAACAGAGGTGAAATTAATTTTGAGGAAATGAAAGAGAATGATGAAGTCTAACTTTGTCGCTCCTATTTATAGTGAATTCCGTCCAATAAGAACAAAGTAACCAAAGAAGGAAATATTTTGTAGAAAAACTGACGTTAGTAACCGAAACAGGAAATGGAAATCATTTAATGTATCCAAATATGGAAGAAGTTGTTATAAAATGATGCTCGCATACGAAGCAGGAACATCAATGCGTGAATAGAAACCAAATATGGTTTTTGAATAATACATGTATCACATGATACGACTACTTGTTTCCTAAATAAGGATAGCTCATTGGGAACGAAGTGACATAATTTACCAAAAATGTTAAGCTCTGATAAATTTGTTCAACTTCGTTAAATTTTAAATCAATCTCGGAAAGTATTCCATTTTTGGAACAGAACTTTTGTATATATATATTTGGGAGCCGAATTCCAAATCGAATTTTTACTCCTTCAGAATTGTAATCTGTATAATAATGAAAAAACAACGCGCTTTGTACAGATGAAGTGATTGCTATGGGGTCAGGAATTGAAATACAGTTCGCTTGTGCTAGATTTCTGTACTGTTCTAAAATTTCGGGAACAGAATTCAAAATAAATAAAATTTCGTACTTGTTAATGTGTAGCTCTGACGATAAATCAAATGATTGTTTCGTTATATAATCATCAAATTTGAATTTTTTAATGGAAAATGTTGCATATTCGAATCCTTTACTAAATCGGATTATTCTATCATTCTGAACGCAAATGTCCAAGAAATTGTAGAAAAAATAGGAATCAACATCAATCTCGTCAACTTTGTAAGCACCGGCAATTCCTTCTTTCCTCTTATATATTTTTTCCAACAACTGTAAATGATTTTTGATTAACATTTTTCGCAAATGAGCAAAATTTCACGCAATACTCTGTTTATGTAAAAGAAAATTAAAATTAAGAAACAATTACACAAAATAAAATCGTTAATCTTCAGAATAATTTCTTTAACACGGGATTTCGATTGGTTGAGAGGTTCCAAGACAATAACGTTAAGTTGTAAAGTAAATATTTGTTCGTGAAGTATGGATGAATATTTGTTTTCGACATCTTTAACATTGTTGTAAAAGCACATTCATGTGCTAATTTCAATTTTCAATAGGACTAGATTTGTTTGCAAGCACCGAATTCTGTCAATTGCGGATAGACACAAATTTGAATCACAGAGTTTGTTAAGATTGGAACAATTTGTTTGAATTTGTTGTGAGTCTGTTTTTGGATTATGGCTGGATGAAATATGAAAACTTATATAAAATGTAAAAGAAATGATTAAGAAGATATATAAGAATGATTTGCTATTTTTGAGTTTACTCCAAGGAATGAATTCACATATTTAAAAAGAGTGTTCTTAATTATTAAAGGTATTTGTAAATGGAAGAATCTGATTGGTTTATTCATTATGTTCTAGAATGTTCGGTTATGACAACAAGCTTCTTAAAATGGAAATGATAACTTTCCATATATGGAGTGATGCGTCATAGCTGCGTTCCCTAAATGTACAAAAATAATTTCTTTCATTCTCACTTTGTTATTGTCACAATTAGTTGCTCGTCACAATACCCGAATTTGTTTCATCTTGTACCAAAACAATGCCTTCTCTCGATAGAAATCTCCCAGTGAAATGCACAAAGTGCAACAAAATGGTGGTGAAGAAGAATATGGCAAGACACAAGCAGTCTTGTGATAGTGGGACTCTATTTTGTCCCAAATGTCCACATTTCAGTACAAAGAAGAAAGAAGACATGAATTACCACATTGCTAGGCATCACGCTCCTAAGGATACAAAGCTAAGCACTATGTGTACTGTATGCTTGGAGGAGTTTCCGAGTTTCTATTCTCTTCAACAACACAAGAGGAGAAAGCATGGAACTTCAACAAAAGTTGGAAAATCGAGTGAAAAGCTTAAAGAAGTTCTAGAATCAGAGGAGCTGGAAAAGGACAACGAGCAGCTACAACAAGAACTTAGTGCTTGCCAGCACTTTTTTGACGATACTGAGATGGAAAATGGAAGACATCAAGTGTTCAACTTCAAGTTGTCCAAGCTCGATCCTCATGAAATTAATAAAAAGTTGAAAGAAGTATTCGAAAAACTCAACTGTGCAGCCAAAGTCAACTTAGCTCTAGGATTTATATTAAGAAATGTGGATACGGACGAGTATCGATACTTCTACGCTCACGAGAACAACACTTTCTTCGAGAAATCTCATCTACTCTGTTCCAAAGGAGACTTAGTCTCTCTTCAGGACAGGATTGAAAAGATGGATTTAGTGGAGACGTGTGCTCAGGAGCGGGAGAATACAAAATGGCGATTTGCTCTGACTACAAATGTATCAATATTTTGCGCTCTCCTAAAATCCATTCCAATGGGATGTATCGATGCTGTTCTTCCTGAACAGTTACTCAGACGACCAGATGTGAATTGTCTCGTATTGAATGGCTATGGTGAGACTTACAAAGATTATCTTTGCTTATTCCGAGCTATAGCTGTTCACTTATATGGATCATCGGAGCTTGAGACCAATGCAAAAAATTTGTTTAGTGCATTCCTCCACGAATCTGGACAAGACGCAATCAATTTCAGAGGGGTATCGATCGATCATCTTGTATTTGTTGAAAATGCGATAAAGCACAACATATTTATTTACGATATTGACATTGTAGATGGAGATTTTGTTGGTGAACTTGCGAGGAGAAGTATTGAAATGTATGAGAAAAATATTAATTTATTACGTTACAACAACCACATATGCTATGTAGATGATATCAACAGATTCTTTAAACGATTCCGTTGTCCCAGTTGCGATACGTTCATTCAGAAAGCGGGAAATTTCAACCGCCATGTTAAAACGTGTAAAGATAGAGTACAGCATATTTACCCAAAGAGTGTGTATACATTGCGCGAGACCTTATTTGATAAGCTTGACGGATTTGGAATTTCCTACAACGAAGATCAAAAATTGTTCAAGAACTTGGCTATTTTTGACTTTGAATCGATATGTGTACCCTCCGACCAATTAAAAGATACAAACACAACCACTTGGATTGGAAAGCATGAACCAATCTCTGTCTCTATTTCCTCCAATTTAATTGATGAACCTGTCTTCCTATGCGATAAAGATCCGAAAGCTCTCATTATATCTTTTGTTGAAGCTATTGAAGACTTAGCAAACAAAAGTAAAACTGAAATGCGGACAAAGTTTTCCTCTATTGAAGCAGTAATCAGAGCACGAGTTAACGCAATTGGCGAAAATTTAATTAAAAGAAAGGATCAAAACGCTTCAACATTTGAGTGTGAAGATGAACGTACCGAAGAAGATGATGAAGCTGATATGTCTACGCAATTTCTCCAAATGCAGAAAAACCAGCTTTTGGACTTACAGCAGCACTTTGAGCGTTATGTGAACACTTTACCTGTGTTCGGATTCAATAGTGGAAAATATGATTTAAATCTCATTAAGTCCTATCTCCTACCCTATCTTATTCATGAGCGCGACATTCAACCTACTGTTATTAAAAAAGCAAATCACTTTGTTTCTCTTAAGTTTGGTGATGTACAATTTCTCGATATCCTCAACTTTCTCGGTGGAGCTACATCACTTGATTCTTTCCTTAAAGCATACAAGACAAATGAGACCAAAGGATTCTTCCCCTATGAGTGGTTTGACTCTCCCGAAAAGCTCGATGCAACTTTTCTCCCTCCTTACGACCGTTTCTTTAGCAAACTGAGAAACTATAATCCACTGGAGAAGGAATTTACTGATTTCACTAAATTGCTTAACAGTGGATTTTCTCAACAAGAGTCATTAAAAAAGTTGAGGTTGAAAAATGTTCCTCCATCTGGAATTGACAATTACAATTACCTGAAAGGGGTCTGGGAGCAAGAAAAAATGGCTACATTCAGAGATTTTGTCAAGTGGTACAACAACAAGGATGTTGTTCCAACACTGGAGGCAATGCAAAAAATGATGGTGTTTTATCACAACAAGGGTATCGATATGTTAAAACTTGGATGTACACTTCCGAACTTGGCTAATATCTGTCTTCACAAGTCAACAAACCACAAGTTTTTTCCATTTGTTGAAGCTGACAAAGATTTACATAAAATACGTGAGGATATGACTGGTGGTCCATCTATTGTTTTTACTAGAAAAGCAGTAGTTGATCAGACCTTCATACGAAACTCTGAAAACCTTTGCAAGTCTATCGTAGGTATTGACGCTAGCCAACTCTATCCCTTTTCAATGTGTCAAGAAATGCCCACTGGACTTTACACTCGATGGGAATTTGATACAGATTCTCAAAAATTCAGGGCTCGAACAAACAGATCTCGAACATTTGAGAACATGGTTATGTCATATCTTCAATCACAACGTGCCGAATGTAAAATTGAGAGCTACTACACAACCGGAAAACAGAAGAAGATTGATTGTTTTAGCGTACACATTTTGCACACATTGTAATACGGTGTTTGAAGCCATGGGTTGTTACTTTCATTTCTGTCCTTGTCAGGAAGCTAAAGCAAGTCTCTCGGAAGATGAAACACAGAGAGGGATTAGAAAAAGAGAACATGATGAATTGAGAAGAGATTACTTAAAAAGTAAAGGATATAAGATTGTTGAAATCTGGGAGTGTAAATGGTGGGAAAGTGTTAAAGAAGAAGAAAATGTCAGAAATCACGTGAGAAAGAACTTTCCTTTCAAATTACCTTTGAAGCAAGAGTCTTTACTAGCTAAAATAAGAGATGGGGAGATGTTTGGATACGTACAATGTGATTTGGAAGTTCCCACAGATTTGAAGTACAAGTTTTCGAATTTCCCGCCTATTTTTAAAAATTTCAACGTTAGTCGAGCTGATATTGGGGATTATATGAGAGATTACGCTGTCGAAAACAACTTACTGAAGCAACCTCAACGAATGCTAATTTCAAGTTTCAATCTGGAAAATGGAACAATTATTACTCCCCTACTAAATTTCTACATCAGCCTCGGTCTGAAATGTACAAGAATTTATAGATTTGTACAGTACACGCCGCGCAAATGTTTCAACACCTTTGTACAGTCAGTGGTAGACGCTAGAAGAGGTGGAGATGAAAATCCTGATTCCAGCGTTGTTGCTGAGACTATGAAATTATTGGGTAATAGCTCTTACGGTTATCAGATTATGGACAGAAGCAAACATACAGAAACCAAATATTTGAACGATGAGAAGACGCACAAAGCAATCAATGGGAAAATGTTTAAGCGGTTGAACAATGTCTCAAAAGAGCTTTACGAAGTTGAGCTAGCAAAATCAAAAATTGAACACCGCGAACCTATAATAGTTGGATTGTTCATACTTCAGTACGCTAAATTACGTATGTTGGAGCTCTACTATAACTTCTTTGACAGATTTTGCGACGTGGATAAATTCGAGGAGTTAGAGATGGATACAGATTCCCTCTATTTAGCCTTAGCTCATGAGAATTTGTATGATTGTATTCGACCTGCTAAAAAACAAGAATGGGAAGCATTGAGAAAGCAGGACTGTAACGACTCTTTCCAAGCAGATGCTATTCAAAATTTCTTCCCTAGAACATGTTGTTCTAAGCATAAGAAGCATGATAAACGGGAACCAGGACTTTTCAAGGAAGAATTCAGATGTACGGAAATGATTTGTCTTTGTAGCAAAACTTATTGTTGCTACGATGCACAGTCTGACAAATACAAGTTCAGCAGTAAAGGTCTCAATAAAAGAACACTAGAAGAGAATGGAGATGGACCGATGGAGAAATATCGACGTGTGATGGATGAAATTATCAATCTTACTTCAACAAATAGAGGGTTCAGAACAATAAACCATTGTGTTGCTACGTATGAGCAGACAAAGAAGGGACTGTCCTATTTCTACCCTAAGCGCATTGTTCAGTCTGACGGTATTCATACAGCACCACTCAACATATAACTTAATTGCTTTTACTATAGCACAATTCTTTAGTATTCTCTATTACATTTATACTGTGTCTGTAATTTTATACAATTTTAATTCATTTTTTTTCTATCATTGAATTTTTTCCAATTAATGAGCGCGCAAAAGACATTTGTTACACAATTGATTCAAACAATTAGGGGAACAATCTTTGCAATTGACCTAAAATTTGTAAACAAAAATTCAACATGTCACATAATTACCCCTCAGATAACTAGGGTAATTGAAAACCCCCACCAATTAATTTCACAATTTAATAACATAAAATTTGTAAACAAAATTCAACCTGTCACATAATTACCCCTCACATAATTACAGCAATTAATTACCCACGCCAATTCTATTGTTCTCACGTAATCACTTAATAACTACACAAACATTGATATTTCCCCTCAAAATTTCAGCCTATCAGGAGCGTCTCCGAACCTACCCCCCACATTTGCACCGACTATACTACTAGAAAATGTACATGCACAAATACATACACAAAACCTATACCCTATCTTAATACATGGCGGCACCTAATCAATACATGTCCGCGGCTATAACTAATCTCAATACATGTCGGCGGCTATTACTAATCTTAATACATGTCGGCGGCTATTACTAATCTTAATACATGTCGGCGGCTATTACTAATCTTAATACATGTCGGCGCATAATCTTAATACATGTCGCCGGCTATAACTAATACATGGCGGCTATACCCTATCTTAATACATTAACGCCGCTATACCTAATCTTAATACATGCTAATTCATTCCCTATCTTAAAACGTTAGGGAGGGCCCAAATCCCGGAAAATACGCTATACCCTATCTTAATACATGGGGGACCTCACCCACCCCGGGGAGTGTAGCTCACTATATTACTACTCATTTACAAAATTAAAATTTATTTACAAAATGAAAATTCAAATTTTATAGCCATAACAAAAAAGTTTGGTTGAACATTTAAATTTCAAGAATAACTTTATAAACATACAAATATTTTGGTCTTTATCTTACTAGTAGAATTTATCGGGTATTCAGTTTGCTGTCAAAATTCACATTTTTCTGGTTCTAAAGATTCCTTCTCCTTCATTGGATCACTTGGCAAGCACAGCATTAATCCCTTTCTACTTTAAGCAAGGTTTAGTTTGACGTATTTTAAATGCGTTTCTCCAGGCTTTGGTGTAGCAATAACTTTGAGCAGTTCAAAAGTTGTTTTTTTTTAACAAAAAAGCAAAAATAATAGCAAAAATGTTGTGATAATGAAGTTTATCTACTGTGCCATGTCTCCTACAGGGCACGCTGCAAATTAGGTTTCAGGACATCGTTGCATGTCGTTTCCTAAGCTGAAATAATCTTTATTAAATTAAAATTCGATCATTAATAGCCGCGCTCAGCCTCTGAACGGCTATTATTTAGGCACTCTCATTTCTTTTAATTCGCTTTATCTTTTGATCGCGTTTTTCGTTTTACATAAGTCACGATTTTTCAGGTTTGACTTCTGACTAACTTCACTCACTGTTTCAACTGAATAGATTTCAAATGTTTTCACGCGTTCAATTACGCAATGTGGTGAATACTGTCAAAGTCAATTCAAAAGAGACGGTTTAAACCGATAAAGCCCGGTCATTAAGTCAGAGAATGAGGTTATCAAAGTTCATTAGAGTGTTTGCTAGCAGACATTGGTATTAAGTTTATTAGCTTACTGTTTAGAAGCTGAAATAATTGTAGTTTTAGAATCCAACTGAAACTGCTTGCCAAATTCAAACACTTTTTGACAATGAATAGAAAAACAGGAAAAAAATTGGTCAATTTATCTCCTTTTCTTTTTCTGTATCAATCCCGATGTTCATCAAGCGCGTCAACGGCCGCTATTTTCCGGCAATCTGCCGGCTATGTTTTGGATTGAAGCTGACAAAATTTTATTGTCGTAACCTGAAAAATGTGTGTTTTAGGATGTCCAGAGGAACGAGGACCTGCGTCGTTTCACTGAGATGACGTACCAGTTGGCAAAGATGAGAGTGAGTTCCAATGCAGACAAGAAGGACCTCTTGCCACCCCCAGGAGGACACTTCGCACGGCTAGACTGGCTCTTCAGACAGGTAATATTTCATTAATTGGAGATGGACCTCGGTTATCAACATGATAATTCTTCTAAAAGTAAATAATTGACAACCTGTAAGCTTTGATTCATATTCCTCAAATCCACAAGAATCATATAAAAACAACGCGTAGAACAAAGATACGCACCTGTAACAATAATTTTGTTCTTTTTTCTATTAAACCCGAGGACTTGCAGGCAACGCCTCAAAACATACGCTGGATATTGAAGGATGATTCCCCTACCTCTCATGGACTCAGGATAAGGGAGATTTGCATACCATCTTTTAGCTCGCTATATTGGAATCCGAATTAATAATAATAATAATTTTGGTTTCTGCGCAATCGCAGCGGAACAGCATTAGGTCTACAGTAGCCTGTTTTCAGCTGCCCTTTTTCTTATTATTCCCCACATTTCAGACTGATCTTTTCATGAGCAGCATTGCTCTTTTTTTTGGTGACTATAGCCACTTTTTTTGCTTCTGAAACTGTCACGTGGTACCATCATTGCAGCCAACATTGGTCAGGCTATGGTCAACCTGAAGCTATGGTTAAGTAAGAGCTCATCCTCACACAGACAGCTTCACGGAGGCAGGGGATTGAACACTCAATAATTGGCGTGTGAACCACACAGCTTACCTCTCGGCTATCACGCCACTAGTTTTTAGCCAGGAGTTGCATTAGTTTTTAGCCAGGAGGCTTAAATTGTCAACAGATGATTTTTTTACTGCAGACAGAGTTACCGTTCCTGTTGAAAGCTGCATATTCGTAATCACTGTTTTACTTCATGTCCCTTTCGGTAGAAGCGATAGAGGCTTTAAATCCTAAGCAAAAGAGATTAAGTGGATTTTCGTCGGATCGAAAAATCTGCTTTGAGGAATTTCATTCCGCCGTTGATTGGATGAGCAAATATTTGGATGGTTTATTGGATCTCGTTGGTTGGAACCCCTTTGATGTTTTATTTCGAATGGATTGAAAGAATCGGAAAACCGGTGCTTGAAGTAAGGGCTAGGAGCCCGCTGTTTTCTCCGAAGGTATTAGGCTTAGAGCAATAATAATGAAAGCACCACTTCATCATTATCTTGATCACCTGTTTTGTTCAGGCATTGTCAGCCAGTGCTAAACAGTCAGCATCTGCAGGAATGTCAGCGGGGTCTGGATCGCAGGGTTACAAACAGGGAAAAGCTAAAATTGTCCAACCAGGTGCAGGTGGGATAGGAAAGGGATTCTAAATCGGTTCTATCTTGCACAGAGAAACTCGTCTCGACGAATCGCGTTGTTAGTAATAGCCAAGGAGATTGATAATCATACTGTGAACTGAAATCTTCATCGTAGATGAAACGTTTATAATTTGTGTAGTTGACTTGTATTCTATCTGTTATTTTAGATAAAGTTGTATAAAATGTACAAATGATTATAATACCTGCTGTAAATATAGAACTGTTTATGTATTCTATTTTCATCTTAGACAACAATTCAAAGTTAATTGAATTTTTTTAATATCCGCGAATTCAACAGATTTTTTAGGTTTTGTTCTTTAACTATTTCCTTCTGCTCTATTTTCCCCCTTTTCGAGATGTTTCGTTGGTTAAATTTTTCCTATCGTTTGATAGTTAATTGTTGAGCTAAGTTAATTTAAACCAGATACTAACGTACACAATGCTTCTGGATTTGCAAGAAAATTTTTTATGATTTTTTTCTCTGTTGATTGGTTTACTGATGTTATTTCAATTTGAATAGTATAATAAAGTTTATGTTGCACCAGTTAGTGGTTGGGTAGCGTAAGACTTTTTACTTTGAGTCAATTCCGGAGTCTTCCGGCTATGTTTTTTTTACTTTGTCGTACTAATTTTTTTTTGCTTTACGTTAGTTCAGGTTGTTCAACATTTTGCATGAAATCTTTTTGTCTTTTCTGGGTTAATTCCATTTTTCGCTCTTTCTGGTGCTTTTAAACAGCAGTTGCTCAGCAAAGCAATTTAAAGTGAACAGAATTAGTTTTGAAAGCTGAAATCAAAATAGAAACAAGATAAACCCATAAAGCCCCATTTTAGATGCCCGGAACTTGAACTTTTTTCCTATAAGTATTAATTATCATCTCTAATGCGTTGATAATAGCCCCTTAATCCTCTCATAAAGAAACAGGAGTATGCATAACTACGAAATCCAATCAAAATTTTTCGCACTTTTAATATGTTTTCGTATAACAATCAATTTTTATCATTGTTTTTCTGTCCCTTCAATCCCAATCGGTGTGTATCGGAATCAATGGCGGCTACTTCCGGCAACCTTCCGGGTGTGGTTCTTGTATGCAGTAATGCCATAATTTTTGTTATTTTACTACTTAACTAAAACTTTTAATCAGCCTTTACATTGTGTGTCTGTGTACGCGTGCGGGCGCGCGCTTGTGTGTGAGAGAAAGTGGGTGAAAGAAAATGAGTGAGTGAATGATTGATTTGACTATTTGAACGTATCTGAGTTTTCGACTGACTCTTACGTTGTTTATTTTCTCAGTTTTGTGTAAAAAAAAATGAAAAGTACGCAACATTTGGTTTTACTTTAAAAAATTTGAATTATAGTAGTGGTCTATATGAACATCATTTGAAGCTGCTTAGTGAATTTATCGACTTAAAACCCCATCGACCTCGCCAACGACTGATTTAGACTCAAAAACCTTTTTCAATTGGAGCAAGTTTTTTGTTCATTCGCGTGATTAAGTTATTGGTAACACGTGATCTATCTCTCTCAAAAACGACTGTCCTCACTAGACTTTTACTTGCTTAAAGGAGATAGGTTGACTGTGTATATGTAACTGAAGGGGTTTCAAGGGCAGCTAATATAAACCATAAATAAGTAAGAAACTTTCTTCGACCTCAAAAATTGACGTCAGCAATTTTAATTAAAAAACTGAAATTTCTCTTCTTAGTTTTTTTTTCAAAATCTTTTTGGGACTGTAGATTTGCATAGCTATCTATGCTAAGTATGTTTTATTCCTTGAATTATTCCTTGGAATGTTTGAACTGAAACCCTGCTGGTAGTTCCACTTGTTTGAAGGTTGTTTAATTGCTCTTGAACGAAGTTCATAGCAATTATTGTAAACGTAAGTCTTTTTTTATGCAAAATTTTCGCTTGACATTTTTGACTTTTCGAGTGACTTTTACGCCGTTGACTTTTTGCGTTTCGCGTGATCTAAAGTTCACTCTCAATCAGAATTTAAAGCAGCTGAATACAATTGGCGGCAATTTAATACTAAAAGTCCAATGAAAAGTGCGCCGAAACTGGTGCCATTTTTTACTTTAAATCTTAATAGTGGTATATGTTAACCTCTAATGTGGGTATTTGAAGCCCACTATTGAACTTCTTATTACCAATTAGGTTACCCCTCCTCCTCCCCCTCCCGACTGAAGCAGGCTGCAATTGATTAGAGCTCCCACTAGTCGTTCGAGAGCAATGCTTCCGACGTTTAGTCGGTTATGTTTGTTTTTTTTTTTTATTTTTCGGAGATGATTTATAGGGATCGTGTTGTTTACTATGGGTGCACATTTATAAGCACTGATAAGCTAGTGCCAATTCTTTGTACTAAATTGCAGTTCAGTTGCTGTCTGAGTTTTTAATGCGTTGCCTTTTGAACGGGCCAGGAGGTTTTGCTAATTGAGCTGCAATAAAGTCTTTTTTTTGTAGAGGTAGCTTTTTTGTTTTTGCAGTATTTGCAAAATTGTTGACCATAGGTAAGATATTTTCCATAATCATTATTGATAATTTTGACCGGGAAGAGCTATTATGTAGCTAGATTCTTTCAAAACCTCCGAGTAACTTAAAAACTGAATGAATTTTGTGTTGAAAACTTCAATGGAGACGAAAAAGATAAGAATCTTTTTCATGATCGATGCTTTAGCCGAAAGTTGATAGAATTGAGTTGTCTGGAGTGGAATTAATAATTGAGAATGACGAAATGGAAAATACCTGTCTTATCAGACTGAGGAATTGCCGTAATTTCTGAATTTGGAACCCCTATTAAATACTGAATCAGCTTTTCTCGAACCTATTGAATTTCTGAATGGTCAAAACTCTTAAAGTATGTTTCCTATGCTCGTTGTTTGACACATTTCAGGTTTGTATTTGTTTCGCAAAATGGCTGCGTTTTCTACAACTCGCGAGCTGAAAGCAAATTACAACAGCGAGAATGTCAAAAGTGCCAATTTCCAATATGACTTAGTCTCAAACTTGTCCAAGATGTCATATACGAAATACTTTGAAATGGAAATCAAGAACACGTACGAATTGAATAACGAACACGAAAAGTATGAAGAGAAAATTGAGAAAGTTTACACGTTGATCAGAATTCCCTTTCATTTGGAAAAATTCTTCCTGTATGGATTTATGCTGGCGTTGGATTCGTTCATATTTGTGCTAGCTATGCTCCCTATTCGACTGTTTCTGATAATCAAGTCGGTTTTATTGTCGTTATTTGGACGCCAGAGAAAGACAAGTGACGGGAGGAAGAAACGGATGTTGGAGCCTGCTCAAATTTGTGATATTGTGCGAGTGCTATTGACTGTGTTCTGTTGTTGCAGCCTTCAGTGGATAGACTTGTCGTTTCTGTATCATCAGGTAAGGTGGTAAAATATTTGAAACATTTTTTTCGTGATTTCAATGAAAATTTCGTTAAGCGATTTTTTTGAAGTGATATTATGAATATTTCATAATATTTATGAATATTACGAATATTATATGAAAATTATAAAATTATTAATATTTTTGTCAACTGATATTTTAAATGTTTTTTGTAATTTTGTGATGACTACTTGCCGAGCATGGAAAATTTTCACCAAAAAGAATGAACAAATTTCAATCTTAAGCGTATTCTATGATGGATAGATAACTCATGTTTTGTGTGAAATTGAAACGATTTTATTTCTAATCATAAATGGTTTTTTCATAGCACTCGTATTGCTAGATTTTATTTTTGTTTCAACAAAATTTACGCTTCGTTTTTAGATGTATAATTTTCTGGGTTCTTTTTGCTAAGTTATGAAGTCGCTTTGAAGACTGAAGATATCTTGTACGGATATCCTTTTTAATTGCAAGCCAAAAACCGTTGTAATCAGTTAAGTGACAAATGGTTGGTTGGCATTAATTTGGAAAAAATTGATCAATTATGTATTGATGACGTTAGAGTTTGAGTTGTTCACCTATCCGAGAAAACGAGTCTACATTCTTGAACAATTCTGTTCTCTCAGGTGCGTGGCCAGAATGTCTTGAAAGTGTACATAATATTCAACATGCTGGACGTTGCAGACAGACTGTTCTCTACTCTAGGACAAGACTTGATGGACACTGTATTTTGGACCGCTACGCGTATAGCTCAAAAGGATCATGCAATGGTGTCCATATCAGCTCTGAGAGCTCTTTTCAAATTCCTCTTCCAGTTCTTTCTGGCCTTCATGTACATATGTGTGCATTCAGTTATCATCCTACTTGAAGCTACAACTTTAAGGTATGGTTCGAGTAAAAGTCACTTGTCTGTTTATTCCCCATCCCCATATGCACTACCCTCGCCTCATAAAGCATTCAAAGTGACACCAAACTTGATTCATCTCAACACAGAAGATCTTGAGTCTCTTGACTAGACTTGCAATGGCTTATCGCATAGAATTGTTCTGGGACAGAGGTCAGGGTTTGAATTACTCCTCTGGAGTATTTATTGCTCCTTTTTACTACTATGTTTTTTAAACACATAAACATCCTGCAAATTAGTACGCATCCTGATGGTTTTGTACCAAGTATCATTGAAGTATCTTTCTATGATTCAGTCTGCTGTGAATCTGGGTAGACTGAAAAATGGGTGTGTATAACTTCGTTGTTTGTCCCCTCCAATGCAATATGATATTTTTCTGTAATTTGTGGATAGATTTTTTTCATTGGAGAAATTACTTCTTTCTTTTTTTCAGTGTTGCCTTCAATTCGCACAACAAGAGTCTCTTAATAGTGATGATGTCGAACAATTTTGCGGAGCTGAAGGGAACGGTGTTCAAGAAATTCGACAAAAACAACTTGTACCAACTTACCTGCTCTGACGTCAGAGAACGACTGCATCTATTAATTCTACTGGTCATAGTGTCAGTGAGGAACCTCCGAGAGTTGAATTGGGATGTGGTTTATTTCGGACAGCTGTTACCTGAGTTAGCCCTGGTTGGGTTTTCGGAGATCATAGTTGATTGGGTGAAACACTGTTTCATTGCCAAATTCAACGAAATACCAGCTGATGTTTACTCAGGTTAGGAATCTTTGCTAAAATATTATACTCAACATCAAAAGTAAGTTAGCTTCATATAATTTATGAGATCAAAATTTCATGTTTGATAGGAAATTACGAGAAATTAAAAGAAACTGTAGAGTGCTAACTTACCTTCGATATTAAGTAAGCGCTCATTGGCAAAACTAAACGCATAAAATGCAGTTTTACCTGGCCAACTGCCTGTTTTTGAAGTCAGTTTTTGTCAGAATAATTTTCACTGTTTCTATTGGTTTTCATGCTGGTCGAGGCATTATTATCAGAACTTTAATACATTTCGCTTGACAAAAATTGACGAGCCGGCTTTCAGAGAAATTTCAGACAGAAGTTGGTCAGTTTTCTGATAGCAACAGGAAGTTGAGTCCCACCTAAAATCTGTTCAACTTGTTCGCGCCTCCATTAATTTGAGTGAAAATTTGTATTTCGAATTCAATTAATTGACGAGCATGTTGAAGAGATGTCACGTGGGACTCAACTTACTGTTGCTTACGTAAAAGTGGCAAACTTATATCTGGGTTTTCTCTGTATGTAGGCTTGTCGGTTTTCTATTTGAAATCTATGAAAGATCTATTGCTTTTGCCGCGAACAACATAAAAAGCAACGTTTTGAAGTGTTTTCTAGTCTGATTTGGCAATTCTACTTCACCTTAATCTCTTACTGCTCAGATTTTCTTTATAATAGTTAAGGGAACTATTGTGATTTTCCATAAATGGTTATTTGCTCATAAATGGTGCAATGAATGTGTAAGAAAGAATCTTTTTTTGTTGTAACACTGATAATTAATGATATAACACGGACAGGTTACGAGGTCGTTCGACATTCTCTTTCAAACCGCCTTTAACAAATATAAACTTTAACCTAAAGATAACCATTTCTGACGGAATTTTGCCCTATTGACTGGAGACTAATTTCACTAAGTCCGAATTAGATACAAGAAATGATTCCAGGTTATGATGTGTATATTCACGTAAGTAGTGATGTGTCTTTCTGGGCAAACTACGGGGGGGGACATCAAAGACACATCACTACTCACGTAACTCGAGCGGCCTTGAGATACAGATATTGCCAATTATATTAGAGTCACTTCATCACTGTCACCGTGATTTGCTGTCAGCTATGTTGTTGTGCTCATTTTTATTCTATTCCAAGATGCTTTTCGTAACACGATCCCTCTTTACTTTTAGTCAGTTGGGGAGCATGTGTTGCCCAAATTTTCTTTTTAATTAACTTTCGTATCCGTACATGTCGTCGGGCACTCTCAAGAGGACCTTACTCGAGTAATTTGCACTTTAACGTAAACTATTTATATATGTTCTCTCATGCTCAACAGTAGTAGAGGGTAAGCAGACCTGGGGGGGGTGGTAAAAGGACGTACCTATGTATAAAGATTACCTATAGCCTATTTTCATCAATTTTCCAAAGACGTACCTAAAAAAGAGAGTGAGAACAATAGACCTGTCATCTTATCGTAATTACCCGGGGGTAATTATCTTAATTACCCCAGGGAAATGCATCCGCTCTAATGCACTTCAGCTAATCTTATCTACTAAATAAATTATATCAGCAGAACTTTTACTTTCAAACTTTTCATTTACGCATAATTTTTTCAATTATAAAATTTTTTTTAGTTTTTGATTATTAATGACGTTTTGATTTCAATAATGTCAAATTATCGGAAGTTTTTCAAAAAACTTCTTGAAAGATTTTTTTTGAAAATGTCAATTTTTTTTCAATTGATTTTACTCATGATGTGAAAGCATGCAAGAAATCGATTTTTTGGCGTTTTCTTTTGGTAGTTTCTGGTTTTTTTCTCGGTAGTTTCAGTTTCAAAAAACCAAAACCGTTAAAAAAAATTAAATAAGGTTGTTCTAATAATCGATTAGAAATTTTTTAACACAGATTTCAATGAAAAATACTAAAGCACAGCAGAAAACCATCACTGAAAATTTTTTTGTTTTTTTCATAGTTTCAGATTCTCAAACCTCAAACTAAAATTTTTTTGGTCGAAAATATATGCTACAGTACAACTTCAGAGGGTATTTTTCGAAGTGAAGTTCAATGGTGGTAACTTCACGGTCAATTATAGATTATGGGTTTGGGTTTTTTGAAGTTTTAGTTTCTCAAACCTCACACTACAAAACAATTTCCTTGAGAATGGTATGCTATATCAACTCTCTATATGTTGTTTTTAAACAAAGCATTTGATGGCAATTTTTTAACCCTAAGAAGTTACACTTTTTGGTTTTTCCGAAGTTTCAGCTTCTGAAACCTGAAACCTCAAACTATTTTTTTTGGAATTGTTTTACAGTACATCTTTATAGCTTAATTTTTAAAGCAGAATCCAATGGACATAGTTCAAAAGTCGTGAAAAGAGGACAAGTTTGTATTTTTTAAAGTTTTAGATTCTGAAACCTGAAACCAAAAAATTTTTTAGTAAAAAATATTTAGTTCTTTTTAATAAATACCCTATTCTTAAAAAAAATGAAAAAAAAATACCCATTTCATACCAAAAAATACAAAAAATACCTAATTCTTGCCAAAAACACCCAATTCTTGTCCAAAAATAGCCAATCGTTGTCGAAAAATTCCCAATTTTTCCCAAAAAATACCCAATTTTTGGCAAAATACCCAATTTCTAGCAAAAAATACCCAATTTTTCCCAAAAAATACCCAATTCTTCCCAAAAAATGTCCAAATCTGGCCAAAAAGTACCCAATTCTGGCCAAAATATACCCAAATTTTCCCAAAAGATGCCCAATTTTTCCCAAAAAATACCAAATTCTTGGCAAAAATGCACAATTCTTCCCAAAAAATACCCAATTCTTGGCAAAAATACACAATTCTTCCCAAAAAATACCCAATTCTTGGCAAAAAATACCCAATTCTGGCCAAAAAATACCCAATTCTTGGCAAAAATACCCAATTTTCTCCAAAAAATACCCTATTCTTCCCAAAAAATACCCAATTCTGACCAAAAAATTCCCAATTCTGGCCAAAAAATACCCAATTCTGACCAAAAAATACCCAATTCTGGCCAAAAAATACCCAATTCTTAGCAAAATTACCCAATTCATCCCAAAAAATACCCAATTCTGGCCAAAAAATACCCAATTCTGTCCAAAAAATACCCAATTCTGGCCGAAAAATACCCAATTCTTGGCAAAATTACCCAATTCATCCCAAGAAATACCCAATTCTGGCCAAAAAAAAGAACCCAATTCTGACCAAAAAATACCCAATTCTGACCAAAAAATACCCAATTCTTGGCTCAAAATATCCAATTACTGTCAAAAACACCCAAATGCTTACAAAAAATATCAAACTGTTGCCAAAAAAAGATCAATTCTAGCACAAAAATATCTGTTTCTAGTCATGAATTACACAATTCATAGCAAAAATACCCAGTTATTACCAAAATCTACTAAATTTTTTCCAAAAATACCAAATTCCTGCAAAAAAGAACCCGGTTCTAGCAAAAATATCCCAATACTTGCCACACAAAGAGACACAAATTTCGTCAAAAATACCCATTTTTACAACAAAATAGCGAAATCTTGTCGAAAAATACCCAAATTGTAATCAAAATAACAAAATTTTATCAAATATTTATCTAAAATATATCAAAAACTAGACAATCTTGCCACCATCCGTTTTTCTCTAAGTTCCTATCAACAATCCAATTATTTAGTGACCTTAAAACATCAACTTTTGAGATCATCTTTTGTAAAGACGAATCTTCT
The DNA here is from genome assembly GCF_964194025.1 of Convolutriloba macropyga. NCBI lineage: Eukaryota > Metazoa > Xenacoelomorpha > Acoela > Convolutidae > Convolutriloba > Convolutriloba macropyga. Next base: position 35,860,417 of record NC_134482.1, on the reverse strand, counting down.
CAGGTGATCGATATAGGTTTAATGAGCACAAATTTGTCACGAAGTTTTTGCTATTGTTCAGAATTAATCGTTAAATGTTTGAGTTAAATCATAGTTATTTAACAATTACGTCCTACTATGTTGTCAATTACGAACAATTAAGTGATCTCATTTTTTGTTAGAGGGTCACTCACCTCTTTGGAACAAAATTTAGTCCAACTACGTCATATGATTACTACAATTACGGATACTTAAGTATTGAATGGGGTCACTGAACTCATGTGAACAGAAAATAATACTTACTAATTACGATATTATTCTTATTTTATCGAAGCATACACCGCTCACGTGATTGAGGTCTTACTCATAATAATGTAATAATTACGTCACTATTGCATCATAATGATGTCATTTTTTATTGTAGTGTACAAACAAAAATTCAACTCATTGTGCTTATTTTCCTTCTCTTCAACAACACAACTATAGTAAGCTTTTTCATTCTTTTTCGGAGACAATTTCAGTCTCCTTTTCCTACAAACCTAAGTTTTCAGTTATAAACCTTTCAGTGGATATTCTTCATCTCTAGGACATCTTCCTATTTCCCATTCCAGGTAAGTCACCTCTGTTATAGAATATGAAAACAGACCAAAAAAAGAATAATGGGCTATTATAATCATCGTACTCATTCGCAAATAGCATATTTTTTCTTCAGAGAGAAAATTTTCAATATCTGTATTTTCATTTTATTTAGGAGTTCAACCGTCGTCTCCTAAAAAAGGCTGGAATAATGAATATCAAATCTGAAATTGAACGAAAATCTGAAGGCCCACTTCTTCTTCCCCGATTTCAATGATGATGTAGCAATTATAAAGGAGAGGAAGACGTGCTTCGGCTGGGTAGCTGAACCTCCATCCTCCATTCCGAGGCAGCGTCTAGTCTTCATTATTGCAATCCATACAAACAGACAACTCTAGACTTCTACGAGAACTACATCGAAAACAAAACTTTACAAGTCTCAGACAACATGGAACTGAGCAGATCAGTCCGTGCACAATTTTGTGATTATGAGTTGTCCTATAGACCAATGTATGAAAATCAATTAGGATTTTTTGAGGAGGAGAGAGAAATTAAATTTCTCTGGTGTGTCTGACGAGTATGACAATTTGCAGGAGCAGAAACCTGATCGGGATTGTGACGAGTGGGAAAATGGGTCATTGACAGGGAGTATAATCGCAATTATAAAGAAGAGAACGCACTTGATCCCAAGTTAGACAACAAAAAATCGGACCAGGCAGTCCCTTTTGCGTGTTTTTCTACAGACACTGGACAAGATGCAATGAAAGAAGTACAGGGAGCATCGAGTGTTGAAAATACTTCAATCAAGTCTGCCAGAACCATCCTTAGTACTGTACTCAATGATTATACAGATTACCAAGATATTTTATCTAATGAAGCAAGTGAAAAAATATCTGAAAAAACTTCCCTCAAATCTGAGCAACCAGCGTCTTGTACACAAAAGACTGTCAAGAGAAGGGCTCCTGCTGTCAATAACCCTGAAAGAGTGGGAAGTAAAAATTTAGATGGTGATGAAAACGAAGACAACATGTGTCCTCCATCGTGCAAATTGAGACGAGCTGCTGAGTTGTATAGTAACTAAACTAACAGGCTGAGAAGTTATTTCTTTGACTGATTATCTGTTTGTATTTCCGGTATAATTTCAGATCCAAAAACTATTATTTCCTGAGGTGACTAATTGACTGTTTAATTTGTAATATTCTCTTTTTACACTCAGAAAAAGCTGAATTTCATGTATGCTTTTGAATTGATACTTTGAGAATATACTGTATTTGAGTTTTACAAATGCATTTTCGAAATTAACTTTTGTTTCAAGTTCAATTTTGAATTAAAATTTATGTCAAAAAATGCCTGTTTTTGTAATATCTAATTTATTTCTCAAAAATGGCGGTTAACGATGGAAAAGGCTTGTTTTCATAAAATGTTTTTTCAAAAACTCGGGTTTTTTTTGGCTTCTGCAATGAACTCCCGGCAGCTGATACTGGATGATCCAAAGCAATTACAGTGATAATTTCGAAGCAAACTCTAGCAGCAATTCTTCCCATCAGAATATTGCAATAAGCGTGCTGCCTTTGATAATAGATTACCTGGTCATTTAAAAGAAGAATTTTTGGCAGGAATTTTTAGAAATAGATACTCATACAAATCTTTGAGTATAGAATTTACAATTTTCTAAAAAAGTTGAAAACCTTTTGCATAATTTTTTACTGTTTTGAAAAAAAATTTTCTTTTACTATGCCACTTTTTTTACAAAAGGTTTCTTTTTTCATTTTTCCATTTGTCAGTTTTTAAAGTTTTTTAATGTGAAGTCTTGAACTGAATCATTTTTTTAAATGAAAATCTTTTTTACTAAAATGATTTTTTTTTGAAAATTGTTGTGTTTTACACACTGTTTTTAACAAAAATGTAAATCTTGATGTTTTTTTATTTTTTATTTCTCCTTTTTTTTCTGTTTTTTAATTTTTTAATGTAAAAATTTAAATTTAATTAATTTTTTGAAAAAAAAAGTTTTACTAGATTAATTTTTCTTTCAAAAATGCCGTTCTTTACATAAGGTTTTTAACAAAAAATGCAACTTGTGTTGTTTTTTATTTTTTTATTTTTCCTTTTCTGTTTTTGAATTTTTTTATGTAAAATTTTAAAATTTTTTTTTCGAAAAATTTTGTTTTACTAAAAAAAATTTCTTTCAAAAATGCCGTTTTTTACATAAGGTTTTAATAAAAAATGCAACTTGTGTTGTTTTTTATTTTTCTATTTTTCCTTTTTTTTTGTTTTTGAATTTTTTAATGTAAAATATGAAACTTAATTAATTTCCTGTTTGAAAAAACAAGTTTTACTAGAATAATTTTTTTTCAAAAATGTCGTTTTTTACATAAGGTTTTTAACAAAAAATGCAACTTGTTGTTTTTTGTTTTTCCTTTTTTCTGTTTTTGAATTTTTTAATGTAAAATTTTAATTTTAATAATTTTTTTTTTGAAAAAACAAGTTTTACTAGAATATTTTTTCTTTCAAAATTGCAGTTTTTTACATAAGGTTTTTAACAAAAAAAGCAATTTGTAATGTTTTTTGTTTTTGAAGTTTTTTATGTAAAATTTTTAATTTAAATAATTTTTTGCAAAAACAAGTTTTTCTAGAATAATTTATCTTTCAAACATGTCGTTTTTCACAAAGTTTTTACCAAAAAATGCTATTTTTGTTTTTTATTTTTCTATTTTTCAGTTTTTGAATTTTTTATTGAATTAATTTTTTTTCTTAAAAAATGTTGTTTTCTAAAATATTTTTTTCAAAAATGCCGTTTTTTAATTATGTATTTAACAAAAAATGTGAATTTTGTTGTTTTTTACTTTTGTTTTTCCTTTTTTCAGTTTTGGTTGTTTTTTTTGTAAAATTTTTAATTTAATTTTTTTTAAAAAACATTGTTTTAGTAAAACAATTTTTTTCCAAATGTCGTTTTTTGCATAATTTTTCAAACAAAAAATGTAAGTTTGATGTTTTTTTATTCTATTTTTTAATTTTTCAGCTCTTGATGTTTTTTGCAATTTCTTTAGCAAAGCAGAAAATTGAAAAAATCAATGTATTACAATTATTACAAAAATCAATTAGTTATTACAATTATTTATTACAAATTAATACACTTATTAATAAAATTTGCGGAAATCTATAACAAATCAAGCTTTTGATGACAAGCATATTTGTTTTCATTTTTCATTTTAAACAATTACTTTTTTATTGATATCATGTTCTTCTTGAGAAATTCTTCTGCGCGCCTAACGATCTTTTATTTCCGAACAACATCCAGAGATGCACGCTAGGGATGCTTGAAGCCAGTAATTGTCACCACGCGACACCGGTACCCCGGGGTTTACTCTGAAGTATGTTTATCACGAGACGATGAATAAATCGGAATTTCTCAAGAAGAACATGATAATAAAAAAGTAATTGTTTAAAATGAAAAATTAAAACAAATATGCTTGTCATCAAAAGCTTGATTTGTTATAGATTTCCGCAAATTTTATTAATAAGTGTATTAATTTGTAATAAATAATTGTAATAACTAATTGATTTGTGTAATAATTGTAATACATTGATTTTTTCAATTTTCTGCTTTGCTAAAGAAATTGCAAAAAACATCAAGAGCTGAAAAATTGAAAAGTAGAATAAAAAAAACATCAAACTTACATTTTTTTAATTAAAATATTATGCAAAAAACGACATTTGGAAAAAAATAATTTTACTAAAACAATGTTTTTAAAAAAAAATTCAATTAAAAATTTTACAAAAAAAACTTCCAAAACTGAAAAAAGGAAAAACAAAAGTGAAAAACAACAAAATTCACATTTTTTGTTAAATACATAAATAAAAAACGGCATTTTTGAAAAAAAATATTTTAGAAAACAACATTTTTTAAGAAAAAAAAATAATTCAATAAAAAATTCAAAAACTGAAAAATAGAAAAATAAAAAACAAAAATAGCATTTTTTGGTAAAAACTTTGTGAAAAACGACATTTTTGAAAGATAAATTATTCTAGAAAAACTTGTTTTTGCAAAAAATTATTTAAATTAAAAATTTTATATAAAAAAATTCAAAAACAGACATAAGGAAAAATAGAAAAACAAAAACATTACAAATTGCTTTTTTTGTTAAAAACTTTATGTAAAAAACTGCAATTTTGAAAGAAAAAATATTCTAGTAAAACTTGTTTTTTCAAAAAAAAAATATTTAAAATTAAAATTTTACATTAAAAAATTCAAAAACAGAAAAAAAGGAAAAACAAAAGACAACAAGTTGCATTTTTTGTTAAAAACCTTATGTAAAAAACGACATTTTTGAAAAAAAAATTATTCTAGTAAAACTTGTTTTTTCAAACAGGAAATTAATTAAGTTTCATATTTTACATTAAAAAATTCAAAAACAAAAAAAAGAAAAAAATAGAAAAATAAAAAACAACGCAAGTTGCATTTTTTGTTAAAACCTTATGTAAAAAACGGCATTTTTGAAAGAAATTTTTTTTAGTAAAACAAAATTTTTCGAAAAAAAAATTTTAAAATTTTACATAAAAAAATTCAAAAACAGAAAAGGAAAAATAAAAAAATAAAAAAACAACACAAGTTGCATTTTTTGTTAAAAACCTTATGTAAAAAACGACATTTTTGAAAGAAAAATTAATCTAGTAAAACTTTTTTTTTCAAAAAAAAAATTAATTAAGTTTAAATTTTTACATAAAAAAATTAAAAAACAGAAAAAAAAGGAGAAATAAAAAAAAACATCAAGATTTACATTTTTGTTAAAAACAGTGTGTAAAACACAACAATTTTCAAAAAAAAATCATTTTAGTAAAAAAGATTTTCATTTAAAAAAATGATTCAGTTCAAGACTTCACATTAAAAAACTGACAAATGGAAAAATGAAAAAGAAACCTTTTGTAAAAAAACGACTTTTTTGAAAAAAGTGGCATAGTAAAAGAATAATTTTTTCAAAACAGTAAAAAATTATGCAAAAGGTTTTCAACTTTTTTAGAAAATTGTAAATTCTATACTCAAAGATTTGTATGAGTATCTATTTCTAAAAATTCCTGCCAAAAATTCTTCTTTTAAATGACCAGGTAATCTATTATCAAAGGCAGCACGCTTATTGCAATATTCTGATGGGAAGAATTGCTGCTAGAGTTTGCTTCGAAATTATCACTGTAATTGCTTTGGATCATCCAGTATCAGCTGCCGGGAGTTCATTGCAGAAGCCAAAAAAACCCCGAGTTTTTGAAAAAACATTTTATGAAAACAAGCCTTTTCCATCGTTAACCGCCATTTTTGAGAAATAAATTAGATATTACAAAAACAGGCATTTTTTGACATAAATTTTAATTCAAAATTGAACTTGAAACAAAAGTTAATTTCGAAAATGCATTTGTAAAACTCAAATACAGTATATTCTCAAAGTATCAATTCAAAAGCATACATGAAATTCAGCTTTTTCTGAGTGTAAAAAGAGAATATTACAAATTAAACAGTCAATTAGTCACCTCAGGAAATAATAGTTTTTGGATCTGAAATTATACCGGAAATACAAACAGATAATCAGTCAAAGAAATAACTTCTCAGCCTGTTAGTTTAGTTACTATACAACTCAGCAGCTCGTCTCAATTTGCACGATGGAGGACACATGTTGTCTTCGTTTTCATCACCATCTAAATTTTTACTTCCCACTCTTTCAGGGTTATTGACAGCAGGAGCCCTTCTCTTGACAGTCTTTTGTGTACAAGACGCTGGTTGCTCAGATTTGAGGGAAGTTTTTTCAGATATTTTTTCACTTGCTTCATTAGATAAAATATCTTGGTAATCTGTATAATCATTGAGTACAGTACTAAGGATGGTTCTGGCAGACTTGATTGAAGTATTTTCAACACTCGATGCTCCCTGTACTTCTTTCATTGCATCTTGTCCAGTGTCTGTAGAAAAACACGCAAAAGGGACTGCCTGGTCCGATTTTTTGTTGTCTAACTTGGGATCAAGTGCGTTCTCTTCTTTATAATTGCGATTATACTCCCTGTCAATGACCCATTTTCCCACTCGTCACAATCCCGATCAGGTTTCTGCTCCTGCAAATTGTCATACTCGTCAGACACACACCAGAGAAATTTAATTTCTCTCTCCTCCTCAAAAAATCCTAATTGATTTTCATACATTGGTCTATAGGACAACTCATAATCACAAAATTGTGCACGGACTGATCTGCTCAGTTCCATGTTGTCTGAGACTTGTAATGTTTTGTTTTCGATGTGGTTCTCGTAGAAGTCTAGAGTTGTCTGTTTGTATGGAACAGAGACTTCTGGCAAATTCTCGATTGCAGTAATGAAGACTAGAAGCTGCCTCGGAATGGAGAATGGAGGTTCAGCTACCCAGCCGAAGCACGTCTTCCTCTCCTTTATAATTGCTACATCATCATTGAAATCGGGGAAGAAGAAGTGGGCCTTCAGATTTTCGTTCAATTTCACAGATTTGATATTCATTATTCCAGCCTTTTTTAGGAGACGACGGTTGAACTCCTAAATAAAATGAAAATACAGATATTGAAAAAAATTTTCTCTCTGAAAAAATAATATGCTATTTGCGAGTGAGTACGATGATTATAATAGCCCATTATTCTTTTTTTGGTCTGTTTTCATATTCTATAACAGAGGTGACTTACCTGGAATGGGAAATAGGAAGATGTCCTAGAGATGAAGAATATCCACTGAAAGGTTTATAACTGAAAACTTAGTAGGAAAAGGAGACTGAAATTGTCTCCGAAAAAGAATGAAAAAGCTTACTATAGTTGTGTTGTTGAAGAGAAGGAAAATAAGCGCAATGAGTTGAATTTTTGTTTGTACACTACAATAAAAAATGACATCATTATGATGCAATAGTGACGTAATTATTACATTATTATGAGTAAGACCTCAATCACGTGAGCGGTGTATGCTTCGATAAAATAAGAATAATATCGTAATTAGTAAGTATTATTTTCTGTTCACATGAGTTCAGTGACCCCATTCAATACTTAAGTATCCGTAATTGTAGTAATCATATGACGTAGTTGGACTAAATTTTGTTCCAAAGAGGTGAGTGACCCTCTTACAAAAAATGAGATCACTTAATTGTTCGTAATTGACAACATAGTAGGACGTAATTATTAAATAACTATGATTTAACTCAAACATTTAACGATTAATTCTGAACAGTAGCAAAAAATTCGTGACAAATTTGTGCTCATTAAACCTATATCGATCACCTGAGAAGATTCGTCTTTACAAAAGATGATCTCAAAAGTTGATGTTTTAAGGTCACTAAATAATTGGATTGTTGATAAGAACTTAGAGAAAAACGGATGGTGGCAAGATTGTCTAGTTTTTGATATATTTTAGATAAATATTTGATAAAATTTTGTTATTTTGATTACAATTTGGGTATTTTTTGACAAGATTTTGCTATTTTGTTGTAAAAATGGGTATTTTTGGCGAAATTTGTGTCTCTTTGTGTGGCAAGTATTGGGATATTTTTGCTAGAACCGGGTTCTTTTTTGCAGGAATTAGGTATTTTTGGAAAAAATTTAGTAGATTTTGGTAATAACTGGGTATTTTTGCTATGAATTGTGTAATTCATGACTAGAAACAGATATTTTTGTGCTAGAATTGATTTTTTTTGGCAACAGTTTGATATTTTTTGTAAGCATTTGGGTGTTTTTGACAGTAATTGGATATTTTGAGCCAAGAATTGGGTATTTTTTGGTCAGAATTGGGTATTTTTTGGTCAGAATTGGGTTTTTTTTGGCCAGAATTGGGTATTTCTTGGGATGAATTGGGTAATTTTGCCAAGAATTGGGTATTTTTCGACCAGAATTGGGTATTTTTTTGGACAGAATTGGGTAGTTTTTGGCCAGAATTGGGTATTTTTTGGGATGAATTGGGTAATTTTGCCAAGAATTGGGTATTTTTTGGCCAGAATTGGGTATTTTTTGGTCAGAATTGGGTATTTTTTGGCCAGAATTGGGAATTTTTTGGTCAGAATTGGGTATTTTTTGGGAAGAATTGGGTATTTTTTGGAGAAAATTGGTTATTTTTGCCAAGAATTGGGTATTTTTTGGCCAGAATTGGGTATTTTGTGCCAAGAATTGGGTGTTTTTTGGGAAGAATTGTGTATTTTTGCCAAGAATTGGGTATTTTTTGGGAAGAATTGTGTATTTTTGCCAAGAATTGGGTATTTTTTGGGAAAAATTGGGCATTTTTTGGGAAAATTTGGGTATATTTTGGCCAGAATTGGGTACTTTTTGGCCAGAATTGGACATTTTTTGGGAATTGGGTATTTTTTGGGAAAAATTGGGTATTTTTTGCTAGAAATTGGGTATTTTTGCCAAAAATTGGGTATTTTTTGGGAAAAATTGGGACTTTTTCGACAACGATTGGCTATTTTTGGACAAGAATTGGGTGTTTTTTGGCAAGAATTAGGTATTTTTTGTATTTTTTGGTATGAAATGGGTATTTTTTTTTTCATTTTTTTAAAGAATAGGGTATTTATTAAAAAGAACTAAATATTTTTTATCAAAAATTTTTTTGGTTTCAGGTTTCAGAGTCTAAAACTTTAAAAAATACAAACTTGTCCTCTTTTCACGACTTTTGAACTATGTCCATTGGATTCTGCTTTAAAAATTACGCTATAAAGATGTACTGTAACAAACAATTCCAAAAAAAAATAGTTTGAGGTTTCAGGTTTCAGAAGCTGAAACTTCGGAAAAACCAAAAAGTGTAACTTATTAGGGTTAAAAAATTGCCATCAAATGCTTTGTTTAAAAACAACATATAGAGAGTTGATATAGCATACCATTCTCAAGGAAATTGTTTTGTAGTTTGAGGTTTGAGAAACTAAAACTTCAAAAAACCCAAACCCATAATCTATAATTGACCGTGAAGTTACCACCATTGAACTCCACTTCGAAAAATACCCTCTGAAGTTGTACTGTAGCATATATTTTCGACCAAAAAAATTTTAGTTTGAGGTTTGAGAATCTGAAACTATGAAAAAAACAAAAAAATTTTCAGTGATGGTTTTCTGTGCTTTAGTATTTTTCATTGAAATCTGTGTTAAAAATTTTCTAATCGATTATTAGAACAACCTTATTTGATTTTTTTTTAACGGTTTTGGTTTTTTGAAACTGAAACTACCGAGAAAAAACCAGAAACTACCAAAAGAAAATGCCAAAAAATCGATTTCTTGCATGCTTTCACATGATGAGTAAAATCAATTGAAAAAAAATTGACATTTTCAAAAAAAATCTTTCAAGAAGTTTTTTGAAAAACTTCCGATAATTTGACATTATTGAAATCAAAACGTCATTAATAATCAAAAACTAAAAAAAATTTTATAATTGAAAAAATTATGCGTAAATGAAAAGTTTGAAAGTAAAAGTTCTGCTGATATAATTTATTTAGTAGATAAGATTAGCTGAAGTGCATTAGAGCGGATGCATTTCCCTGGGGTAATTAAGATAATTACCCCCGGGTAATTACGATAAGATGACAGGTCTATTGTTCTCACTCTCTTTTTTAGGTACGTCTTTGGAAAATTGATGAAAATAGGCTATAGGTAATCTTTATACATAGGTACGTCCTTTTACCCCCCCCCAGGTCTGCTTACCCTCTACTACTCTCAACTCTTGTCATTGCCATACCTATAATAAGTTGTAATCAAGCTTTTTTTCAACAGTTTTTCTTTCATTTTTGCCAACTACTTAGATGAAAAATGGACGTCATTTACAGAAATGCTAAAGCTACATATAAATAGCTATGATCATCCATAGGCTTAAATGCCACGCAATTTTTCTTTGATAGTGCTATAGATGTCAACTGATTTGTCAAGATCTGAGTTATCTGAGCGCATGAATCTTTGTCGCCCAATTACAACCTTCCGGTGCCTTGCGTGGTACGAGGACTTATAAGAACTGTTTTGTTTGTTTTAATGATTCTGAAATAGGTACCAAAAATTGACTCATTATCAAGACAAAGTTAAAATTATGGTAAATTTCTGGCTAATTTTGTTTTTTTTTTGGTTTGAGAATTCTGAGTACTCAGTATAATCAAAGTCAGCATCTTCATTTTTTGTGGCAACAGCATTTTAGAAGTAATGCTTCTTGTACGATTTTTTGAATTACTAGCATGTAGTTTAATTGAAGAGCTGATAAATCCATTTTTTAAAAATTGTTTCTATTTTAACTGTGCAGAGCTCAGCTGGTTGTAAGATTTTATTTTCGTAGAGTATCGTCTGAGTCTGGCGATGGATTGGATGGGAAGTAAAAAGAAGGACTCTGTCTCGGAGCACTGTGATGTTGTGGCTAGGAAGATGGGGCACAACCCAATTCCACTAGTCTGTGTCCTATTCAAGGTAAAACAATTGTACATATTGTCACCACCATCAGTTGAAAGGGGACTTCAGATCAGATTTGATCGTTCCCTAAAAGGTGTTGGTCCAATTGAAGGAGTTAAAGAATTTTTCCTCCCTTGCCTGCTTTGAAGCATTACTATGCTTAAACGATATTCTACATAACGAATATTGTACGCTTAGTAGGTTTCATGAAGTCAAATAAGAATAAAGAATTGCGAGCACTAACTTATGAAGCAGTGTTTACAGCAGGGCAAGCTTGCTTCGAAAATATATGCTGTTTTTTAGAACTATTTTGTTTCGAACACCAATGAAGTTCATGACATTGCAATCCTTCGCTTTAATTGCAATCGTTCGGTAACGAATCTTGTGCTGCACTGCTTGTATTGTGTTAATTAATTTAATTAATTTCCTGCGTAACCACAGCGGAACAGCATTAGGCGTACAGTAGCCTGTTCTCAGCTGCCCTTTTTCTTATTATTCCCCACATTTCAGACTGATCTTTTCATGAGCAGCATTGCTCTTTTTTTTGGTGACTATAGCCACTTTTTTTGCTTCTGAAACTGTCACGTGGTACCATCATTGCAGCCAACATTGGTCAGGCTATGGTCAACCTGAAGCTATGGTTAAGTAAGAGCTCATCCTCACACAGACAGCTTCACGGAGGCAGGGGACTGAACTCTCAATCATTGGCGTGTGAATCACACACCTTACCTCTCGGCTATCACGCCACTTATTGTAAAAAGGAAGAACTAACTAAGTAGGAAGAATGAATAAAATTTTAAACGACTTTTACATAGATTTTTTAGTTAAAATTTGCACGAAGCTGCCAATTGCTTTAGAAAATGATTTGACTGCTGTTTATTTAACAATAGAACTGCTTTAAATACTTAATAACAGTACTTTTTGTGTTTTCAGACGTTCGACCAGATCCTGTTTCTAACTGACCCAATTTGCGCCTTGTGCAGTGCAGCTGTGATCATACCAGTGAGCATTGCAATAAAGTTTGTCACCAGTGTCCATGTTCTCAAACAGTCTTGCCAGGTACAGTGAAGTATTATTAATTGCTCTTGATTGAAAAGTAATTATTGTAAACGTGTCTTTTTTACGATTCGAAGAGGAGTATTGGTAGTCTACAGGTTTGTACGACTCGAAGAGGAGTATTGGTATTCTACAGTTTTTTTTAGCTAGAGGAAGTTTGTTCATGACTTGGATTTTGACTTCTTTCGTTTCTGACATTTTCCTCTGTTTTTGATTGTTGACTTTTGTTTTCGAACATTGTACTTTAACAGTAGCATTAATTTGTAATCTATAGAGGTCAATTTTGAGATTTTTTGATCCTATGTAAGTCCCCCTAATCTAAACTATAGACCCCTCACCTACCGCGTCTACACTAGAAATTCTCTCTCCAAAATAAAGTTTGTTGGAGACACGATGACAAGGCCCTGATAGCCGAGTTATTAATTCCTCTATCGAGTCGAAGGAATCGGATTCATGGGGTTGCGGTTCAAACCCTACTTTTGTCTGAAGTTTTTGCACCCATAAGAAATTTATCTAGGCTGCAGCCCCTTAATTAAATTGCCCCGCTTGTCATTTGAGTGCAATTTTTCCGTACATTAATCGGTTTATGTTTTCTTACTTTGGAAGAGGTGTTTTGGAATTTTAAAGCAATTGTGAGCAAAAGGAAATCAATGTCACTGTAGCTGAATGGTTAAAATGTCAGCTGCCATTAAAATTGAGGTTTCGGTTTGGGACCCCAGTGCAGGTGTTTTTGCACCCATGAAACGTTTCAAAGCGGATCTTCTCCGTTTGTGCACCCCAGCTTAGTGGGTGCATATTATTTACACCCCCTGACGCACGTGCCGTATTTTGACATAAAGATTCAATATGTAATGGCACGTGCTCCGTAACGGGGGGTTCATAACGTACTGGGGGGGGGCACAAACGGAAAAGATTCTTGAAAGCTATACCCCATCTGAATTAAATTGTCCCGTCTGTCATTCGAGAGCAATTTTTTGCGACGTTAGTTGGTTTATTTTCTAATTGAGATTGCTGCGTTTTGACGACATCTTAAGTTCCCTAGCATTATTGCCCTGCCTTTTGAGTGTATGGTCAATTCTTTGCTACCTCAGGTTGCCAGCGATTTTGAACACATCTCTGATCAATTGATCAGGTCCAGTGTTAGGCAACTGAAACCATTCTTGTTAGAGCCCAATGAGATCCCTGATTGTGTTGATATAAATTCAACCCTTTCAACCCAAAGAGGGGAGTTTCGGGTCCAAATCTGGTCAACAATAAATTGGGAATGCAATTAGTAATTTCATTACATTGTCTCAACCAACGAGCGGGGAGACTGAAGTTAACTACAAAACTACAAGATCAGGCTGGTCATGAGGATTATACTGCAGCATTGAAAACCCGATTGTGTGGGTGTCAGTTTCAAGATGTGTCGAAATGGCAATTTGATCTGTTCATGATTTGAACTGATTATAACTTTGTGATTAACTTAGATTCCATAAAAAGATGTCTAACGAGTTAATTTAATGAAATCATTATTGTTCGTGTTAGAATTTTTAACCGGAGGATCATACCAACTGAAACATTTTTGTTTATTGTAGATAATCAAAGGTCACCGAGATTCTCAACGAGAAAACGCAAAATCAGTTAGCCAATCAGACAGACAATCTCACAACTCAACACCTGTCCATCAAAGACAACACTCACCTCAACCCCCGCATAATTCGGCATCACAAAACTGCAGACAACGTGTGCAACATAGCATATCTTTACCAGATACGCAATTAGTGACAGGAGAAGGAGATCCAACGTCGAAGAATTCCCTTTTCAGAGACGCCGAGAATCCAATCAACGAAACTGAGTTTTACCAAATAACGCAAAGTACCCCGGCTATTAATGAGCTTCACGAAACTCATCTCCTCCAAAACCAACAGATAAATGCAGTATCGGATTCTCCACTTTTGAGCGCTTCTTTGGAACAGCTAAATCAGTCACAAATTGGCCAGGGACCTCTGTTTACAGAAAATAGCACAGTGAATCTCCCCGCTTATCAGCTTAGCTCTCCAAGCGATGAGGAAGAAGCTAGCAATGATATGGCTACGGAGATTAGAAGTAATGTATCGCCAACAAAGACGGTAAAATTCCTGTCTGTTGATACTATCGAAGCTAGTCAAAGTGACGATGAACTTGTCCGACAGCAAAGTAGAGTTGTTCACGACAAAACTGAGTAACAGTTGTTGTCCCCTAACGTAGCTTATGAGATGATATGTATGTTATTTTTGGTGCTCATGGAATTTTAGCCTGATTACCGCTTTCTAAACTACGAAATGAAGACCTTAACTAAGTTAAAGACCATTGAATTCTTCATTTTGCTTTTTCCGGAAGTCAGCTAGTTTATCAAAATAATTGATATTTTATTGTTTGTTCGTAATGGTAATTTTCGATATAAATATTCTAGGCGGTAATTTACTCTTTCTGATGTGACATTCTTCCTTAGACGGAGTAAAAGAGCATTTCATTAAAATCAGATTTCTGTTTATTCCAAGCCGCACTACTATTATTCGATAAAACTTATTAGTTGAGACTGATTAGTTTAGTAGAAAAGATCTATGCTTTTAATTCCTCTCAAACGCGAAGTTTGTAGCAATTATATAAGTCCTGTCGTTCTTTATATGGGACTTTTCATACTACCGACTTATCGTCTGATATTTGTTTCATCTGACAATTTGACAGGTCACATCGGCTCCCTAATTAGTCATATTTGAGCTACTTAGTGATTTCTCTTCATATCTAATGGTTTTAACGACTTTGACACTTGATTTTAAAAAAATTGAGTTGTATTTTGGATTTAGCGTGTTTCTATTCTTCTGCTGCTTAGTCTCATTAATGAAAGGCCAATAATGGTTCCAATTTATTGTAATGGCTTTGTTTGCTTTGACTCCTTTTCAAAAATACTTTGTTCAATTTTTTTTTATTGTTGCCTCCATTTGTTGTCATTGTGATACAATGTCCCTTACCTGCTTTTGATATATGCTTTTTGATATATGCTTTTTGATATATTCGCAAGTTGATCTATGCTTTCTAAGGATGAATCGCCGTTAAAGATTGAAGTTTTAGGTGCTTGTTTTAATATTTTCACACTACTTTTTTTGCTAAATGTCTAGTTGTCCTTTTACTTTGTCTTGCATTGGCTCTTACTTTGTTCAATTTTCTTGAATTGTAATCCAGGATTAGTGGGACTGTATTTTCTATATCGTCGTGAAGGTTCCTGTTTAGACCATATGACATCAAGACCACTTCAAATAAGATTTTGTTCATTCATTTGTTCTTTCAGTTCGTCTAAAAACTTTCTTCTTCGAAATTTTAGGTCTCAGCCTTTTCATTTGGTGTTTGGCTACACGTCTATGAAGTTATCGCAGCTGTATTCTGACAATCTGCCAGGCATGTTTAAAATTTCTCTTTGCTCTCAAATGAAGCCTGTAGCATTTATGTTACTCCTATTTTTCTTTTCGATGCTAATTTATCCTTTATTTTTTCGACTCACTTTTTCACAATTCCTACGTGATCTAAATTGCTCTTTTTAAATTGAATAACCTACTTTTTTCGCCACATTTCACCATTAAATCTTAACTCAAAATAGCGAAACAATTGATTTCTTTTTCTGTTTTGAATATTAGGAGTGGTCTATATTGAGAGTAATTTGACCAACCAAAGCCGGTTATGTTTGCAATTTTTATCCTAGCTTTTATCCAAAGTGGGCTCAATGCAAAATGGACAATTTATCTCAGCGCTGTAAACTTTAACTCCAAGTTTGTACTTTACGCTCACCCGAAGTTCTTTATTTTCATACTTTTAAATCAATTTTCGTCCTGGTTAGTGCTGAGCTTTTTCTACTCAATGATGCTGATAAATAGCTGAGCCGTGAATGCTGAGTTGAAAAAATTATTTGGTTTGGTATGAACTGGTGTTTCATAGAGATCATATTTGGTCCAAATGAGGTCAGAGATGAATCTGGCATATTTTCGAAATCTTAAGTTTTTTTTTACCATCGTTGGTCACAAAAGTTAGGACGTCGGTACTTCTAATTGAAACTGCTCGGGTTCAATATTCGGTTTAAGTATGCTATATCACGATTTTTTCGACTCACTTTTTCACACTTGGCAACTTAATTCTTACGTGATTTAAATCGCTCTTTCCAAATTGAATAACCTACTTTTTTCGCCACATTTCACCATTAAATCTTAACTCAAAATAGCGAAACAATTGATTTCTTTTTCTGTTTTGAATATTAGGAGTGGGCTATATTGAGAGTAATTTGACCAACCATAGCCGGTCATGTTTGCAATTTTTATCCCAGCTTTTGCGATGATTTTCAAACCTAGCCAAACCTATTCATTCAATATTTGGTCACACATGCCCTGGTCCATCTTGAACTCTATAGATGACCCAATTTTAATTAAGTTCTGAGAGAACGTCTATTCAGTGTTTGTGTTCTATCAGTTTTTCTTCGAACGGTTCTAGGAGAATTTTCGTAGCAGAAATTTTGTCAGAATAATTGATGGTGACTTGGTTTTTGAAATTGGTTCCGAAAAAGCTGATGCATTTTGGTTTTTTCCGTCTGTGTTTTGATGAAATTATCGTCAAATCAAGAACGTCAAATTAAGTTTTTTATTTCTGAGTTAAGAATTATCCCGATTTTCGTGACTATGGTCGTCAATGGAACAGATTTGATTTGTTGAATCAGTTATTAGCAGCCCCAGCCCATTGCATTTTTCCACACTTTGAGTAGGCATTTCTTGCAATTCCTTTGCGTTGACCCCTCTTTGTTCAGGTGTGGAAAAACTAGTTAAAAGAATTGACATGCCTTCATTGGTCTTTTTTGTTGCTTCAACAACTGAAGTTCTCACCACTTCATCACATAGGAACTCAAAGATGAGCACTGGTACTTTCAATCAGATGCCTCTGAAAAGCCAGTCCCCTTTCTTTCGGTGAGCTCGAATTTTCTCTAAAAACCAGCGGATACTCTTATGGCGCGCGGGCTAGCAGCGATACAGCAGAACTAAAAGTTGCTACTGCTGGGATTGACTGTGACGGCCAGCCAAAATCAATAGAAAATCCGATTGGTAGATTCTGCTGTCTGAAAGTGTTGGTATTCGTTTTGTTTTTTTTTGAAAATTCAAGACATGAATCAGCAGTTCCACTTCTAATGGCACGAATAAAGGCCTTGTTGAGAACATTCTCGCTCATGCACCCTAAACATTTGATCCTCAGCTGCATCAATTGCGTAACCTGTCTTCTCCGCCACATTTCGTTAAGAGTTTGATCGCAGAGAAGAAGTCACCCTAACATCAAAAGCAGCAGAAAAGCGTGCTTGACGTGATGTACACGATAGCAGAAAACTATCACCTGGAAGCGAATGGCTATCACCGATGGTTTTGTTTTTCGACTACTGGAGATGCTAGCCGTTGAGCAGGCTGTTGTGAACCGGTCGCGAATTTTTTCTTGCCTTGTAAAAATACAAATGTACGACAGCTTTGTCACCGAATGCATCCAAAGTGGGCTCAATGCAAAATGGACAATTTATCTCAAAGCTGTAAACTTTAACTCCAAGTTTGTACTTTACGCTCACCCGAAGTTCTTTGCTTTCATACTTTTAAATCAATGTTCGTCCTGTTTAGTGCTGAGATTTTTCTACTCAATGATGCAGATAAATAGCTGAGCCGTGAATGCTGAGTTGAAAAAATTATTTGGTTTGGTATGAACTGGTGTTTCATAGAGATCATATTTGGTCCAAATGAGGTCAGAGCTGAATCTGGCATAATTTCGAAGTTTTCTTACCATCGTTGGTCACAAAAGTTAAGACGTCGGTACTTCTAATTGAACCTGGTCGTGTTCAGTATTCGGTTTAAGGATGCTATATCACGATAGCTGTATTCCGATGTTATAAATTTCTCTTAAACAGTTTGTTGCATTTATTGTGCTTCGGTCATTTTTTGCGATTTTCGCTTGACCGTTTTTCGTCTAGCCCTTTTGACTTTTTGTTCTCAAAAACAAGATGAACAGGTAGCGTCCAGAGGGCATTAAGTGGCTGAGCAGCACTTTGAGCCCTACGCCTTACTAGTCACTAAGTATATGTTCTGGGAAGCCTATGCCAATTAGCTCGAAGCCGAGGGTGCTTGAGGTCGAGCTCGATTTATCGAAGGCTTCCCAGATCTATACTCTAAATTATTTAGACCTAAATTTTGCTTCTCAAAGAGATTTCAATTAAAATTTATAGTTACATTGCAATTCTGAATATTGTGAAAGAATTTTTTCCCATTAACTCAAGTTTTTTAGAGTTATTTTCGTGGTATTTCTAGTTCGTACTCTCTTTCTTCTCGTCAATCAAAACCGGATCTCACTCCTAATCTTAATCGTCGTCGAAATTGTTGTTCGCATCCAATATTTTGATAACTCGTTAATTGGTATTTTTCACATATCATCTTTAGTAATGGTTTTTTTTAATATGCTCAAGTTTCGTTTGGTATTGTTGTAGGGGCAAACAGGTGACAGAAGGTGTCAGCAGGCTCTGTTGTGTCACGCTCAATGTTACTTTTTATGGTTTTTAAAAAAATGAACAGACTATGAAATTATTTCTTTGTATTGAATCATTTATAGTTCTTAACAAAAATCCTGCTTTCGAAAGGCGTTTCTTTTTGTGACTGTTTCCTGTTTTTTACTTATCGCTTTTGAAGAGTGAATTCTTTCTCTTTGAAAGAGAATTCTTCTCCGGAAAAAATTGTGTATCCTATAAATTTGTCCAAGAAACATGCCTTAAGGCTTCGAATAATTTTTTCTAAGAAGTTTGCTCAGTTGATTGCCCATTTTTTTAAACCATTTTGGTTGCTTGTTTTCAATGCAACAGTGGGAAAAATGACCGGAAAACTGATCAAAATTGAAATCTAGTGTGATATCAAACGTGAAATCTTGACAAAAATGTGGGACGCATAAAAAGTACGAAACGACTTCTTGCTTGATCAACTTTTCAAATTAGTGACCAAGCCTAACTTTTTTGTAGATTTTCATTCGCTGAAACTCTTGGGGAGACAATTTCCATGAGTGAAGGGAGGTTCGTATTCTGTTGACGTCCCTCTCATGAAAATCATATCCCAACTGTATTGTTTTTCTTGATATTAGTCGTTCTCTCGTTCATATTTTTTTAGCAGTTGAACTCAATTGGTGGTTGTTTACTACTCAAAGTCGAATAAAAAGTGCATGGGAAAGTTCCGGGAGAAAGTCTATTCAAGGTTTGGCTCTATCAGTGTTTCTTCGAATTGTTCTGGAAGAATTTTCTTAGCAGAAATGTTGTCAGATTAATTGATGGCGACTTGGTTTTTGAGTTTGGTTCCGAAACGACTTAAGCATTTTGTTTTGTTTTTGTCTCTTTTTTGATGAAATTAACGTCAAATCAAGAAAAATGCTACTCCAGATTGCACCGAGTCCAACGTGAAGAGCAAATTAATATTTTGCTTAAAAACAAATTTAGTTGTGTTCTTTACTTTAAGTTTTATAGTTCTGAGTTTAAATCGACAGTATGGTAAAGTTCTACAATATCGTAAAAATCTACAAAAAGGTAGAGCTTGAGATTTTTTATGTCCATGGAATGGTTCCATGGAATTAGAAAAAAACTTTATAAATGAAAAAAAATATCCCAATTGTTTTGTTTTTCTTGAAATTAGTTGTTCTCTTTCATGTTTTGAAGCAGCTGAACTCAATTGGTGGTTGTTTACCACTCAAAGTCAAATAAAAAGTGCACGGGAATCGGTTTAAATTTTCACTTAAAATCTTAGAAGTCTTCTCTAATGATGGCTTCGAATCCGCTTTGGGACGTTGCCCCCCACGCTGGAATATGCCCAGTATCATGTGTTGGTCTAGGTCACTACGAGAAATTCATAGAGCTGCTGAAAAGCGAATCACCAATTAACGGTCTGAACATCGTTGTCGACCCTGGTCGTAACTTAAGCTGTCTCATGTAATTACGTAATGCGAGTGTATTCAAAATAAAGCGCAATCGTATTTCATATTCCATTATAAGCCTTTCCTATTATACCACCCCTCCCTGGAACACCTCCCCTCGAAATTATAGCCGCAATTGTGTTATGACACAGCTCATCTTTGTCTTGCTTTTGTTGTCTTGTATACTTTATACGTAGAAATTAATCTTCTTCAAATGCATCCATAAAAATTCAAGTTTCCTTGTTAGTTGTAGCAACTATTTCAGTTTTCTATGGCAATGAGCACGTCTGCATTAGTGGGTAGTTCGGGTCAGTCCAACAACCCTCTTCTTGCAAACAGTGGACCCTTGCCACCCTCGCTCGATCCATCGGTCACTCAAATGGCTGGCCATGCAGTCATGGAAGACGTAAGTGTCATTGTCTTGATGATGAATTTTTTGACAGATAAGTATGACATCAACACATATTTTTCATTGAAAAAGGTGCGAGTTCAGATGCATTTTATAATTTTTATGATTGTTCTGAAATTAATGTTCTGAAGCTCAATGCAGTTAGTGCCTAAAGATTAGAAGATGAAATCATCATTTTTAAAAGTTTTTAGATGGAGGTATGGATCTAGTTTTAATGCCTTTCGAAGATTGCGCTATTAAGGAGTTTCAATCAAGAATGAGTTTATTGAGTTAGAGCTCAATGGAGGCACCGAAAGCAGCTTGTTCAACCTTTCCTGAATCCTTTTTTCGTCAATGAATCGAACTTGAAACGGCAATGTATTGCAAAGCTCGCATATGTTAGTAGTATCTTAAAAAGAAAAAAAATTGAACTTGAGCGAAGTGGTGAATGAATTTCCAGAGACCGACTGCTGTTGTTCCCATTGATGGTGTGCCTCAGCAGGAGACTGTGAAATTGTCACTGATCATAGAGAGAGCAATTCAAACTGCGTATCATGAATTGATGGTGCTCACGGAATTGCTACCCCGGAAGCCGGACGTTGAACGAAAGGTGAAATGGATCTTTTCTGCTATTCTTCCCCAGTGCATTATGCACTTCCCGATTAAAATTTTGTGCCTTTACATAGCAGAGCCCGCTATGTGGGTGATAGGGGGGGGGGGTAGGAGACCGTAAATTTGACTTTTCTGAAAAGTTCAACCCACTGGATTATTCTGAAGACTTGTAGAATTTTCTCATCTTAGCAGAATACAGGACGTTTTCGAACTTCAACTTCAAAAGAATGTTGAATGTTAGTAACCAAATACAAAAATACTATTGAACGATATATTAGAGTTAGAGAAAAAATGTACTGTCCATCAGTATAATTTCCTCTACAATACCTAAAAAAATAAATAAAAATTAAATTCTTTAAAACTACGTTAATTAATAGTTCTTAGTGTAGGCACGCACTCTGAGGGCTCTACAGACCCGTCCCATAGCCTTTCCGAGTCTCCCTCTGTGCTGATATATTGACATATTAATTATATTGATGTAACATTTAGATTCGGATAAATAAATTCTGCTTAACTTCCGTTGGTTCTTCATTAGAAAGATTATAATAATGTTGGATTGCACAGGTGGAGTTGTGTAAGTGGTGTGTGAGGACCAGACAGATGCTAGTGAGGGTGTTGGCTCTGGCCAAGTGGGCTGCTGGAGCCTCTAGGGTAGATGGCAGTGCCCAGATGACTCATTTCCTTCACACACAGGCATCATACTTTGTCATGACAGCTGATAGACTTCATATCATGGCCAATGAAGACTTAGGTAATAACTAATCAGACGTTCTCTTTCGAGCAGATATTTTTCAAGAATGTATTCATCTGTTTTAGAGTAAATTTTTCTTGCCCACTAGGCTTAAATAGCCCCACCTCGAAATTAACCCGTCCTATGGGTAGTTTATCTTCTGAACCCACAAGAAAAAAACGGAGTCCGCTGAGTTCCTAGTCTTCCGGACTGGCGGGGATTTTACTTTTTGCTTTTGATTTAATTATTTAATCAATTTTCAGAACTCTTATACGTAAACCATTAAGTTCTTAATGTTGCGTTACAGCGAATGCAAAGCTACCCACCTTCTATATACCTCATGCAGTGGATGTGTTGTCGACTGGGTCCTACCCGAGATTGCCCTGTGCCATTCGGGAGAAAGTAGTCGCGCCTCAACAAGCGACCAAAGAGGAAAAGATAGCCACCCTGAACAAGTTGAATCGCATAATTCCATCTGTTTTAGTCGAGTTAGTTTACGCTCATTACTACTAACATGGGAGAATTTGTGAATAGTTTCCTTGTTTTCAGTTGTATGTGGGAACAAATTTATACTTGGGTCCGCGATGATAAGTTATTTACCCCCTCCTCCCCTGTACACTATGGCACCCACTTGTGCGTCAGTTCAGCAAATCCTCATGTGCTGATATAACACGTGTTATGGAGGTTGCAAATAATATGCACGTAGTAAGATGGGGATCAGAAATGGAAAAACCAACAGGAGTGATTAGTTTAAAACAACCGACTAGCGAAGCGAGAATTGCTGAAACGACTAGAGCAGGTGGCTAAGCCATACTAGCGTAGAAGTAACTGAGACAGGGGAAAATGAGTAGCGAAAGGGGTTGCATTAGAGTCGAGTAGCTTTAGATATCCTAGAGAAGGTAGCAGAACTTAGGCTCTAGCCACATATCTTAAATGTGAATGTTGAATATTTAAAAAGCCTCGATTTTCTGATTGTTCTCTCTACAATGTTTGCAACTATTTTATCGCACAGTTTTTAAAAAAATGACGAGGGGCGACAGCTCGCTATATTCATATAAGAACTCATGACTATAAACAGACAGATTGAATATTTTTTGATTGAAAGATATTAAAATTGATTCTAACGGTCCCACCTCCTAGTGCTATTGGGATACTGCTAGCTTATGCTATGTTTTTCTGCGCAGCTAACATTTTTAATTTATGTTTGGTAAAGTTTTGCGAAGTCATTTCCGAATGCGGGGTCAAAGTTTTTTTTCTTGTATTTAAGCAATGACTTCCCCAAAGAATTCTCAAATTACACAGTGTCTGACGGAAGAGTGACATTCACAGTGGAGAATGAGTTCTCAGTCACCTTGACTCTATTCGGAGTGGAGACTTCTCTCCCTTGGAGGCTCCTCGACATTCGGTTCTTGATTGCAGACGACGCTGTTGGTGAAGGTTTGTCTTGATTATACCATGACTGACAGGTTCATTAATTTAAGTGCTAATTTTCAGTAAATTTGCGCTGACACTTATCTCATATACATGTATACGACAGGTCGCTGAATGTTGATTTTCATTCTTCTCGGAGGAAATTTTTAGCAATTATATGGTCCGGATGGTCTTGTTATAGCTGCGAAGCTGTAAGCTGAGCGAAGCTATATTGCGGTGCTCTTGGTTTTTTACAATTCAACGAATTTTGAATTGTATTGGGGCAGAGTCTTTTTTTTAAGATCTGTTCACACATTTTCATGATTTTTGAAGTCAAATTGGAGTAGTGATTTTCGTCACGCCGAAACCGGAAGTGGAGCGAAAAAGCGAGTGGTTTTGCGGCGTGAAATTTTTTTGCTCTAAATTTAAAGTAGAGTGAGAAAACGGGGTTTGAAAAAAAATTCGCTTTCTCGCTAGTGGTTTTCTGTTCACATGCGGCAATTTCACTTTGATTTTTTCAGTTTTTTCGATTTTTTGGATCGGATTTTCTATATGGTTTTCCCAATCCATTCATAGTCCGTTCTTGGTCTAGTTTTCTGTTTAGTCAATGAAAATTCTTTGAATTGTACGTCAGGACTTGTCCTGCTATGTTTTTTGTTTCGTCGTCTGACGCTCTTTTTTCGTTTTACATTTGTTCACACAGCAAAGCTGAAAAAGTCAAATTTTCTGAATGACTTCTTCCTCTCACTAACGGCATTTGCGCGCGTAACGTCATTTCTCGCTCGCTTTAGCAAAACTGTTTAGGTTATTTGCGTGATTAGACTTTGATCATACGTGACTTACCTCACTCAATAAAATGACTTTTGCACTTTAAAACTTAAGTTTAAATTGAATTTGTTTAAGGTCAAAGGAACTCAATTGTGCAGTAAAGGTCCCTAATAAGAGGCTTCTGCGGAATGAATTTTAACAAGCTTTATTAATTTATCGCTGAATGTTTTTTACCTAGATTTTTGAGCGGCGTCAATTTTTTTGTCAATTTAGATCTTTATCTGTTTCTATCTCTATTATATGGCCTGCAGGTCTATTCTTTCGCAGCTATTCCGGCAATCTGCCGGCTATGTTTATTCAACTTTCCGCCTGTTTGTTTGCTGTTGTTGATTTCACTTTCCATCTAGATGATAGTTTCTAAATGTATATTTAATTACTCTCAAACGAAGTTTGTAGCAATTATATTACTCCTGTCGGTCTTTTTTAATGCGATTTTTTGCTTGACCGATGTTTCGTCTGATGCTTTTGACTTTTCACTATTGCCCCCTCCCCCGCACAGCGCCGTTGCCCCACCCCACTGTTGCCCACCCCCTCCCTCTCTATCAGCCCACTGTTGAATCCCCCCCCCCCAACACCCCCCCCCCCCCCCCACCGTGGCTACGTTCGAACAACCGATCGCTAGAAACATGCAATTTTATACTAATTTTAACATTTTTTGCAAGCTTTTTGAAAATTTTTGTCATTTTTTGAGTTCGTCCAGCCCTAGGTGTCCATGAACGTCATCTAGTTTTTTACAATAGGCTACTGCATAGTTTAAAATTTTTATTGGCCATGTAAAAGTTGTATACTTTTTATTATCACAAATTTTAGCAAATTTTCAATTTTCAAGTTTTTTTTTCGAAAAATTTTGTCGGTTCCTAGGTTTCTCCCGCCTCTAAAGAGCCAAGTAACGTCCTCTAGGGTTTCACAATATCTTACTCTGCATTTTCTAAATGTAATGAAAAGTTTCTCAAGATTTCAACACCACAAATTTTATCATATTTTTTTTACAACACTTGCACTATTTCATTTTTTTTTGATATTTATTGTCAATATTCAGGTTTTGCAGCCCAACAGAAAATCTCAGTTAGGGTTTGATAAAAAGTTACTGGAAAGTGTTTTTGAAAATGGATTAGTTATCAGCTTTTTTTGTCACAATTTTTTTTGCAGTTTTTATGCAACTTGCAATTTTTGTTTTTTTTTTAATAATTTTGGTCATTTTTTATGTTTCTTCAGTCTCAAGAGCCACTTAATGTCCTCTAGGTTTTGATTATAGGTTACTGCATAGCTTCTAGATGTAATGAAATGTTTTTCAAGATTTTATTGTCAGCAATTTTTAAAAAATATTTGCAATTTTTTCAAGTTTTTGAATCTTTTGAATTTTATCATTTTTTCCGGCACCAGGGTCATAGGGACCTCCTCCAAGGCTTGATGGTAAGCTGTCGCATAGTTTCTAGAGTTAATGGAATGGGTATCCATATTTTAATGACTCCAGTTTTAGCAATTTTTTGATAAAATTTATTTTTCAATTTTTTGGAAAATTATTATGTTTCAAGTTTATGAAGCTTAATGAGACTGTGAAACTATTTTAAGCTTGAAACAGGGATACTGGATAGTCTCTTGAGACAAGAAATTGGTTCTTATATCTTTACATGTTTTTTAATGTCTCAAGAAGTTATTAAAATCTTATTGAGACAATAAGATTTTAGTATCTTGAATTTTAGCAAGATTTTTGCGATTGTTTTCAAAATTTTTGAATATTTTTGTCCTTTTCTGAGTTTAACGATTATTACTGGCCAACGAATCTTTCAAGTCTTGCAGATGGGTTAACTGACATAACTTCAGAGACAAAAAGTAGTTTTGAACGTTTTCACTGCGAAATCGGGAAGCTCTTTTAAATTTTGCAATATTTTGCAATTTTCAAAATATCAGTTTTTTATCTGAATTATTTACTAACAAGGGTAGAAAACTAATAGTTGAAGAGTCGAATCAAGCTAAAGCTAGCCTCACTAAACCGTATCTAGCTACTGACGGAGCCAACTGCTCGCCGGTCGTTTGAGAGCAATTCGCCCGACGTTAGTCGGTTATGTTTTATCGAAACTGACTATGAGGCGTAATTGATGTTAATGAATTAAACTTCGTTCCAAGAACTTGGGATGAGTTAATTCCAACTTCTTTGAACGCTCCGACCCTAGTTTTTTGCCCCCGCAATTCACGTCGATAAATTCAGTTAAGTTCGGGGTCGTTTTTACGCCCTTTGGACTGTTTAGTCCCGTTCCTGTTCAGTTTAAATGCTCATTGCTAGCCGGGAAGTAACGATGATTCAGTTTTTGATCTCGAAATACTGTCCTTTTTGTCCACAATATATCAAATAACACTAATAAATGGCACGCGATATAAATGCAGCATTTGAGTTCCAATCCAACAAATATTTAGCATCAGTTCAAATGGAAGTTAATTATATAAAATAATTGTTAAATCGTAATATTAGACGATGTAGCAAGCCACATCAACTTCATTGAGATTAAGGTGACAACTTTTCCAAGAATCTAGTGCTATGTGGGTACCCAGGTTGACGTCGCGCTCGAAATTGCCTCTGATCAGACCGTCCCAGATAAGTGTGACCTCTGATCAGACCGTCCCAGATCGAAGTGACCTCTGATCAGACCGTCCGAGTGTGCGCTCGAAGATCATTCCAGACCGCTGTCCAGACTAAAGTGCGCTTGAAGCCTTTTCCAGACCATGTAATTTGAGCGCACCGGGAACATGTGTGCGCTTGAAGATTGTCTGATCAGAGGTCACTTCGGTCTGGTCACCTCGACCTGGGTAAAGCTGTATGAAAGCGCTCTTATATCTTAGAGAAATGCGATCATTTTAGGTCGTCCGCTGGTGCACGAACTGCAGAAAAACTATCTGATAGCTACAATTCAGACCAAGTTGAATTCAAAAGAGTATCAGCTAGCAGATGTGTACAGCTTCCTTCATAAATTCTGTCAGTCGCTGACACTGGAAGTTGTTCACGCTCAGGTGCTCTGCTTGTCACTCGAACAGAGAAATCCATATATAGGTATTGTTTAATTTTTCAAGTATAGTTTTCGCGAAAATTTCAGAATGTGTACTTATTATCCTTTCTTGCGATTACTCTGCTAGAAAGAATGGGGAGGCATGAGAACTAATGACCAATTTGTCATGTGATAGTTTTTCATCTTTATCATGCTTGTCTGATTATGTCTATTCCCATATCAATACCAATAGCAGCAGTAGCAGCAGCAGTACAAGACTTCAATTTAACAATTTTTCCTGTCAACCATACAAACAATATGAATACAATTCTAGTGGAAAACATTTCGTGAACTCGAAAATCCGAATGAAAATACAAGAGCTGCGAGTTTAAATATCTGAAACTTCTGTGTTTTTGATTTTGGGGTGTGTTAAGGCGTTGAGAGCTATAAAGTGGGACGTGAACTGCGAATTTTCTACTGGAAGGATCAGAAAAGGCAATTGGCGCGACCAGCGATTGCAGTTGGAACGACGGCATCCTCAACGGAAAAAGGTAAAGAAGCTATAATGATTTTTTTCCTCATATGTGACTCTTTAAAACCCAGAAAATTATTAATTTTTCTCAGAGCTTTATTATTCAGGTTTTTGTACTCCTCTTTTTTCATGTTTTTATTTTCTTGGGTGTTTTTTGGTTGAAATTAATTTTAATGTTGGTCTTTATGGGCTTTTGATTTTCTTTATATCAATTAAAGTTTGTTTAACTTGAAGAAAATAGGCCTAATTTGAACAATTTTTAGTTTTTCTGTTTTCGAAGTTTTTTCGGCTAATTCTGTTTTTCAGGCTCTCAGAATTTTTTTGTTCAATTGCTTAATAAGGGCGGTTTGTTGGGTTATTTTTACTCAGTGAAAACCATTAAAATTCAGATAGTACATTAAGACTTTATTTTGATTTAAAAATCGTTATTGATTTTTCTTTGCCCATTTTTTGGAATTTTTTGTTGTTCTGTAACTTACTCTCGTTAACGGTTTTTCTCATTGGTTTTCTATGGAGGAATACTTAATTTCATCTAGTTATTTCATTTCAAATTTAATGGTTTTCACATCTTTGACTTGAGTTGTTTCCAAAAAGCATGAATTTTGGATTTCGCGCCTTGTAGTTTTTTTGTTGTTTTGTGACTTAGTCTCATTAACGATACGTCCTATTGGCTATCGGATGGGATGTTTTTGAGTTCATTTTTGATGTCATTTCAATTCCAGCGGATTTTGTACTTCTTTTAATGGGTCTGCCAGGTAGTCTCATTAATTTTTAAAATCTAACTGATTCTGCACACCAAATTAGAACATTGTTTGACACTTAGATAAATTCTGCCTATTTCTTTCTCAGTTTTTTTCAATAGCTGACTTCATCCTCACCACCGGCTATTATAGCGGCCCTTTAGTTTTTCTTTTACTTCGTGTTTATACTTGTATTTTACGTGTATTTCTTTCATATGGCCGTTTTTTCGACATTTTGATTTAAATCAATTTGAAATTACATGGCTAGTTTCCTCCTTCGCTCATTGTCCTCACTGTGGTTTTAAACAGAAGTTGGTCTACTGTTTCAAAGCACTTTGCACTGCGTGTTTGGTTTTGTTCGCATTACCACATTTCGATTTTCTCGACTTTTTGCAGTAAATCTTTGACTTCCAGGTTGGTTTCATGCTTCGCTCATTCTTCTCGAAGTGCTTTTCAGCCGCAGTTGCTCAGCAAAGGAATCTAAGATAAACAGAATCTATATCAATAAATAAGTCTGAATTAGTATAAACTAAATAACCGCCTTCAGCTTCTCAATCGTCTTTTATAGTGGTCCGGTTTTTTTCAATTCAGAAAATTTGAATTGTAATAGGGCGCAGTCTTTTCTAAGATCTGTTCCCACACTTTTTTCATGCTTTTTGAAGTGAAATTGAAGCGATTATTTTGGTTACGCCGAAAAAGAAAGTGGAGCGAAAAGACGAATGGTTATGCAGCCTTTTCGACATTTTTTGTAGGGCATCTTTTTCACTTTTCTGCTTTAGTCTCATAGTGCTTTTAAATTGCTCGCCAAAGCTAATTGAAGTGAGCAGAATCAGCATTCAAAAACGAAATCAAAATAGAAACAGAATGAACCCATAAAGCCCAATTTTGGAAGCCTGCCACTTGAATTATGTCCTATTTAACATCCCAATGCGTTTTGACATTGATACTATCCCCTGCATGTTCTCATTATGAAACAGGAGTATGCATAACTATGAAATCCAATCAAATTAGTTGCACTTTAAAATATTTGTGTACAACAATTATTTTTTATCATTGTTGTTCTGTTCAATCCCAATCGGTGTTACGGGAATCGATGTTGGCTTTTTTTCTTGTAATTTGCCTGCTAAGTTCTAAGTTGGTGTCCAGTTTCGATTAGAAACTGGACACCAACTTAGAACGCTTTTTGACTTTTGGAAAGTTTTTTCGATTTCTGAACAAGTTTTTCATGAATCATCCGTACGCTTACAAAATTCTCGAAATTGCTGAAATGTAGATATGAGTTCCAAATTATAGACAGGTATTAGCATGCTCATTGTTCTCAAAGTGCTCTTAAAACGCAGTTGCTCAGCAAAGGACTATCACAAGGAACAGAATCTATATCAAAAATGAAATCTGATTAGTACAATTTGTATTGCCGCCCAGCTTTTCAACCGGCTATTATAGTGGTTCTGTTTTTTTTTACAATGCCTAATTTTAGATGCCTGCCACTTGAAGTCTTATTCAACATCTCTAATGCGTTTTAACATTAATACTAGCCCTGCATCCTCTCATTATGAACAAGAGTATGCATAACTTCAAAATCCAATCAAAGTAGTCGCTTTTTAACAATAGTTTTAATTTTTCACGAAACTCACTTTTTATTATTATTCTGTTCCTTCAATCACAATTGGCGTTATGAGAATTAATGGCGGATTTTTTCTTGCAATTTGCCGGGTATGTTATTTGAATCTAACTTAAACTGGACAACAAATTAGTTTTTTCATGAATCATCCGCACGCTTTCAAAAATCTTGAAATTGCTGTAGTATAGAAATGAGTTCCAAATTTTAGACAGGTATTAGCTTGCTCATTGTTCTCAAGTGCTTTTAAACCGCAGTTTCTCAGCAAAGGACTATCAAAAGGAACAGAATCTATCAAAAATGAGATCTGAATTAGTCTAATTTAAATAGCCGCCTCAACCGGCTATTATAGTTGTCCTGTTTTTTAAAATTCAAAAAATTTGAAGAATAGTGTTATCGCGCAGTCTATTTTTATCTCTTCTTACTTTTTAATGATTTTTGCAGTGAAGTAGAAGAAAAGCCGCAAAAGGGACTGAAGCGAAAAATCTCTTCTTCTTGCGGCCTGAAATTGTTTTGCTCTAATTTTAGTGTAGAATGAGAACGGTGTTTGAACAAAAACATGCCTTCTCGCTTCAGGTTTTTGTGGTCGTGTAGCATTTTGACATTGTTTTTTACTGCTTTTTATGTGCGTTTCTAATTGGTTTTGTCAATCCATTCATATTCTGTTCCAGGTCTAAATTAGTGAATAAAAATTCGTTCAATTGTCATATATTTTCAATTTTGTCAAGCGTTGTCCTACTATGTTTTCTTTACTTCGTCGATTAGAAATTTGTTTTGCTTTACCTCATTTCGCGGCCTTTTCGATATTTTGCATGGCATCTTTTGAATTCTCTAGTTTAGTGTCTTAGTGCTTTTAAATAGCAATTGCTCACCAAAGCAATCTGAAAAGATGAGAGTCGGTTTCAAAATCAAAATAGAAAAATTATAAGCACATAAAGCCTAATTTTAGATGCCTGCCACTTGAATTAACTCTTATTTAATAACATCTCTAATGCGTTTTGACATTGAAACTTGTCTTGCATCCTCTCATTATGAAACAAGAGTATGCATAACTACAAAATCCAATCAAAGTAGTCGCTTTTTAACAATAGTTTTAATTTTTTACGAAACTCACTTTTTATTATTATCATTCTGTTCCTTCAATCACAATTGGCGTTATGAGAATTAATGGCGGATTTTTTTTTGCAATTTGCCGCGTATGTTATTTGAATCTAACTTAAACTGGACACCAAATTAGTTTTTTCATGAATCATCCGCACGCTTTCAAAAATCTTGAAATTGCTGTATTATAGATATGAGTTCAAAATTTTAGACAGGTATTTGCATGCTCATTGTTCTCAAGTGCCTTTAAACCGCAGTTGCTCAGCAAAGGACTATCAAAAGGAACAGAATCTAT
This sequence comes from Convolutriloba macropyga, assembly GCF_964194025.1. Classification (NCBI taxonomy): domain Eukaryota; kingdom Metazoa; phylum Xenacoelomorpha; order Acoela; family Convolutidae; genus Convolutriloba; species Convolutriloba macropyga. The sequence goes on along the minus strand of NC_134482.1, from coordinate 35,829,207 downwards.
CAATAATGAGATCTGAATTAGTCTAATTTAAATAGCCGCCTCAACCGGCTATTATAGTTGTCCCGTTTTTTAAAATTCAAAAAATTTGAAGAATTGTGTTATCGCGCAGTCTATTTTTATCTCTTCATACTTTTAATGATTTTTGCAGTGAAGTAGAAGAAAAGCCGCAAAAGTGACCGAAGCGAAAAATCTCTTCGTCTTGCAGCCTGAAGTTTTATTGCTCTAACTTTAGTGCAGAATGAGAACGGTGTTTGAACAAAAACATGCCTTCTCGCTTGAGTCTTTTTGTGGTCGTGTAGCATTTTGACATTGTTTTTTACTGCTTTTTATGTGCTTTTCTAATTGGTTTTGTCAATCCATTCATAGTCTGTTCCAGGTCTAAATTAGTGAATAAAAATTCTTTCAATTGTCATATATTTTCAATTTTGTCAAGCCTTGTCCTACTCGTGTTTTCTTTACTTCGTCGATTAGAAATTTGTTTTGCTTTACCTCATTTTGCCGCCTTTTCAATATTTCGCGTGACATCTTTTTGAATTCTCTAGTTTGGTTTAGTAGTGATTTTAAATAGCAATTTCTCACCAAAGCAATCTGAAAAGAAGAGTCAGTATTGAAAAACCAAATCAAAATAGAAAAATGATGAGCCCATAAAGCCTAATTTTAGATGCCTGCCACTTGAAATCTTATTCAATATCTCTAATGCGTTTTAACATTAATACTAGCCCTGCATCCTCTACTTATGATGCATAACTACAAAATCCAATCAAAGTAGTTGCTTTTTAACAACAGTTTTAATTTTTTACGAAACTCACTTTTTATTATTAATAGCCGCGCAGCGATAGCTGGGGCTATTATTGGACTTCTCTTGGTTTTTTTTATTTCGTCGTCATGATTTTTGTTACGACCATATGACGTCACAATCACTTCAAATCTGCTTTTTGTTCATTCGTTCATGCAATTTCAATTGAATTGCGTGCGTGACGTCATTTTTCACTCTTAGTGGAGCGAGTTTTTTCGTTCATTCGCGTGATTTAAATTTTTGGTCACATTTGACTTACCTCACTCTCAAAAATCACTTCCTCACTTTGAAATTGACTTCAATTTACTTTAATTCAAAGAGATAAGGTCAAATGGGTGTGTGTTACTCTAAATGAAGGTTATTTGAGAGCAGCTAATAGAGGCAGCAAAAACTTATACAGATTTTTAATCAAAATATAACATATCAGTCTTCAATGAAAAAACGAATTTTTTTGGTCTGTCTTACTGTTTTTTTTGAGACTGCAGATCTACGAAGCTATTGCGGCTATTTTCTGGCAATCTGCCAGCTATGTTTATTATTCTGTTCCTTCAATCACAATTGGCGTTATGAGAATTAATGGCGGATTTTTTCTTGCAATTTGCCGGGTATGTTATTTGAATCTAACCTAAACTGGACACCAAATTAGTTTTTTCATGAATCATCCGCACGCTTTCAAAAATCTTGAAATTGCTGTAGTATAGAAATGAGTTCCAAATTTTAGACAGTAATTAGCATGCTCATTGTTCTCAAGTGCTTTTAAACCGCAGTTGCTCAGCAAAGGACTATCAAAAGGAACAGAATCTATCAAAAATGAGATCTGAATTAGTCTAATTTAAATAGCCGCCTCAACCGGCTATTATAGTTGTCCTGTTTTTTAAAATTCAAAAAATTTGAAGAATTGTGTTATCGCGCAGTCTATTTTTTATCTCTTCATACTTTTTATTGAGTTTTGCAGTGAAGTAGAAGAAAAGCCACAAAAGGGACTGAAGCGAAAAATCTCTTCGTCTTGCGGGCTGAAATTTTTTTGCTCTAATTTTATTGCAGAATGAGAACGGTGTTTGAACAAAAACATGCCTTCTCGCTTGAGGTTTTTTGTGGTCGTGTAGCATTTTGACATTGTTTTCTACTGCTTTTTCGCGGCCTTTTCGATATTTTGCATGGCATCTTTTGAATTTTCTAGTTTAGTGTCTTAGTGCTTTTAAATAGCAATTGCCCACCAAAGCAATCTGAACTTAAGCAAAAAAGATGAGAGTCGGTTTCAAAATCAAAATAGAAAAATTATAAGCACATAAAGCCTAATTTTAGATGCCTGCCACTTGAATTAACTCTTATTTAATAACATCTCTAATGCGTTTTGACATTAAAACTTGCCCTGCATCCTCTCATTATGAAACAGGAGTATGCATAACTGCAAAATCCAATCAAAATAGTCGCGTTTTAAAAATGTTTTTTTTTACAAAGCTCGTTTCTTATTATTGTTGTTCTGTTCCTTCAATCACAATCGGTGTTATGAGAAATAATGGCGTATATTTTCCTGCATTTTGTTGGGTATGTTATTTGAATCTAACTTAAATTGGACCCCAAATTAACGCTTTTTGACATTTGGAAATTTTTGTCTATATCTTTTTTTTTCTGTTTCATTACCGAATTGCCTAAATTTTTTCCTAATGGTCGGTCATTGCTGGACCATTCTGTGCTCCTCTCTGACTGAACCTTTTGCTTTAGCTTATTTGACATTGGTTTTTATCAATTCCATTTATCCTATTTGACATCAGCTGTCGACATAAAATTAACATTTTTGAATGAACTAATTGCTCATTACTCTGTGCTGTTCATGTTTTACATAACAGCTATCTCTCGGTAGCTAATCACTCAAAAATTTTCATGAACTATCCGCACGCTTACAAAATTCTTTGGCAATTGCTGAAGTGTAGATAGTAGTTTCCAATTATCGACAGGTATTATTATGTACTGTTATTAGCATTAAGCTTAGGTACTCCAATTTAGAGGATGTAGTCACCATGTTTATGGGTTTTCATGAAACTGAGGACCAATATGGAAATTTTTGACTTTTTTAAAATCTTTTTTCTCTACCAGTATTAGGCCCAAAATTGGTAGGGGGTCAGTGGCGACTGTTTTTTGGCAATCTAGCAGCTACGCTGAGCTATTTACCAGTTTTTGAGTCATGCTTCTACCTTCTCTGACTTCTCCGTCTGATTTAATTTTTATTTAAGTGTTGACAGTATTTTTAATTATAGACAGAGAAACGGAGAATCTGTACTCTGTTCTCATCAAACTGGAAGAGACAACGGGAAGTTTTGCAGTCACTCACACTCCTCACATGGGGGAGAATGCAAACGCTGACGAGAAAACTTCAGAGCTGCATGAGAATTCATTGTTCATTCAACCTGAGAGGCTAAAAGTTTCCGAGGTCAGTAATTTAGGACAAGAATTTCTCTACAACTGGGAATGAAGGAGTTTGTTGTGCTAAAATTCGCCTTTGTTCGTTTAATTGTCAGTTTTGTGATTATCTGAAAATCCAATATTTTTAGAGAAAAAAGTTTTTGCTGCAATTTTCAGTAGTCTTTGTTCCCAAAAATTTAAATAGCTGGCTTGATACAGACCGGCCTGCTAAAATGTCGGTTTCGATTTCTTAACTTTGTCAGCTTTCAGTTAAATGATGTCAAAGATATTCTATTTTCAGAAAATGATCAAGAATCGGTGATCTTTTTTGACTATGGTAATTTTTGCGTTCGAAACTTTGCTCTATTTCATGATCACTAAAATTCGGCTCTCTTAGCGTTGAAATTGAGCAAAATCGGAACAATTTTTTTAATCTGAAAAATCCTTCGAGGAACACACAAAAACTTACAGAACAGTTGCCGAAAACAACATTTCCAAGCATGTTGCCAAAAATTTTTGTCAGATTCTGTTAAGCATTTGTGCATTTCAGTTGATTTCGAAAACCATCTTCATCCGATCTCAGACTGCTCTGAAGGTGGCACTTGAGTTTCTGCAAAAACACAGTCCAACTTATCCTGCCACTTACAATCCAGATGAACCCAGCATTTCTCTTCAGGTGGGCATGGAAAAGCTTATTTGTTGATAATGTGCAGCAAGCTCCTCACAGCTATTAATTTGAGTTCTATCTTTTGTTGGAAGATATAAAAAGATTTGGTAATGACGTTTGAGGATTAGAGAATCTGAGCTGTGCCGTGTTTAGTTTTTTTCTGTTTTAGATAGCTGTGTGCATTTTGCATAGGTTCTTATACCTTTGCGAAATTTGAAACTTTTCGTAATGTTTTCTTGCAGAGTAACGTTTTATGTGCACTTTTGCCATTCGTTATAATTTAAAGTGAAGTATCCGGCTTGGATTTTTTTTGGTTTAAATTTAATTTTTGATAGGTGCTTGAACCGCAGCCTCTTGACCAATCAGAGACCATCAAGCTGACTATCCAATCAAAGACTGGCATGTTTGTGGTCAGTTGTCCTAAACTAAGTACGCAAACGTGTGCTGAGTTGGAAACAGCAATTAATAAGGAAATGCCAGCATACAAGCAGAAACTGGAAGCCATACGGAAGAAATTTTTACTGGACAGAGTCAACAACAGTTTGTATGGGTTGACGTGCAATGTCGTGGAGACACCGAATTTTAAATATACTACGGTAAATTTTACATATTCATTTTGAACGGCCATGTTTGTAAAAATTTGCACCGAAAAACGTTCGACAAATTAGTAATGGAAAAGGGATAACGTAAGCACGAGACCAGCTGAATCATCAGTTGGTTTACGGGCAACGGTATCTATCCGCCATAGCATAGTAGAATCAAATAAATTTTATAATACTAACCGAAAATCGCATTACTTGTCTGATTAATTGCCGCGAATCAATGGCGAGGCTATTACTGATCTATTGGTTCAAGTGAAGACAAGTGTGCAGGTCAATCTGCCGAACAAAAAAGAGAAAAAGTGAGTAGTTTTTGTTCATACATCATTGCGGAAACAAGAAAGCAAGAAAAGTAGGTGTGAAAAGAATTCCCATACATGCGTAATTGACTGCTCAACTGTGGCATTTTCAAAGAAGATTTTTACTGTCGAAATTAACATTTTCTGTCAAAATTTTGTTTCAACTATATCTGCTAAGCGCAAATTTGAAAGAATTTTAGCTAATTTTGTCATCTTGTCTTTTGTGGACCCCCATAAAGTTTTTGTATCCCTTGTTTGCAGTATTCGGATTTTTCAAATGTCTGCAGTTTTCGGATTTTTCTTCAAAGCGAAATTTTTTTAAGTTAAAGATTTGAGAGTTAATTTTAACTAATTAAATTATATTAAAGCAAACTGATTGAAACTATGTCGAATTGGGGATCATCTCTGTTTATATTTGATGTTGTACAAAATCTTTTCTATAAGCCGCCAAGCAACAGCTTGGGCTATTATTGCCTTCTCTTTGTTTTTTCTTTCGTCGTCCAGATTTTAATTACGACTATATGACGTCAAAATCACTTCAAGTCTGCCTTTTGCTAAATAATTCATGCAATTGCAAACGAAATGCGTGCACGACGTTAGTTTTCATTCTTAGTCGAGCTATTTTTCTTTTTTACAATTCAAAGAATTTGAATTATATTAGGGCGCTGTGTTTTTTTTAAGATGTGTTCACACATTTTTTCAATGACTTCGTTCTTTCAAAACGGGAAAAACAGGTAAAGCCCAGCGGGCATTAAGTTTCATTAGAGGACCAAAGTGGACGTTAGTAGTCCTTCAAGTGCTTAGAGTGGTGCAGTTGCTGGGATGGCCTCAATTTAAGGTTAAAAGGTCATTTGTAGGAGTTTCTGGGCTCAAAATTGTGCAAAATTTTTTCGTTTTTTGTTTTTTATTTTTTTTGTTTGATTGGTCTTCGGTTGAAGTTTTTAGAAGTTGATGAAGGCTTTTGTGAGACAAAACTACTCGTTATGACTATTTTATGAGCTACATTTTTTGGTACTACAAACACAAACACACAAAATGATACTAATTTTTGCAATTTTTCGAAAATTTTTTGTCAATTTTTGAGTTTTTTCAGCGTCAGGGGCCAGGGAATCTTCTTTAAGGTTTGATAATAGCGCACTGCATATTTTGTAGTAACAATGGATTGGTTTTCAACATTTTAATGTCTAGATTTTTAGCCTTTTTTGATAAAATCTGCAATATTTTTAAGGTTTTCTAAAGTTCTTGTCAATTTTTTATGTTTGTCCATTCTAAAGTGCCAGAAAACTTATTCCCAGGTCTGATGAAAAATTGCTGCATGGTTATTTGCTTCAATGGATTTGTTTTCAACAATTTAACTTTTCGAAATTTATCAAATTTTTTGAAAAAATTTGCAATTCTAATTTTCAAAACATCTTTTTTTCAGGTTTTCTTGCCTCAGTAGCCGTGTGAACTTATCCAGGGTTTGACAGTACTTTATTAAATGGTTGCTAGGGGCGATTGAACGGCTTTAACATTTAATAGAACGAATTTATTTTTAAATTTTTTCTTAAATTTATTCCCTATCGATCTTTCAGCTACATTTCATTAAAATTTGCCATTTCACTTTTTTGGTTAATTTTTCTGGATCGGTTTCATAAACATATTTTTGAAATAATTCTTTTTAAATGATCAAAATTTGCCTTAGCGGTAAAAGCTCCAAGAGTTTAAGCAAAAAGTAAATGTTTGTTTTCTTTGTTTGATTGTTTTAGTTTCTCAAGTTTTTGAGATGATTTTTTTTGTTTTGGCTGGCATTGTTCAATTGACTTGCTGGTCAGGTAGAGTACTTTTAAGTTTTTCATTCAATTCTCTGAATTGTATTTCAGGACTTGTCCTGCTATGTTTTTTCATTCGAGTGATTTAATTTTTGGTCACACGTGACTTACCTCACTCTCAAATTGACCCTTTTACTTCAATTTCAGGCGATAAGGTCAAGTGAGTGAATGTCACTCTAATTGAAGGTCATTTAAAAGCGGCTAATAGAAGCAGTAGCAAATGATACAGATTCTTAATCAGTATATAACATCTCAGACTTTCATGAAAAAAGAAATTTCTTAGTCTGTTTTTTTTACTATGATTTCGAGACTGCAGATTGAAGGTTTTGGGGCTATTTTCTGGCAGTCTGCCAGCTATGTTTACTATTTCGTCTGTTAGTAGATGCTATAATTCTTGCTGAGAAGAGCAATTATTGGCCTTCCCTTGAATTTTTTGTCAAATTTTTCTGATAATTATATTTCGTAACGCTCATTTCAATTCTGCTTCAGTCTTTTTATTAATTGCTCTCGAACACAGTTTGAGGCAGTTACTGTAAATGTGTGTGTCTTTTTATGCGATTTTTTTGCTTGACCGTTTTTACGCTTTTACTCTGGAACCTTTTTTGATTTCTTGTGCAACTTTTTCACGTTTGAGGTCTTCATTTTTGAGCGATCTAAGTTGCTTTCCTTCTGAAACAAAATTTATTGCTAACATGAAAGAGATTTTGAACGGAAAAGATGCAATGTTTTTGTAGCTTAGTAGTTGAGGTGTTGGATGGGACTCGTTTTTCTCGATTTTTCTTCTTTGAGACTTTGATATTTGGAGGTTTTGTTTCTTAACAGTTTTCGTTGTCATTTAAAGTCCACCATGTTTCTTTGTACACCAGAAAACCATTGTACAGGCGTAGACCTTCATTTCCGATATTAGCAGACGTCTGTTTCTTTATGTAGGCAAAGTTATTTCCCCTTCGAGTGGTTGCCGACTATGCCAATCCGAAAAGGCGCAAATTAATATTTATTTTGCATAAATGTTTCATTTCACCTGTTTTGTTTCAGTCGCTAACTTACTCCTCGCTACCCGAAACCAAAATCTTCCTGCAGATCGAAAACAATGCCAAATATTTCGTTATTATATGCATCGAATCAAAAATGGGCTTTATTCAGCCCTCCTACTATCTCTTGCAACTGTTCGGACCCAAACCTGGACCTAATTGGACTCCGGGAGGTGCTCAAAATAATGCCAAAAATGAAACCAGTTTCACTATTACAGTGGCCTCCTTGTTGCCATTGGCACCTGAAAAATGCTCAATGCTACAAAAGACAAATTTTCCCTCAAACAGAAAAGAATCAGAAGATTTTGAATGTCTGCATCAACCTGTGAAGTCTAAAAAACGTGATAATGCTGAAAAACACAATTTTAGCACAGTTTCTAGTTCATCGGAGTCGAGAAGTTGTGACCAATCGGAGACGAAAGAATCGTCGTTAACATTGCCCGGCTTGCGCGATGTCGTCTCGAGCTGTTATCTGCGGTTCCTCGCTAACCATGTTAAAGATGCTATCAAAATTTGTATCCCTGGAGCTCATTTTTTCTCGACATTATCAAGTGGAGCGCCTTGTGTTATAATAACAAAGATGCCCGATTATAGCTTAGGTTAGTGAACATGCTTTCTGTTTTCCTAGTACTTTCTAATTTTCCTAATATTGTATTAAATGTTTTAGTCGTTGCGAAGTAAATAGCTGTCTTTTCCTGAGTTGTTTCTGTGCTCCATCAAAAGTTTGTTTCAATGCTTCTTTGATAACCATCCAATGCGTTTAATAATAGCTCAAACTGAAGGGAGAGATTCTTGACTTTTTCTTGATTCTTTGGATTTATATTGTACCCAAAAAATAAACAATGTCGGTTGTTTATATTTTTAGAACAACTGTTTCAACTTGACACTAGCGAATCATTTTCAGGTTTAGTGCTGAAATTAGTCATCACACCATAGAACCCCAGGTTTGACTTTTATACAGAAATTAATTCTGCAAGCGGTTAAAACCCAATATAGCTTCTTCATGATATTCATGAGTTATCTCTTTTGTCTTCAGGATCGGTGAGTCAGCATTCCCAAGCAGAGTTCAAAAAGTGCATCAAGTCCATTGAGATCAGGCCGAGGGTGAATCGCAACTTCAGAAGTGTACTTGGTGTGACCTTCGTAACAAGTTGTCCCTATTCAGGTCACATGAAGAGTGCAAGGAGTGGTAGCTGTCGACTAACACATTTGGAGAGCTTTCTGGAAATTAACCGGTAAAGAGTCCTTCTTTGACAGTTTTTTTCAGAAAGGGATGAATTGACTGTTCATTAAGTTTTCTTTGCTTGTTAGGATACATTTATTATAGATGCGAAGCTGTAAGCTGAGCGGAGCTATATTGCGGTGCTCTTGGTTTTCGCGAGTGGAAGAGGAGTAGTTGTTTTCCTTAAGTTTTTTTTTACCGGAAGTACTATTTGTTCAGGCGGCGTTTTGACCTAATAGTGAACGTGTGTAAAATTGCCGTGTGAACTAACTTTTTCTGAGCGAGAGAAGTTTTTTGTTCATGCGCTGCGTTCAGTGAATGACTGTTTGACTTTGAAAAGAGTTTTTGAGAGATTGGCGCATGTAGATGACAGTTTTAGCAGTGTTTTTTTCGTCCATTTGCGCCAATTTTTTTTAAAATTGTAACTTGGTTTGATCGATGCCGCATGAATATGCAACCATCTGAAATCGATACCACAATGTTTCTGAGTGGTTAATAATGCATTTCTTGTGCAAAATTGGCCCATGTATCCATTTTTTTGTAAATTTTTGGCTTTTTCATTAATTTCTTCATTTTCGGCTTTTTGTGCGAACTTTTTTAAACGATATTAGTAATTATGGCAACGTCTTTTTGATAATTGGCGATAATTTTTGAATGGATGCCTGTTTTTTGACGTGATTTGTTTTTGCTTTATAAAATTGTACACATAATCCGATTTTGGCGGTTTTTGTCAAAGTTAGCCAAGTTGTATGTTTGTAATTTGAGTTGATTTAGTACAAAGTGTTTTTGGTAGCAGCATCGGTGTTTTTGGTTTCGTTTTGTTGCTAATTGATTTGTTTTTGGCGATAACTTGTGAAAACATTTTTCAAATTGTTTTTTTTTCGCAAAAGAGCTGTTTTCACTTCTTACTGCGACAGTAAGATGGCTATGTAATGTTCTTAAACCTCGATTGCTTAATAACAATAAATCCATGTTTTTTAACCTCAATTTTGTTTTTTAATCAGATTTTACTTCTTTGATTTTTCATATATTGCGAATTAGTTTTTTTTTTAATCTTCTTCATAATGAATGTATTCTCCACATTCTAGCACATTCTCTCTAGCATTCTCCTAACATAGCTCCTCCTATAGTCTTATTCCTTTATTCTTAATCTAAATGATCGTTTTGAACTAATAATTTTTGTCTTTTTCCTTTCAATTTTTTAAAGTTTTTTGTTTTCAATTGATTTTATTATTTAACATAATATGGCACTGAGGTTTTGCTAGCAGCTGTCTCAAATTGTGCAAAATCGCATTCTTGTGGCAAAAAAACATCGTTGTTATTTAGATCCGTTGTAGACAAAAGTTTTGGTAAAATGAATGTATTTTTGCGGGAAAATTTTCACGCTTTTTCAGTTTCTATGAAAAATCTCGTCTTTCTATTGTTTCAGCTCTGATCTAAGCGGATTGTTAATCTGCTTTAAGCCAAGTTTTATAGTTACTCGTCATTTGGTGTTCAGTGGACTACTTTTACGTGCTTTGAGTTCTGAGATCTGACGAAAAGTTCCAGAAATATATGCAGACATCTGAACATTTTCGTTTCCAATCTTTGTTAATTGCTCTCAAACGACGTTTGAGGCAATGATTGTACACGTGTTGGTCTTTTTTATGCAAAATTTTTGCTGGACCGTTTTTGCTCTTTTGTTCTAGAATACTCTTTTGACTTTTTCACGCTTCACTTCTTCATTTTTGAGTGATCTCAATTGCTCTCCTTGTTTGTTGCTAATCTAAAAGCAATTTTGGACGGTTGAGGATCAAAGCCGTGGTTAAGATGGCGGACTGCTATCCTTATCAGGTGGGAATTTTTGCACCCATGACAAATTTCTCTGCCGCACACATTAATTAAATTGCCCGGTCGTTTGAGAGCAATTCATCCAACGTTAGTCGGTTTATGTTTATCCTCATACGGTTTTGACTGATTGAGTTTCCGATCTAGTCTTAAAAAATTTGCTATAGCTTATTTTTAGCCACAACGATGATACTTTAAGATTTATGAAATAATTATTATTGGATGAGTAGCGTTCTCATCAAAACTCATATGACCACAGGAATATCACTGAGTTTGAACTTTCTATACCACGCAAAGATTTGCACAAGTTACCTTGTTTGGTCTAGAAATAAATGTAATATTCTGAAAAAACTGTTTCCATGTGATAATCTGATTCGTAGTAGTTTTGATAAGTAGTAGATGAACGATTTCGTGGTGATCGCTCTTTTTCGTTTGCTTGAAAAAACTAACAATTTGAAGCTGTTCTCAATTCACTTAATTCTAGAACAAATTATTGTAAAAGCAGATGAAGGTACATATTGTAAATTTTCCACTCAAGTGTTTGTTCAGGTGGCATTCAATCAGCTATTTTGGAGTCCCAGTGAACAAGATTGTAATACAGTGGAAGTACATGCTGAAGCTGTTCGACGAATTCACAACTGTCAGGAACTACATCGAAGGATTCTCCAAGGGCTTCAATGCAGACAAACGTAAGCGTGAACTTCTCAAAGTGTAGTGAAAATTGTGACAATAGCATAGCGTTATTCTACTTTTTTTAAATTATTTAAGATATTTTTTGATCATGCGGTTTGTTGGCCCAATATGTTAAATAATTTATACAGTCACGAAGCCATAGCAAATCTATTCTCTAGCTGATCGAGTTTTTCTCAAGACTTAATGAGGAGTATTGGTTCTCTACTGTTGTTACGCCTCGTTGGGGAGTGATCAAGAAGTGGAACTAAAAAGTCAGTGATTTTACGCCGGCGAAATTTCGCCAGTTTTTGTTACGTTGATCACCTATGTAAGGTTACTATAGGACTTACTAAACCATTGTAATGTTAATGAAGGTCCACTTTGTAATGAAGGCTATTAATTATACCGGTTTTCGACTGAAATGGAAATCAATTTGCTTTGTAGCAATTACGTGTCCTATCGGTCTTTTTATGCGGTTTTCTGTATTACCATCTTTTTGTTTTCCAAATTAATTTTGTGGCATTTTATCTTGAGAAATGGTATAAGCTGCTAAAACCGGAGGGCATAAAATTTTTGAGCAGTTCATCAAGAGTCTTGCTAGTCTCTGTTTGATTCCGCTTGCAGAAATTCTTTTAAGTAAATTCTAGCGGGGCTAGAAGTGACATGCACTTGTTTGTTTGTTTTTGTCATCAGTATTTTGGTTACGGCGTATTACGGCACGCTCACTTGTCAGCTTTCTTTTTTCCAATAAATTATTGTTCGGGTCTTTCCCATTATAGCCCCCCACCTTATGGTATTTTCACCTTGATTGGGGGGTAAATGTAATCTGACCACTAAGCTAGGGGCTATAATGGGTAAGACTCTATTGTTCTTAGACAATGCAGTTTTGATCTAAACGCAGCTTTGGGATTTTAGGTTGAGCAGACGGCTCGAATCTTTTCTTTTCGTAATTTTTAATAGCCGCACAGCGATAGCTGGGGCTATTATTGGCCTTCTCTTGGTTTTCTACAATTCAAAGAATTTGAAGTGTATTGGGGCGCTGTTTTTTTCAGATATGTTCACACATTTTCATGATTTCTGTAGTCAAATCGGGGTAGTGATTTTGGTAACACCGAAACAGGAAATGGAGCGAAAAAGCGAGCAGTTTTGCAGCGGGAAATCTTTCACACTAATTTTTAAGTAGAGTGAGGAAAGGGTGTTTGAACAGAAATTCGCTTTCTTGCTAATGTTTATTTTTGTTCAAATGCGGCAATTTCACTGTGATTTTTACGGTTTCTTCGATTTTTTGGATGGGATTTTTGTTCTAAATGGTTTTTCCAATCCATTCATAGTCCCTTCTAGGTCTAGTTTTCTGTTTAACCAATGAAATTATTTGAATTGTACGCCAGCACTTGTCCTGCTATTTCGTCGGCAAGATTTTCGATAAGACCAAATGACGTTACAACTAGTTCAAATCTGCTTTTTGTTCATTCGTTCATGTAATTTCAACCGAAGTGCGTGCGTGACATCATTTTTTCGTTCTAAGTGGAGCGAATTTTTTTGTTCATTCGACGCGTGATTAAATTTTTGGTCACTCGTGACTTACCTCACTCTCAAAAATGACATCCTCACTTTGAAATTGACTTCCAATTACTTTAATTCAAAGAAATAAGTTCAGGTGAATGTGTGTCACTCTAAATGAAGGTTGTTTGCGAGAAGCTAATAGAGGTAGCAATAACTTATACAGAGTATTAATCAAAGTATAACATATTAGCCTTCAAAGAAAAGACTATTTTTTTTGTTTTTTTAGAATGCAGATCTGCGAAGCTTTTTCGGCTATATCAATGAGAGCAGCTAATAGAGGTAGAAATAATTTATATAGATTATTAATCAAAATATAACATATTAGCTTTGAAAGAAAAGACTAATTTATCTTTTGTTACTGTTTTGCTGTCAAAATATAACTATTTTTACTGTCAAAATATAGCAGATTTTTAATCAAAATATAACATTTTAGCCTTCCAAGAAAAGACTGATTTGTCTTTTTTACTGTTTTTTTAGAATGTAGATCTGCAAAGCTATAACGAATGTTTTAATGAGAGATATGATCGGATTGAATTATGATCGGATTTTTTAAAGCCATTTTCCTATCTATTGATAGTTCATTCTAGGCCTAGTTTGTTGTTTGAACCAAATTTCCATTTCTCGCTAGTGGTTTTTTTTGTTCACATGCGGCATTTTGACATTGATTTTGTCTTTTTAATAGCCGCCCTCATCTTCTCAGCCGGCTATTATTGCGCTCGTATTTTTTTTTTTACTTCGTCAAACGTTTTTTCGCTTTACCATTTTGCCGCTTTTTCGACATTTTGCGTGAAATCTTTTTGACTTCTCTAGGCTAGTTTCTCTCTTCTCTCATTCTGCTAAAAGTGAATTTGAACATCAGTTGCTAAGCAAAGCAGTTCAAAATGAACAGAGTCAGTATAAAAAATTGAAGTCAGAAATAGAAACGGGATAAACCCATAAAGCCCAATTTTAGATGCCCGCTATTTGAACGTCGTTCCTATAAGTCTTAGTTACCACCTTTAATGCTTATTGGTGTTGATAGTAGCCCCTGTAGCCTCTCTCTCTAAGAAACAGAAGTATGTTCAACTACGAAATGCCATCAAAATAAATCGGACTTAAAAAATATTTTTGTACAAAAATCTTTTTTTTTTTCAATATATTCTATTCGTTCAATCCCAATCATGCTTATTGGAATCAACGGCGGCTATTTTCCGGCAATCTGCCGGGTATGTTATTTTTATTTTTTTGTTTCGAAATGGTTTTCTCAATTTACTCATAGTCCGTTCTAGTTCTAGTATTTTGTTTAGTCAGTGAAAATTCTTTGAATTGTACGTCAGGAGTTGTTCTGCTATGTTTTTTTCGTCGAATAAAAAGCTGTCGCTTTACCTTAGTTCACATATTGTTTAACATTTTGCGTGAAATCTTTTTGACTTCTCTAGGCTAGTTTCACTCTTCTCTCATTCTGCTAAAAGTGTCTTTAAACAGTTGTTGCTCGGCAATGCAATTCAAAATGAACAGAGTCAGTATCAAAAAAGAAATCAGAAATAGAAACGGGATAAATCCATAAAGCCCAATTTAAGATGCTAGTTACTCGAACTTTGTTCTTAGTTACCATATCTAATGCTTATTGGTATTGATACTAGCCCCTGTTTGGTCTCACTACGAAACAGGAGTATGCTCGGCTCCAAAATGACATCAAAATAGTTCGCACTTTAAAATTGTTTGGGTACAAAAATAATTGTTTTCATGTCTTCAATCCCAATATTGGTTATGGGAATCAACGGTGGCTATCTGCCGGGTATGTTTTTTAGGTACCGTTCTGCCTGGATGTATTTTTCTGGGCTTTTTCTAGTTGCTAAGAGGAGTAATAATCTCATCGGTAATTGTATTTTGCGCTTAAGGATTGTCGGTTTAGGAAGTGAATATTTGGACCGACTCCATTCATGAACTTTTTCGAGAAAGTTGATAGAATTCCGGTGATATGACAATTTGTGCGCCCCTTTTTTGTTATGGCGCTGAAAATGTTCAACACAGTTATTCCTGGTGGTTTGAACTGAACTGAACTCTCTTGAGCCTAGGTTTTGGCTAATTTTAATGATAAGTTTTTAGATCACTTTCTCAAATTTTGAATTTGGATATACAGTTTAATGGTCGGTATCCCTGTTAAAATTGGGGTGTGTTTCAGCGTGGCTGGAAATTGTATCGTACGACATGGAAAAATTGGTCCTGGCCTATGGACCCAAACAAAGATTTACGCTAACATTAACAGCTAATTTTTTGGAAAAGGGTTGCTTAAACAGTCCCCCTTGCCCTGACATGCCAAAGTCCAAGGTTCAGCTTGGAACGAGGCATTTTGCGTCATCATCTGATACTAATGAAGTAACGAATCCTTACATTGGAGCGAATTTTGAAATTTTGGCAACTCATGAGTACTGGAAACCTGAAGTACAGTTACTGGACTTGTTATACTCCATGCACGTGACATGTCGACCTATGAGTTTGATTTGCAACCTCGACAGACAGGTTAGTTTTTTCATTCTGTTGCAACTATTTTTTTTGGTTTTGTTGGTTTTGTTGTTTCATCGGTTTTGTTTCGGTTTTGTTGTTTCATCTATACTTAATGGAGTTCAACCATAGCTTGCAGCTATCAAAAACAGTTAACGTTGAAGCTGTGCTTATTTTTGAGTGCATATCTGAGATATAAGCTCGGTTCGGATACGTATTGATTCGTCAGGTAAGGTACTGTTATTGTAGGCAATATGAGAAGTGTGAGCTATGCGATACGAAAATGCTAATTTGAAAAGTTTGGTAATACGTTTGTCACTTTCCTCATGAGGTTTTTGTACTCATAATGTACGCATATTTTGATCTTGAACGAAGCTTAATTTATACCATCTTTGTAAAGCAGACAATCGATTTGATAAATTTGGGTCAAGATGACAAGATTTGGATCTTTCCCGTTATAGCCCCCCCCCTCAGCGCTTAGTGGTCATATAACCTATAGCTCCCTCCATCGTGGTAATCATCGTGGTAATTATACGATAATGGGGGCGGAATGTAAAGATTTGATTTGTGCAATGATTAGAATTGTTTTAGATAAAAGTTGGAATATCAGTGAGTGGCAACAAACCGAGTGACTTTGGCCACTCTTCAATCTCGATTGTGACACACAGCTTCACCAAATTGACACTGTTTTACCGAATCACATTATCAGTGGATATTGAGTTCTTCAAAGACCACGTACTCTTGTCTGATGGAGCACTTAGTAGATTTTCAGGTATGTTTAAAGGCTCAAAATGACTTCGAAAGACTTTTGCAAGACCATGCACAAAATTCCTGCTCGACTTTAAGTAAGATGCTGCACCGTTTAATTTGCCCAAGCTAGTCGATTTTATTTTAATAGCCGCAAAGCGATTGCTGGGGCTATTATTGGCCTTATCTTGGTTTTTTTTTACAATTCAAAGAATTTGAATTGCATTGGGGCGCTGTCTATTTTTTTTAAGATCTGTTCCCGCATTTTCATTTTTGTAGTCAAATTTGGGTAGTGATTTTGATCACGTCGAAACAGGAAATGGAGCGAAAAAGCGAGTGGTTTTTGCGGCGTGAAAATTTTTTTTCTCTAAATTTGAAGTAGAGTGAGAAAACGGTGTTTGAACGGTGTTTTTGTGCGCATGTGGCAATTTCACTCTGATTTTCACTGTTTTTTCAATTTTTTGTATCGGATTTTCTTCTAAGTGGTTTTTTCGATCCATTAATCGTTCATTCTAGGCCTAGTTTTTTCTTTGAACCAAATATCTTTTTCTCGCCTTTGGTTTTTTGTTCACATGCGGCAGTTTGACATTGATTTTCTATTTTTTTAAAACTTTTTCAATGATTTTTTAACAATTGGTTTTCCTAATTCACTCATAGTCAGTTCTTGGTCTAATTGTTTGTCTAGTCAATGAAATTTCTTTCAATTGTACGTCAGGACTTGTCCTGCTTTGTTTTTTTATTTCGTCGTCGCGATTTTTGTTACAACCATATGACGTCACAACTACATAAAATCTGCTTTTTGTTCATTCGTTCATGCAATTTCAACTGAAGTGCGTGCGTGACGTCACTTTTCGTTCTTAGTGGAGCGAGTTTTTTGTTCATTTGCGTGATTAAATTTTTGGTCACACTTGTCTTACCTCACTCACAAAAATGACTTCCTCACTGTGAAATTGACTTTCCTATAGTTTATTTCGAAGATATAAGGTCAAATGGGTGTGTGTCACTCTAAATGAAAGTTATTTGAGAGCAGCTAATAGAGGCAGCAAAAATTTATACAGATTTTTAATCAAAATATAACATATCAGCCTTCAATGAAAAGACGAGTTTTTTGTCTATCTTTTTTACTGTTTTTTTTTGAGACGGCAGATCAACGAAGCTATTGCGGCTATTTTCTGGCAATCTGCCAGCTGTGTTGATTATTTGGCATCTACGGCTATGCAGATCTATAGCATACTTTGCCGAATGTCGGTTCTTCTTCAATCCATTGCCTAATTTTTAATGTTGATATAGGTCAAGCGAATAAATGTTAGACGGTGTCACCTTTCTATTTATAATTTTGTAGGAAACTATTACAACCGAACATCGGATAATTGAACGAAAGCATTGAGGTAAATTAGAATCGGGTAAAATGGCAGGTTGGGTAAAATGGAGTTGGGTAAATTGTCATGTAATCTTGTATGACCTAAGCTTCCTCAAAACTTCTCTGCCATTAGCTGCAGAAGTGATTTTCTCAAAAATGCTTTAAGTCGCTTAAAGAGCTTTTGAATGTATGATATAACAATTCATTAGTTTCTTTGTATTTTGACTATCAATTCAAGTTCTATTTTAAATACAGTTCTGCACACTTTTTTCAGAGGAAGCGCCGAAAGCACCAACTTTGAAGATGAATACAAATTACCCATTTGCACCCCAAAGTCTTGAAAACTTTCATTGGTTTGTGTCCAAAGTTCTGGCCAAGAAACAGCCTCAAACAACCAATGCGAGCAATTCTTTCAGTCAGTCGATGGTTGCCATGGGCAACGAAACAATGTCACCAGATCCATTTCATGCTTTGAGTGTGGAAACCCCAACATCTATGGCAATGTCGTCAATAGTCAATCACGAGTTTCCAACTTTTAACGACATGGCAACGACACCTGTTGCGATGCCCACAGTTGTGCCTAGTGACGAGCACGATAGCAGTCTGAACTCGAACGCCATGACACCAAATTTAACGGTTCCCTTGCCAAGTACAAAAGCACAGTATGAAACTCCGGATCTGGACTGCAAACTTGACGAATCGATGGACTGCTCATTTCTAGACCTGAATTCTACAAGCTCCAACGGTGAAAACAGGCTACCTAACAGTTGTTTCAGCGTGTCTTATAAAAGTTTCCTGAAATTGGTTGAAAAACGAGTCCAGTATCAAGATGCAAATAAAACCAGGCTAAGTGCTCTGGAATTGTATCTGGCGTGGACATTTGTGAAAAACGATCTGATGAATTTGATTGAGAATGTAATTAGTTCTGAGAACCATTCACTGAAACTGATGGGACCTAATGGATTGGTTACGGTTCTGGGAATACGAGACGACTTCATGGGTGAGTACTTGATTTCCCCCAGGTTGATCACCTTAGAGGAAACTTTGAAAACTTACTAAGACTTGTACGGTGCCGTTTAAGGCCGTAATAAGTATTGTATTGCACCGTAGACAGATGATATAATTACCAATTAACTGAAGTACTTGAAATAAGTTTGCCTATGTCTATAAATAAGAGCTTCTTAACAGGTATCTACATGCATTTCCAACCGCAACAGCAGCA
Organism: Convolutriloba macropyga; assembly: GCF_964194025.1. NCBI lineage: Eukaryota > Metazoa > Xenacoelomorpha > Acoela > Convolutidae > Convolutriloba > Convolutriloba macropyga. The sequence continues at coordinate 35,810,504 of NC_134482.1, read as the reverse complement.
ACAACCTGATCTGAATGGATCCAATTCCTCAGATGACATAACAGTGATTGAAGATCAGTCGACTCAGTCCACTGCTGCCACTGTTTCAAAGGGGCCTCTTCTATCCGAAGCTGATCAGACTTTCCTCAAGTCCTATTTCCAGTATCAAATTGCAGTCCTCCCTTTCAGGTAATCTGGATGAAATGAACAACTGAAATGTCTAAAGCTGTTCCCTTTCCGCGGTAGAATATAATCATCATCAACTGAAAATTTGGAAAAGATCCAAATTTTAGCATGTTTTCGGTTTGTGCCCCCCGTACGTTATGCCCCCCCCCCCCCCCCCCCCCCCAGTACGTTATGCCCCCACCCCCAAGTTACAGAGCACGTGCCATTACATAGTAAATCATCATTTAGAAATATGGCACGTGCGTCTGGGGTGCAAATAATATGCGCCCACTAAGCTGGGGGGGGGGGGAACAAACGAAAAAGATCCTAAAATTTTTACGTTATTGATTTTTCGTCTTAATAGGCCATGTAATTAGTATGAAGAGCTCACATTGAATTGTTCGTACAGGTTAATGACGACAACAATTTATGGCAAGTATCTCTCTTGGGCATACTGTATTTCTCGATTATAGTCCTCCGCTTACTGGGCTTGAGAATACGCCGTTTTACCTCAAATATACCCTAATCATAATGGGGACTTTAATTTTGTGGGGTCAAAAATGCAAAAGACCCCAATTTTGGAAAGGAAGCAGATACGGATTGCATTGTTAGTTACCAATATGCGTGTTTAAGGGCTCCTTTATTTCTCGCTTGGTGCAACTTTCTGCTGCTTCCCTCGGCTGTGGTGGCGGATTTTGTCTCAATCCTCCAGTTCGAGACCAACCCGGTCCCTGATCACCAGTGGTTCTTGAAGGTCACTTGGGCATTTCCAATGCAACAGATTAGCAATGTGGCAACTTCTAAAATTGGTTAGTGAGGTTTTTTTATAGCTGCAAAGCTGTAAGCTGAGCGTAGCTATATTGCGGTGCTCTTGGTTTTTTTACAATTCAAAGAATTTGAATTGTATTGAGGCGCTGTCTTTTTTTAAGATCTGTTCACACATTTTCATGATTTTTCAAGTCAAATTGGAGTAGTGATTTTGGTCACGCCGAAACAGGAAGTGGAGGGAAAAAGCGAGTGGTTTTGCGGCGTGAAATTGTTTGTGCTCTTATTGGTTTTTTGTTCACATGCGGCAATTTCACTTTGATTTTTACTGTTTTTTTTTATTTTTTCGATTGGATTTTTTTCTAAACTGTTTTTCAAATCCATTCGTACTCCGTTCTAGGTCTAGTTTTCTGGTTAGTCAATGAAAATTCTTTGAATTGTACGTCAGGACTTGTCCTGCTATGTTTTTAATAGCCGCCCTCATCTTCTCAGCCGGCTATTATAGCGCTCCTATTTTTTTTTACTTCGTCGAATAAAAAAATGTTTCGCTTTACCTCATTTTGCCGCCTTTTCAACATTTTGCGTGAAATCTTTTTGACTTCTCTAGGCTAGTTTCTCTCTTCTCTCATTCTGCTAAAAGTGATTTTGAACATCAGTTGCTCAGCAAAGCAATTCAAAATGAACAGAGTCAGTATAAAAAATTGAAGTCAGAAGTAGAAACGGGATAAACCCATAAAGCCCAATTTTAGATGCCCGCTAATTGAACGTCGTTCCTATAAGTCTTAGTTACCATCTCTAATGCTTATTGGTATTGATAGTAGCCCCTGTAGCCTCTCTCTAAAACAGAAGTATGTTCAACCACGAAATGCCATCAAAATAAATCGGACTTAAAAAAATGTTTTTGCACAAAAATCTTTTTTTTTCAATATCTTCCTTTATTTCAATCCCAATCATGCTTATTGGAATCAACGGCGGCTATTTTCCGGCAATCTGCCGGGTATGTTTTTGTTTCGTCGTCTGACGCTCTTTTTTCGTTTTACATTTGTTCACACAGCAAAGCTGAAAAAGTCAAATTTTCTGAATGACTTCTTCCTCGCACTAACGGCAATTGCGCGGGTGACGTCATTTCTCACTCGATTTAACAAAAGTTTCTAGGTTATTTGCATGATTAGATTTTGATCATACGTGACTTACCACACTCAATAAAATGACTTTTGCACTTTAAAACTTTAGTTTAATTTGAATTTGTTTAAGGTCAAAGGAACTCATTTGTGCAGTAAAGGTCCCTAATAAGAGGCTTCTGCGGAATGAATTTTAACAAGCTTTATGGATTTATGGCTGAATATTTTTTACCTAGTTTTTTGAGCGGCGTCGATTTTTCAATTTAGATCTGTATCTGTTTCTATCTCTATTATATGGCACGCAGGTCTATTCTTTCGCAGCTATTCCGGCAATCTGCCGGCTATGTTCACTGAAATTGGAATCTTTCGGTCGACGGCAAAGGTTCTTTCTATTCCTCGCGGGTGAACTCTTCGCTTTACATTTTCGCACCTCGCAAACTTCAAAATTGCAGCTCTTTTCATGCAGCTATTTCACTGCTCTTTTAGATTAAGCGGTGCATCAGGTTGTCAAAGATCATTAGAGCGGTTGCAGCTGGTATTGATTAAGCTGAATAGCCTTTAATTTAGAAGCTGATTGCAGTCCAATAACTGACAGTGCACATACAATAAGAACATCTTCGACATTTAGAAGAAATTCTCCCCTTTTCTATCTCTTCCTTTTTCGTTCCCGATGTGCTTAACGGGGTCAACGGTGGCTATTTTTCGGCATGTTGCCGGCTATGTTTGGAATTTAGGGCGTTTCATTTGTTTAAAAAATGGGTGTATGTGGAAACTTCATACTGATAATTCTTGCATTGAACGCTCGTATTTTTAATGAAATTTTGCGTGTGCTAAACCTATTTTGGTGGTTTTGGTTCATTTTTTTGTTTCTTGTTTTTTAATTAACCGCGAAGCTATAGCGGCTATTATTGGGGACATCGTGGTTTCTTTTAGCTCGTCGTCTCCATTGATTATTCTTGCGACCTAACTTCTTGAAATTGACTTTTTTAATTTCAGTGACTTCTACTGCTTTTCAGTTAAATTTTGTGTGCGTGACACCGTTTGCTCTGCTTTTATCCGATTGCATGACTTACCTCTCTCTAAAAAATGACTTCTGAAATCACTTAATGATTTTAAGTTTTATGAAAATTTTTTAGTTAAAGATCAATAGTGTGCATCTAAGTACTGCCAAACGTATATGCCCTAATTCTTGACAATTAGAGTCTTGAGTTTTTGATTTTGAATGTAAATTTTGAGAAAGCACTTAGGGCTTTTTCCTTACAGAGCTTATGTGTCTCATAAATTAACAGTCCGAATCTAACTAAAAACTGTAGTCGTCTATTAAAGGACTGTCTATCTGTGGTCAATCTGTCTATCTGATTTCTTTAGTTGTTTCAATTCATGGAAGGCCAGAAGCGTCTCTTGCGGTTATTTTCCGGCAATCTGGCAGCTATGTTTGTTCATTCGCGTGATTAAGTTTTTGGTCAGAAGAGACTTAACCTCACTCTCAAAGATTACTTCCTCACTCTAGAATTGACTTTGCTTTAATTTAAATAAAATGTCAAGTGAGTGTGTGTCCCTTTAAATGAAGGTTATTGGAGAGCAGCTTTTAGAAGCAGCAATAATTTATACGGATTCGTAATCGAAATATAACATCTCAGAATTTAACATAAAGAAATTTCTCTCTGGTCTGTTTCTATTACTATCTTTTTGAGACTCCCGTGATTTCCCAATTCACTCTTAGTATTTTCTAGGTCTAGTTTTTAATTGCTCTTGAACGTAGTTCATAGCAATTATTGTACACGTGTGTGTCTTTTTAATGCAAAATTTTCGCTTGAAGGTTTTGACTTTTCAAGTGACTTTTGCGCCCTTGACTTTTTGCGTTTCGCGTGATCTAAAATTCTCTCTCAATCTCAATTTCAAGCAGCTGAACTCAATTGGCGGCAATTTAATGCCAAAAGTCAAATGAAAAGTGATCCGAAACTGGTGTCATTTTTTACTTTAAATCTTAATAGTGGTATATGTTAACCTCTAATGTGGATATTTGAAGCCCACCATAGAACTTCTTAGTCTCCTTTAGGCTCCCCCCCCACCCCCCCCCCCCCGACTCAAGCAGGCTGCAATTGATTAGAGCTCCCACTAGTCGTTCAAGAGCAATTCTTCCGACGTTTAGTCGGTTATGTTTTGTTTATCCAATGAAAATTTGAATTGCACGTCAGGACTTGTCCTGCTTTGTTTTTTATTTCGCTTTACCTTTTGATCACGTTTTTCGTTTTACATAAGTCACGATTTTCACGCTTGACTTCTGACTTACTTCACGCACTGTTTCAAGTGAATAGTTTTTAATTCCCGTGATTTCCCAATTCACTCATAGTCCTTTCTAGGTCTAGTTGTTTGTTTAGCCAATGAAAATTTGAATTGTACGTCAGGACTTGTCCTGCTTTGTTTTTATTTCGCTTTACCTTTTGATCACGTTTTTCGTTTTACATAAGTCACAATTTTCACGCTTGACTTCTGACTTACTTCACGCACTGTTTCAAGTGAACGGTTTTTGAATTGAATTAAGTAATGTAGTGAATACTGTCAAAGTCAAAAGAGCAAAATCAAAAGAAACGGGATAAACATGTAAAGCCTGGTTATCATAATGCCTTAGGTTATCAGAGTTCATTAAAGCGAGTGCCAGCCGGCAGTAGTATTATGCTTAATAACGTTCAGTTTATTTTAGAATCTAACCGAATGCGCAGAATTTACACACCAAATAAGAATACTTTGATACTTAGAAAATTTCTGTCAATTTCGTATCTCTCAATTTTTTTCTCTTTTTGTTTAAAGGTGCTTCAATCGGGTCAACGGTGGCTATTTGCCAGCTATGTTTCTGTTCTGCAATTGGTTTCGCATCAATGCGAATTCGCTATAAATACTTTTAAATGTCTTGATTGATATTCATTTCTGCAAGTATTCTTGCGAGATTTTGATGATAAACATTTTTTGTCTTAGAGGTTTTTTCTATTTCCTTTGTCTTTTTATGATCATTTTTTTGCTTTCTCTAGGTTTTCTTGAGTCCTAAATTTTTGTTATTGCATAATGCAGATGATCTTATAAGAATGATTTTACCTTTAATAAATTTGTCTTTCTTAGTTTGTCTTATGGGTCGGAGAGATAATTGTGGATTGCTTAATTTTTCAGAACTTTATCATTAGTTATTTCGTCATAATTTTTAGCCAGGCTAGTTTTTTGAGCCTATCAGTATTTGTCTATCCCGAGAATTTAGGCCTTTTTGCGACATTACCAAATATTTTTTAATAATACAAAATTTTGGGATATCAAGATTTCGTATTAGTTTTTTTCTCTCAAAATTATGAGGTTTCAAATCTGTGCGGCTCTGTTTGATTTGTAAATGATGTCGTCATAATTTTCATTCAACCATGTTTCAATGATGACAATGCTCAATTTGTTCCACTCATTACAGGGTTGTAAAATTTAATTTAATATTTGGGCCAAATTTTTTAATCAAATCTTGATAGGTAAAGACTAAATTTTATACAAAGGATGATAGTTTTGGCTGAAATTAAATTTTTGCTTGGAAGGTTCGACTCATCGAGTTGATTTCTTCCGGCTATGATTTTTCGCTTCTTACTTGATCTAGGTTGGAGTCGCTAAGGGCGGAATAATGGCTGCGAGGGCGGGGGTCTGAACTTCAGAATCCAAATTTCGGTCATGAGGATCAATATTTTTCCTGAAATGTGTTGTCATATGAATTATGTTTGTCTTTTTTTCTGGCGGTTGTTTTTTCGCTCCTTTTTTGTTTATCCAAAATTAGTTCAGTGCGTTTTTGCAACTTTCTTTTTTGGCAACCTTTTGCTGGCAATTTGACCTCTCTGGTGTAGCTTTTTCCTAACTCGATTCTTTGCTCATTCTGTTTAATATTTGTATGTAGAGAGATGCTTACAAAGTGTGATTTAAATACTGATGACATCGAACAAGCTGTTTTGATTATTTTTTTTCTTGACGCTCGTTCATTGCACTCAGTGTTATTCTTTACTGCACTCAGTGTTACTCTTCTGGCGTCACTTCGAACACTAATTTACGGAGCGTTTAGTTTTGTTTTTTTTTTGTCTTAAATGAACTGCCGACTCTCCGTATGACTTACAACACTAATTCTGAGGTTATTTTGCAAAGTCTGCTAAGTTATTATGGAGTGACTCCTGAGCTACATTCTCTGTCTATTGTTATGCATTGTCCCCATCACGTAGTTGGTTTTCTCTCATAACCCGACAATCTGAAATCTTTGCTATTAATAGCCGCCCTCATCTCAGCCGGCTATTATAGCGCTCCTATTTTTTACAATTCAAAGAATTTAAATTGTATTGGGGCGCTGTCTTTTTTAATTGCTCTCAAACGAAGTTTGTAGCAATTATATTAGTCCTGTCGGTCTTTTTTTTTTATGCGATTTTTCGCTTGACCAATTTTTCGTCTGACGCTTTTGACTTTTCGTCCTCAAAAACGGGATAAACAGGTAGCGCCCAGCGGGCATTAAGTGCTCTTAGAGCCTTTTAGCTCTGTTTCAGCTCAAACAGTTTTGGAGTCTTATACTTATGGTGTGAACAGCGGTTCTTAGAGGTTGAAGACCCCCACCCCCCCCCCCCACTGCTGACCCCCCACTATTGCCCCACACCGCCCTGTTGCCCCCCCACCCGACTGTCGCCACCCCCATCGGCACCCCCGTGCACCCTCCCCCCACCCGTGGCTAGCTACTGACGAACAACCGCTAGCTAAAAAAGCAAATTTATACTAATTTTCACAATTTTTTTCAAGATTTTTGAAAACTTTTGTCAGTTTTTTAAGTTTTTTCAGCCCTAGCAGCCCTAGGTGTCAAGGAATCCACTCTAGGATTTGATAATAGGTTATTGAATAGTTTCTAGTGGTAATAGAATGGTTTCAACATTTCAACACTGCGAATTTTTTGCATTTTTTTGATAAATTTTGCAAATTTTTTCAATGTTTTTGAAAGTTTTTGTCGTTTTTTAGGTTTATCCAGCCTCAAGAGCCAAGGAACTTCCTCGAGGGTTTAATAATATGTATATGTTACTATGTAGTTTCTAGAAGTAATGGAATCATTTTCAAGATTTAAACATCACGAATTTTAGCATTTTTTTGACAAAAATTGCTATATTTTTAAAATTTTTTGACATATATTTTCATTATTCAAGATTTTTCAGCCTCAGGGTTCAGACAACCTCCTGAAGGGTTTGATAATACGTTGCTGCATAGTTTCTAGTGGTAATAGAATGTTTTTCAACATTTGAACATCACGATTTTTAACAATTGTTGGATAAAACTTGAATTTTTTTTTCAAATTTTTCAAAATTTGTCATTATCTAAGTTCTTCCAGCCCCAAGAAACCTCGTATAGGCTTTGATAATAGGTTACTGAACATTTTTTTTGCGATAGAATAGTTTTGAACTTTTTAATATCACAAATTTTATCGATTTTTTAATAAAACTTATGATTTTTCCCCCCTTTTTTCATTTTTTTTTTTGAAATTTTTGTCATTTTATTTGCAGTTTTTGAGTCCTTTTTTGAGTTTAACTATTAATACTGGCCAACGAAGCTTTTTAAGTCTAGCAGATGGGTTACATGACAAAAATCCAGAGGCAAAAAATGTTCTTTGAACATTGTCGTCACTGCGAAATGTGGAAAGTTTTCTTCTGAATTTTGCACTTTCAGTTTTTTATATGATTTAGTTACTAACAAGGCTAGAATCTCATGGAAAAAATTTCTAGCTCTCTCTCTTTCTCTCTCTCTCTCTGTGTGTGTTGGTTGGCGTTTCTTTCCTTCTCTTTCTCGCTCACGTTTTACCTCGCACTCTCTCTCTCCTTAACTCTTTTGTTGACTTCAGCGGCTGTTATGTGGCGTGATAATATCGTCTATTACCCTAGCCTCACGCCTCTTCAATCAAGCGAAAGCTAACCTCACTAAACAGTGGCTAGGTGCTGACAACCGCCCGCCGGTCGTTTGAGAGCAATTCGCCCGACGTTAGTCGGTTATGTTTTAAGATCTGTTCACACATTTTCATGATTTTTGAAGTCAAATTGGAGTAGTGATTTTGGTCACGCCGAAACAGGAAATGGAGCGAAAAAGCGAGTGGTTCTGCGGCGTGAATTTTTTTTGCTCTAATTTTAAACTAGAGTGCGAACACGGTGTTTGAACAAAAATTTGGTTTCTCGGTAGTAGTTTTTTGTTCACATGCGGCAATTTCACTCTGACTTTTACTGTTTTTTCGATTTTTTGGATCGGCTTTTTTCTAAATGGTGTTCCCAATCCATTCACAGCTCATTCTAAGCCTTGAATTAAATTTTAATTTCTTGCTAGTGGTTTTTTTGTTCACATGCGGCTTTTTGACATTGATTTTCTGTTTTTTCTTATTTTTTTGATCTGATTAATAACCGCCCTCTTCTTCTCAGCCGGCTATTATAGCGCTCCTATTTTTTTTTAATTTTTACTTCGTCGAAATTTTTTTCGCTTTACCATTTTGCCGCTTTTTCGACACTTTGCGTGAAATCTTTTTGACTTCTCTAGGCTAGTTTCTCTCTTCTCTCATTCTGCTTAAAGTGATTTTAAAGATCAGTTGCTCAGCAAAGCAATTCAAAATGAACAGAGTCAGTATAAAAATTGAAGTCAGAAGTAGAAACGGGATAAACCCATAAAGCCCAATTTTAGATGCCCGCTGTTTGAACGTCGTTCCTATAAGTCTTAGTTACCATCTCTTATGCTTATTGGTATTGATCGTAGCTAAGAAACAGAAGTATGCTCAACTACGAAATGCCATCAAAATAAATCGGACTTAAAAATGTTTTTGTACAAAAATCTTTTTTTTTCAATATCTTTTCTTTCAATCCCAATCATGCCTATTGGAATCAACGGCGACTATCTTCCGGCAATCTGCCGCGTATGTTTTTTTTGATAGCTGACGTCAGTCTCTCAACGGCTTTTATTTTGGCGCTCTTCTCTTTTTAATTCCCTTTACCTTTTGTTCACGTTTTTCGTTTTCCAAAAGTCACGATTTTCACGCTTGACTTCTGACTTACCCCACTCACCGTTTCAACTGAATGGATTTTAATTTCTTCCCCGCATCGAATTACACAATCTAGTGAATGTGGTCCAAGTCAAAAGAGCAAACTCTCAAAAGAAACGGGATAAACCGATGAATCCCGGCCATTAAGTCATAGTGCATTAGGTTATCAAGTTCATTAGAGCGACTGCTAGCTGACATCAGTATTAAGCTTTGTAGTTTTCAGTTTAGAGGCTGAATTAAGTATAGTTTAAGATTGTAACTGAAACTGCACCCCAAATTAGAACATCGAGTTGATTTCTTCCGGCTATGATTTTTCGCTTCTTACTTGATCTAGGTTGGAGTCGCTAAGGGCGGAATAATGGCTGCGAGGGCGGGGGTCTGAACTTCAGAATCCAAATTTCGGTCATGAGGATCAATATTTTTCCTGAAATGTGTTGTCATATGAATTATGTTTGTCTTTTTTTCTGGCGGTTGTTTTTTCGCTCCTTTTTTGTTTATCCAAAATTAGTTCAGTGCGTTTTTGCAACTTTCTTTTTTGGCAACCTTTTGCTGGCAATTTGACCTCTCTGGTGTAGCTTTTTCCTAACTCGATTCTTTGCTCATTCTGTTTAATATTTGTATGTAGAGAGATGCTTACAAAGTGTGATTTAAATACTGATGACATCGAACAAGCTGTTTTGATTATTTTTTTTCTTGACGCTCGTTCATTGCACTCAGTGTTATTCTTTACTGCACTCAGTGTTACTCTTCTGGCGTCACTTCGAACACTAATTTACGGAGCGTTTAGTTTTGTTTTTTTTTTTGTCTTAAATGAACTGCCGACTCTCCGTATGACTTACAACACTAATTCTGAGGTTATTTTGCAAAGTCTGCTAAGTTATTATGGAGTGACTCCTGAGCTACATTCTCTGTCTATTGTTATGCATTGTCCCCATCACGTAGTTGGTTTTCTCTCATAACCCGACAATCTGAAATCTTTGCTATTAATAGCCGCCCTCATCTCAGCCGGCTATTATAGCGCTCCTATTTTTTACAATTCAAAGAATTTAAATTGTATTGGGGCGCTGTCTTTTTTAATTGCTCTCAAACGAAGTTTGTAGCAATTATATTAGTCCTGTCGGTCTTTTTTTTTTATGCGATTTTTCGCTTGACCAATTTTTCGTCTGACGCTTTTGACTTTTCGTCCTCAAAAACGGGATAAACAGGTAGCGCCCAGCGGGCATTAAGTGCTCTTAGAGCCTTTTAGCTCTGTTTCAGCTCAAACAGTTTTGGAGTCTTATACTTATGGTGTGAACAGCGGTTCTTAGAGGTTGAAGACCCCCACCCCCCCCCCCCCACTGCTGACCCCCCACTATTGCCCCACACCGCCCTGTTGCCCCCCCACCCGACTGTCGCCACCCCCATCGGCACCCCCGTGCACCCTCCCCCCACCCGTGGCTAGCTACTGACGAACAACCGCTAGCTAAAAAAGCAAATTTATACTAATTTTCACAATTTTTTTCAAGATTTTTGAAAACTTTTGTCAGTTTTTTAAGTTTTTTCAGCCCTAGCAGCCCTAGGTGTCAAGGAATCCACTCTAGGATTTGATAATAGGTTATTGAATAGTTTCTAGTGGTAATAGAATGGTTTCAACATTTCAACACTGCGAATTTTTTGCATTTTTTTGATAAATTTTGCAAATTTTTTCAATGTTTTTGAAAGTTTTTGTCGTTTTTTAGGTTTATCCAGCCTCAAGAGCCAAGGAACTTCCTCGAGGGTTTAATAATATGTATATGTTACTATGTAGTTTCTAGAAGTAATGGAATCATTTTCAAGATTTAAACATCACGAATTTTAGCATTTTTTTGACAAAAATTGCTATATTTTTAAAATTTTTTGACATATATTTTCATTATTCAAGATTTTTCAGCCTCAGGGTTCAGACAACCTCCTGAAGGGTTTGATAATACGTTGCTGCATAGTTTCTAGTGGTAATAGAATGTTTTTCAACATTTGAACATCACGATTTTTAACAATTGTTGGATAAAACTTGAATTTTTTTTTCAAATTTTTCAAAATTTGTCATTATCTAAGTTCTTCCAGCCCCAAGAAACCTCGTATAGGCTTTGATAATAGGTTACTGAACATTTTTTTTGCGATAGAATAGTTTTGAACTTTTTAATATCACAAATTTTATCGATTTTTTAATAAAACTTATGATTTTTCCCCCCTTTTTTCATTTTTTTTTTTGAAATTTTTGTCATTTTATTTGCAGTTTTTGAGTCCTTTTTTGAGTTTAACTATTAATACTGGCCAACGAAGCTTTTTAAGTCTAGCAGATGGGTTACATGACAAAAATCCAGAGGCAAAAAATGTTCTTTGAACATTGTCGTCACTGCGAAATGTGGAAAGTTTTCTTCTGAATTTTGCACTTTCAGTTTTTTATATGATTTAGTTACTAACAAGGCTAGAATCTCATGGAAAAAATTTCTAGCTCTCTCTCTTTCTCTCTCTCTCTCTGTGTGTGTTGGTTGGCGTTTCTTTCCTTCTCTTTCTCGCTCACGTTTTACCTCGCACTCTCTCTCTCCTTAACTCTTTTGTTGACTTCAGCGGCTGTTATGTGGCGTGATAATATCGTCTATTACCCTAGCCTCACGCCTCTTCAATCAAGCGAAAGCTAACCTCACTAAACAGTGGCTAGGTGCTGACAACCGCCCGCCGGTCGTTTGAGAGCAATTCGCCCGACGTTAGTCGGTTATGTTTTAAGATCTGTTCACACATTTTCATGATTTTTGAAGTCAAATTGGAGTAGTGATTTTGGTCACGCCGAAACAGGAAATGGAGCGAAAAAGCGAGTGGTTCTGCGGCGTGAATTTTTTTTGCTCTAATTTTAAACTAGAGTGCGAACACGGTGTTTGAACAAAAATTTGGTTTCTCGGTAGTAGTTTTTTGTTCACATGCGGCAATTTCACTCTGACTTTTACTGTTTTTTCGATTTTTTGGATCGGCTTTTTTCTAAATGGTGTTCCCAATCCATTCACAGCTCATTCTAAGCCTTGAATTAAATTTTAATTTCTTGCTAGTGGTTTTTTTGTTCACATGCGGCTTTTTGACATTGATTTTCTGTTTTTTCTTATTTTTTTGATCTGATTAATAACCGCCCTCTTCTTCTCAGCCGGCTATTATAGCGCTCCTATTTTTTTTTAATTTTTACTTCGTCGAAATTTTTTTCGCTTTACCATTTTGCCGCTTTTTCGACACTTTGCGTGAAATCTTTTTGACTTCTCTAGGCTAGTTTCTCTCTTCTCTCATTCTGCTTAAAGTGATTTTAAAGATCAGTTGCTCAGCAAAGCAATTCAAAATGAACAGAGTCAGTATAAAAATTGAAGTCAGAAGTAGAAACGGGATAAACCCATAAAGCCCAATTTTAGATGCCCGCTGTTTGAACGTCGTTCCTATAAGTCTTAGTTACCATCTCTTATGCTTATTGGTATTGATCGTAGCTAAGAAACAGAAGTATGCTCAACTACGAAATGCCATCAAAATAAATCGGACTTAAAAATGTTTTTGTACAAAAATCTTTTTTTTTCAATATCTTTTCTTTCAATCCCAATCATGCCTATTGGAATCAACGGCGACTATCTTCCGGCAATCTGCCGCGTATGTTTTTTTTGATAGCTGACGTCAGTCTCTCAACGGCTTTTATTTTGGCGCTCTTCTCTTTTTAATTCCCTTTACCTTTTGTTCACGTTTTTCGTTTTCCAAAAGTCACGATTTTCACGCTTGACTTCTGACTTACCCCACTCACCGTTTCAACTGAATGGATTTTAATTTCTTCCCCGCATCGAATTACACAATCTAGTGAATGTGGTCCAAGTCAAAAGAGCAAACTCTCAAAAGAAACGGGATAAACCGATGAATCCCGGCCATTAAGTCATAGTGCATTAGGTTATCAAGTTCATTAGAGCGACTGCTAGCTGACATCAGTATTAAGCTTTGTAGTTTTCAGTTTAGAGGCTGAATTAAGTATAGTTTAAGATTGTAACTGAAACTGCACCCCAAATTAGAACATTTTTTGACACTTAAAAAATCAAAAAGTTCGATCAATTTTATCTCTTCTTTTTTCTTTTCTGTTTCAATCCCAATGTGCATCAGGCGCGTCAATGGCGGCTATTTTCTGGCAATTTGACGGCTATGTTTTTAAATTGAAAACGCGAGATAGATTTTATGTTTCCAAGTGACAAGATGATTGCAGTTTTTTAAACTATAGATCTTCCGATTCTAGAATAATTGCGTTCCCAGTTTTCGACACTGGGGGTGTAAACTGACGAACAGAACATCAGTCAGAAAATATTGATTAAAATATTCTGCTCTTTTGGGCGGACACCAACTGAAACACTCTGAATCGGTATTTTTAAGAGAACTTGACGCTGTTCGGTAGTCAGGAATTAAAAACTTTGTTTTGTGTTCAAAGTGCTCCCACATCTGACATCTTTGGCTTTCGCTTAATGTTTATAAGTTTTAAGCTCAACATTTTTGCGTAATGTCCAACAACTTAGGATCTTTTCAGTTCGTATTTACCGGCATTATTATATGAAGCCTCTAAGTGCACGTGTTTTGTAAACTCAATGGTTGTTGTGTAATTAAACGTTGTTTAATTCGTCTCAAACAAAGTTGATAGCAATTATTTAAGTAATGCGGCTTTTTTATGCGTTTTTTCTTTTCATCCCCAAAAACTGGATAAAAAGGTAACAAGTTCTCTTAGAGCCCGTCGGCTTACTAGACTGTAAGCATGCGGTTCACTGAAACCGTTTTGGAAGATAACGGTAAATACCTTTTTTCTATAAACTTTTCAATTTCCTTCAATTTCTGCCCCTTTACACCCTACCGCCTTCTCTGTCAAGTTGCAAGCTCTCAAATCATTACGTATTTGTGCACTGTTATTTGGCGCGACTTTTTGAAATGAAACGGCTGTTCATTGAAGGCATATGTAGTACGAATTGTATTTAAAGGGGAGCACCAAGTTAGAGTCGACGATGATGAGTTTCAGAGTGGTGCGTATTACATCATGTTATCTCATGCCATTTTTACACATCAAAGAATTTCAAATATTTTCATGGTGTCATAGTTCGGGTTTCATTTGAACCTCGCTTCATCACTGCGATAATGGCTACTCCGCATTGAGCATGATATTTATTTGATCATGATTGTTGTGATTCCATTCTATGCTGAAGCTCTCCGTTGTAAACTGCTTTAATATTCTTTTTATCAGATGAAACTGATTTTTAACTATGAATACTGTTTCCAGCATCAACAAGAAATTTGTTAGTTTTGGGATATAGTAATGCGCGCTAATTTCTCTTGACGTTTGAATTTCAAACATACACCAGAGCAATTATTATATGGATTAGCACATTTTATGGCTCTTTTATGATGATTAATTGCACTCAAACGAAGCTTGTAGCAATTATATTAGTCCTAGGCCTTATTTTGAGCGATTCGAGAAGAAAAATGGTTATAACAAAATATTGGAATATCCAGCGACGGGATTGGTTGATTGTTTCTCAGAAATAGATTGAGATTTTTTTTTATAAAATTCAAAATCTTTTGCATTCAGGTGAGCCAACGCTCTTAACTGTGAAACTTACTTTGCATTTTTTTTTGCAGGAGGAACCTGCATTCGTCGTGGCGATGGTGGATCTTCAGTCATGTTTCTGTTCGTGTTCACTTCCAAGAAGTCGAGTAGGAAGATGGAACTGCCTCTGGCGTATAATTGGCTGCAACAGACTGTCACGCCTGCTATACCCAACAGTGCCTTCGATCAGGTCAGTTGCTCTCAAACAGTCTTGAAAGGTGGTGTCTTAATATAGTTTTTTTGCCATTATTGTCTGGGAATCGTGCCGTTATTAAAATAACAATAATAATAATAAATTCTCCTCTAATATGTACGTTCCAACAGTGTTAGTATCAAAACCAAATAACGTCTGCATACTTGAAAGGCCACCAGGAGGCAATTTTTCCTAGTCGCACTATGCTTTGGGAAGCAGCGGAATTATATTATCAATTTTATACTGGAAGGTCAGAG
This sequence comes from Convolutriloba macropyga, assembly GCF_964194025.1. NCBI lineage: Eukaryota > Metazoa > Xenacoelomorpha > Acoela > Convolutidae > Convolutriloba > Convolutriloba macropyga. The sequence goes on along the minus strand of NC_134482.1, from coordinate 35,795,356 downwards.
GAATGATAATAATCTGGCCCATTTGTATAAAAGCTTTTATCATGAACCAATTGAGGCCAATAAAAAACTAATTGTTAATAGCCGCCCTCATCTTCTCAGCCGGCTATTATAGCGCTCCTGTTTTTTTACAATTCAAAGAATTTGAATTGTATTGGGGCGCTGTCTTTTTTTTTTAAGATCTGTTCACACATTTTCATGATTTTTGAAGTCAAATTGGAGTAGTTATTTTGGTCACGCCGAAACAGGAAATGGAGCGAAAAAGCGAGTGGTTTTGCGGCGTGAATTTTTTTCGCTCTAATTTTAAAGTAGAGTGAGAAAACGGTGTTTGAACAAAAATTCGGTTTTTCAGTAGTGGATTTTTGTTCACATGCGGCAATTTCACTCTGATTTTTACTGTTTTTTTCGATTTTTTGGATCGGATTTTTTTCTAAATGGTTTTTCTAATCCATTCACAGCTCCTTCTAGGCCTAGTTTTTTGTTTGAATTAAATTTTCAGTTCTCGCTAGTGGTTTTTTGTTCACATGCGTCATTTTGACATTGATTTTTTGTTTTTTTTTTAAATTTTTTGATCTGATTTTTTTAAAATGGTTTTCTCAATTCACTCATAGTCCATTCTAGGTCTAGTTTTTCTGTTTAGTCAATGAAAATTCTTTGAATTGTACGTCAGGACTTGTCCTGCTATGTTTTTTAATTCATCGAACTTTTTTTTCGCTCTACCCATTTTGCCGCTTTTTCGACATTGTGCGTGAAATCTTTTTGACTTCTCTAGACTAATTTCACTTCTGTCATTCTGCTCAACGTCTTTTTAAACAGCAGCTGCTCAGCAAAGCAATTCAAAATGAAGAGAGTCATTATAAAAAAATCAAAGTCAGAAATAGAAACGAGATAAACCCACAAAGCCCATTTTTAGATGCCCGGTACTTGAACTTTATTCTCATAAGTTTTAGTTTCTATCTGTAATGCTTATTGGTATTGATACTAGACCCTGTAGCCTCTCACTGAGAGACAGGAGTATGTTCAATTACGAAATGATATCTAAATGAATTGCACTTAATGTTTTTATACAAAAATCAATATTTGTTAATATTTTTAATAGCCGCCCTCATCTTCTCAGCCGGCTGTTATTGCGGTCGTATTTTTTTTTTACTTCGTCAAACTTTTTTTCGCTTTACCATTTTGCCGCTTTTTCGACATTTTGCGTGAAATCTTTTTGACTTCTCTAGGCTAGTTTCTCTCTTCTCTCATTCTGCTAAAAGTGAATTTGAACATGAGTTGCTAAGCAAAGCAATTCAAAATGAACAGAGTCGGTATAAAAAATTGAAGTCAGAAATAGAAACGGGATAAACCCATAAAGCCCAATTTTAGATGCCCGCTATTTGAACGTCGTTCCTATAAGTCTTAGTTACCACCTCTAATGCTTATTGGTGTTGATAGTAGCCCCTGTAGCCTCTCTCTAAGAAACAGAAGTATGTTCAACTACGAAATGCCATCAAAATAAATCGGACTTAAAAAATATTTTTGTACAAAAATCTTTTTTTTTCAATTTATTCTATTCGTTCAATCCCAATCATGCTTATTGGAATCAACGGCGGTCTTTTTCCGGCAATCTGCCTGGTATGTTTTTCTTTCAATCCCAATAGAGTTATGGGAATCAACGGCGGCTATTTTCCGGCAATCTGCCGGATATGTTATGATATTACGAAGCTTATACTTGAATTTTTGAGGGCAGACAATTTCTTACGAAAATTAGAAGATCTTCAGTTCCTTTCCTTGGATATAATTTCGGAGGAAAGCATGATGTGTGTTTACATCTCATAATTTTTAAAAACAAAATGAAGATCGCGACTAGTTATTAAATTGAGTATTTTTCTACGGCGATTTCCGATTATTTTGGAATCTTTTCCTGTAAATATTTGAGCTGTTTTATTTTTTAATAGTTGACCTTTTCTGCTCCAATAGATCAAACTCCGTATTGCCTAAAAATTTTCATTTTGATGCTCCCGTCTTATTCGTGGATATGCAGTTATTTTGCTAGAAGTTTTCTATGATTTCAGGTTTTTACTGTTGACTGGCATAAGTGCTTTAAAAAAGTTGTGAAATAAGTTTGAGTAATTGCTCTTGTAGAGTAATTGCTCTTGTAATGTGTCTTTTTATGCAAAATTTTCGCTTGATCGTTTTGACTTTTCGAGTGACTTCTACGCCCTTGACTTTTTGCGTTTCGCGTGATTAATAGCCGCACAGCAATAACTGGGGCTATTATTGGCCTTCTCTTGGTTTCTTACAATTCAAAAAATTTGAATTGTATTGGGGCACTGTCTTTTTTACGACTCGAAGAGGAGTATTGGAGAAATCCTTTTTTAATCAATTTTATTGGAGTGATTTTTGAAGCAGGAAATGAAACGCGTTAAAAAATTTGCAGTGATTTTGGGGCTGAACAAAAGTGAAGAGCGGAGTGAAAAGAGAGTGGTTTTTGTTCATACCGCTGTTTTTGAGAGAGCGAAAAATTGATGTGAAAAAATTTTCTCTAAGCGAGCGAATTTTTTTGTTCACGTGCGGCTTTTAAAAGCAGTTTTTTTGCAACTTTTGATGTTTATGAGGTTTGGTTATGATATTGTATTAGTTTTAGGCTCGTTTTGATAGGAATTGAAGGTTTCAAGTGGTTAATTTGAGTTTAATGCTAATTTGGAGGTTTTTGATCAGTTTTGCTGTTTTTTAGACGAATTTCAATAACTTTTTTCCCTGTTTTTTTTGTTTTGATGCTTTAAGTGGGATTTGAATAGAAGCGTGTTACCTAAAGAATATTCAGATGCCAATTGGCTAAAGTGTTCTTTGTATAAATCATTTTTTCTTAGGAAAATTGACCAAAAAAATGAAGTTTTCAATCATTTTTTCTTATTTTTTTTGCAGTTTTTCTTTTTTTCCTAATCTTAGACAAGTTTCTTAGCCCATTTTTACTTGCCCCTTGTTTTGCGAGCTGTTCATTGCTCTAATTGCAAAGGAATTTTATTCGGCTTTATGTTTCCTTGTTTTATATGAAAAAGTCATTAAGCTTTTGTTTTTTTTTTTCAATTTGTTTTTGAATGCCGTTTCTATTCTTCCTCAAATTTTTCAATGCATTTGTGGAGGTTCAGGGTTCACAATATTTGTTGTAGTTTTTTAGTCATAAGTATGGGCAATTTTCTCCTTCGAGTCGTTTCCGGAATTCTTCCGGCTATGTTTTTTTCTAAGATCTGTTCACACATTTTCATGATTTTTGAAGTCAAGTTGGAGTAGTGATTTTGGTCACGCCGAAACAGGAAGTGGAGTGATAAAACGAGTGGTTTTGCGGCCTAATTTTTTTTGCGCTAAATTTAAAGTAAAGAGAAAACGGTCTTTGAACAAAAATTCGCTTTCTCATTAGTGGTTTTTTGTTCACATGCGGCAATTTCACTTTTATTTTTATTGTTTTTTTTTCAATTTTTGGATCAAATTTTTTTAAATGGTTTCCCCAGTCCTTTCATTGTCAGTTCTAGGTCTAGTTTTCTCATTAGTCAATGAAAATTCTTGGAATTGTGCGTCAGGACTTGTCCTGCTATGTTTTTTTGTTTCGCCGTCGCGATTTTTGTTACGATCATATGACGTCACAACTACATGAAATCTGGGTTTTGTTCATTCGTTCATGCGATTTCAACTGAAGTGCGTGCGTGACGTCATTTTTCGCTCTTAGTTGAGCGAGTTTTTTTGTTCATTTGCGTGATTAAATTTTTGGTCACACTTGACTTACCTCACTCACAAAAATGACTTCCTCACTTTGAAATTGACTTTTGTTTACTTTAATTCAAAGAGATGAGGTCAAATGGGTGTGTGTCACTTTAAATGAAAGTTTTTTGAGATCAGCTAATAGAGGCAGCAATAACTTAAACAGATTTTTAGTCAAAATATAACAGATCAGCCTTCAATGAAAAGACGAATTTTTTTGGTCTGTCTTTTTTAGACTGCAGATCTACGAGTCTGTTGCGGCTATTTTCTGGCAATCTGCCAGCTATGTTCCAAAATCCTTTCGCAATCACAATTTCAAGCAGCTGACTGAACCAAATTGGCGGCAATTAAATACTAAAAGTCAAATGAAAAGTGCGCCGAAACCGGTACTTTTTTCACTTTAATATCTTGTGGTATATCTCAACCTGTAACGCCTCGACTGTTTGGTAATGCCTCGACTTTTTTTTCCTCCAAAACAGGATAACAGGTAACGACCGGAAGGCATTAAGTTCTACCCTTCCGGCTCACTAGATGCCAGTTATGCGATTGAACGAAACCATTTTGGAGACATAATTTTTTGGTGTGAGAGTGCCGTTCTTAGAGCGAGGCGTTGGATTTGTGCTACCGCTTATCTGTTTAATTCGCGTTCGTAAGTCTTATTTTATAATCATCGAGAAGTTTTTAATTGCTCTTGAACGAAGTTCATAGCAATTATTGTAAACGTGTGTCTTTTTACGACTCGAAGAGAGAGTATTGAGATTCTACGGGTTTTTTTTAGCAGAAAGCAAGTTTGTTCATGACTTGAATTTTGACTTCTTTCTGTTCGAGCATTTACCTCCGTTTTTGATTGTTGACTTCTGTTTTCGAACATTGGACTTTAACAGTAGCTTCGTTTGTAATGTATAGGAATTAGAAAAATGCTGGTAATGTTCATGGTGATGTCATTTTGAGATTTTTTGTTCCTATATAAGTCACCCCTAATTATCTAAACTACACCGCACAACCCCCCCACCACCTATCTACCCCCCCCCCCCCCACCCCCACCACCACATATCTACCCCCCCCCCCCCCCAAACACCTACCTATCCCCCTCACCGCCCCCGCACCCCCACCCAACTTAACCCCCACCTACCTCTACCCCCTCCCTTCACCTAGCTACCCCCACCTACCCCCAGCACTACCCACCTCCCCAACCTATCTACCCACCCATCCACCTACCTCCCCCCCCCCCACCCACCACCTACCTAACCCCCCGCCCCAACTTCCCCACTCCTACCCCCAATTCATTAGAGCTCCTAATTCTAGTCGGTCGAGAGCAATTCTTCCGACGTTTAGTCGGTTATGTTAGTTTTTGTGGTTTGTATACACCCCTCCACTCATACTCTATACCGTAGCCAACCCCCCCCCCCCCCCCCCCCGCCAGTGAATACAAAGCCAACCTCTCGCAAGTCGTTGGAGGGCAAATCGTCTGACGCTAGTTGGTTATGTTTAGTATCAACTTGAGCATGAATCTTTATGGAAGAGCCGCAATATGTTATGATTGAGAAGTGTTGTCATTGAATTGAGAGTTAATATTCATTTTATTATTCAGTTCAACTTGAACACACCCCCTCAATCCGCAATTTGATACTGTTGATGATGTTTAGTTGAACTCTTTAACGCCACTCGAAAGAGCTTTTAGGTCTTCGGTACTCCTAAATATAAACATAGCAGTGGTGTGGCCTATTGTACGGTTTAGTATTTTCTATGGGTATTCGATTATGCTATTAGTTAATAAGGTACCAAATAGATATTAGAAGGTAACTGTCATTTGCATAATTTTGATCACATGTAAATCTAATGACGTATTAGTAATCTTTACCGAACGTGAGTTTAGCCGCTGAAAAGGAAACGAAATTTGGATGATAGATTACACGTAATTGTTCAGAATATTTTTTCATTGAACGTACTTATTTGTCCCCCTTTACGTAATTATACTAGAGTTTGAATCGGCCAATCACATTCCGAGAAATGCATGGCTTGACAATTTTTTTGTGAATTGTTGGGTTAAATTTTCATTTATTTTAGTTTTCGGCTAAGTCCACGGTCGGGCAAATCGGCATTTTACTTAAATGACAGCTAGAGGGGACTTAAGCTTTCACCTTCTGTGGGGTTATATTGTGCAACGTCACGGGGTACCTCATCCGCTTAATTTAGTCTGTCAATAACTAGATATTATAACTTAAATTAGTACATCTGACCGTAATTTTGACTGTTTTAGTTCATCAACGAGGCTACCCAATCAATTTCTTCATCTCAAGGTCAATCAGCTAACAAAGGAAACATCCAAAGCTCGTTTCTGTCAACGTGTATTGAATACATTCTAGTAAAGATGGCTGAAAATATGAACAGTGTTTGATCTCTAGCCATGCAGACGTCATTATGCTTGAACTTAATCAAATAGTATTTGTTAAAAGTATATTGCAATCTACTGTTTCCATAAGCCGTTGCTTTTGATTATCCTATTTGTTTTGATGCTATTTTTGGTATAAAATTTACAATTTTAATTGTTTATCGAGTTTGAATCATCGGGCAAAATAATTGTTGAGCACCAGAATTTAGCCTGGAAAGCAGTCTGAGAGTAATGTTTTAGTTCTGTCGATATAGTTGCTCTGAATAAATTTTCGTGTAATTAATTGTCCTGTTGGCAATTTTGGACAATATTGGTACATCACATCGTCGTCTAACGTCTAGATCGCTCCCATGTCCAATTTTGAAGTCAGTTAAATTCTGTTGCGCGCGTGGACCACAAAAACTGTGCTTTCGAACGAATTTTTTACAATGAAAAATTTGCGTAGACCTATTTGACTTTCCAATTGACGTGCAATTTTTCGCGCACTTTGTGCGATTTTTCGCTTGACTGATTTTTTGTTTCACCCTTTTTGACTTTTCTTCCTCTAAAATGGGCTAAACTTGTGACGTCCGGAGGTCATTAAGTTCTCTTCGAGTCTTGTCAACAGTTCCACAAAATTTGGCTCATAACTATGCGATTCACCGAAACTGTTTCGGAGACATAAATTCATGAAGTGAAGTGCGGGTTGTAGAGTTTGACCCCCATGCTATGAATGGTCAGTTTTTTGCAGCTCTAAGCTAAGCGTATCTATAGGGCGGTATTCTTGGGTTTTCTTTTTGACTTTTCGTTTTGCTTTTAAATATTTTTGCGCCCTAAAGCTCATAAAAGCGGAATTGATCACGTGTTCATGTCGCTCTTCAGCTACTTAAATGCGTGACAAAATAAAATAGCGGCTTTTGGGACTGAAGCAAAAAAAAATAAATTTTGATATGACATTTTAGTTTTTAATAGCTGCCCTCATCTTCTGGCTATTATCGCGCTCCAATTTTGTTCAATTCAAAGAACTTAATTGCATTGGGGCGTTATATGTTTACAATTTTTCATGATTTTTGGAATCCAATTGAAGTGATGCTTTTGGTCACGCCGAAAGTGGAGGTGGAGCGAAAAATCAGGAGGTTTTGCGGCGTGAGTTTTTTCGCTTTAATTTTAAGGTAGAGTGAAAAAATGTTGTTTGAACAAAATTTCGCTTTCTCGCTAGTTGTTTTTTCACTAACGGTATTTTTATAATAATTTTTACTGTTTAATAGCCGCGAAGCGATAGCTGAGGCTATTATTGGCCTTCTCTTGGTTTTTTTTATTTCGTCCGTATTTTTGTTACGACCATATGACGTCACAACCACTTCAAATCTGCTTTTCGTTCATTCGATCATGCAATTTCAACTGAATTGCGTGCGTGACGTCATTTTTCGCTCTTGGTGGAGTGAGTTTTTTTGTTCATTGGCGTGATTAATTTTTCGGTCGCACGTGACTTACCTCACTCTCAAAAATGACATCCTCACTTTGAAATTGACTTTATTTACTTTAATTCAAAGAGATAAGGTCAAATGGGCGTGTGTCACTCTAAATGAAGGTTATTAGAGAGCAGCTCTTAGAAACAGCAGTAAGTTATACAGATTCTTCATTTTTTTTCTGTCTGTACCTTTTTTTGAGAATACAGATCTATGAAGCTATTGCGGCTATTTGCTGGCAATGTGCCAGCTATTTCTGGTTTTCGATTTTTTTCTAATTTTTTCTAAGTAGCTTTTCCAATCCATTCATTGTCCATTATAGTTCATTGACCTTTGTTCATTCCATGAATATTCTTTGAATTGTGTCAGAACTTGTCCTGCTATGTTTTTTTACTTCGTCGAACAACAATTTGTTTTGCTTTACCTCAGTTTGCCTCTTTTTCGACAATTTGCTTGAAATCTATCTGCAACGCAATCTAAAATGAACTGGGTCATAAAAACGAAATTAGAAGTTGAAACGGTATAAACCCATAAAGCCCAATTTCAGATGTCCGCTACTTAGTTACCATCTCCTTAGTTACCAATTCCTTAGTGTTATTGATAATAGCCCCTGTATCCTCTCGGTAAATAACAGGAGTTTGTCTAACAACAATATGAAATCAAAGTAGTTCGCACTTTAAAAGAAGTTTTACGTCAGATTGGTTCCCCCCCCTTTTTTCTGTTCGTTCAATCACAACAGGTGTCATGGGAGTCAACGCTGCTATTATCCGGCAATCTGCCGGGTGTTTTAAAATGAGAAAACTTGAAATTTAATTTTTTAATGGATTGCATCGGCAGCTCTTACAATTTAGTTCGAAAACTTATTTAAACCTAAAACCGTTAATCTAGGTAATATACAAGGCGTCGGCAATCTTTTGATGATAGTTTTGTTCTAATGTTTTCGAAAACTGCTTACCTGAGTTTGTCTTATACGGAATGTGTCAAGATCATTTATTGAGCTCAATTCATTTATTGGTTTTGTATTTGCTTAAGTTTGCCATAATCCATCGAACAAATTTCGCGTTGTACTCAATTCTCCTTATGCATAACTGAAAAACTTCTCTTCAGAGCATACAGGGACGTCACGTTTTCAAAATGTAAATCTCGAATGACTGTTTCTATTCATGTGAAAAGCGAAAAAACGGCCAATTAGCAAATTATAGCAAATTAGGCCTCAAAAACGGGTATTTCAGCATGTTCTTCATCTTCCATCTCGCGAGTTGGTTTTTGTGATATTATTATTGAACGTCACGTGCTGGGTGGTCAGGCGAACTGTATAAATGTTTAAGTTCAGCGTGACATTAAGAAGCAACTTAATATTGGCTTAAGGTTGTAGTTTGTCAAATTGTCAATACTTCTTCGTTCTCGAACAATAAAAAGTACAAATTTCCAATTGGTTTTTCGAAGATTTTGATTAGAGTATATGAGTCCAAATACTTTCGTCTATATATCTTCTCTCGATTCCAGATTTTCTTAGCTTTTCCTATTTTTTTGTGTTAGAAATCAGTTTTAGCATAAGTTGTGAAATCTAAACAGCATTTTTTAATATCTAATTTAGCTCATTTTTAAATTCGTGGCTGAAATTTAGTCAGTATTTGAGTGGTAGTTGCTGAAGGATTTTTCGTAGAACGTTCTCAATTATAATTGGCAGTTCAAAATAAAAATTTTGGTAATATAGCTGAAAATTAGAAGTATTGTCAAAATATGAATGAAACATTTCAGAACAATGTTTCAATTGTTTAATTGAAGCGTAATAGCTTTCAGATATCAAATATCAAATCAACAGCAATTGATATCTCGGATTTTTCTTCCATTTTTCCAATACTTCTGCTATGACGTCATCTCGAAATACCGATATCCTATTAGAGGCCGAAAAATGTATTCGAAAAGCCGATTCTTTCGATCTTTCTCACGATCAAATTGACTACGCTTGGGAGATTTTCACAACAGGATCGGTGAATATCATCAATACTTGTGCTAACAAATCTGACCTCCGAAATTTCTTCAGAACTCTTCTAAACGTTATGCCTTTGTGGGAATCAGAACCAATAATTTCACAATTTATAATTAAAAATCACGTGAAGTTGTTACACGAATGGTTTTTAAGGTTACCGGATCGGCGCTTAATACACTGCTATGACGTCATACAGACGTGGTCTCGTTACGATATTCACATAGCTGAAAAAATTTGTGGAGTTGTTATTTCCATGTTCGAATGTTTAGTGAACGGGTCGTTAATGATTGATTCATCACCTGTCAATGATTTAGACGTGGTTGAAGTCTTGGCGACCTCAACTAAAAATTGTGAAAATAATACTAAAAGTTCGAAAGGAACCGTTTTGTTAATTAATAATTACGATTATTGTGATGTTAAATTATTTCGACATGGTCATGAAAAAGATTCAGAATCGTTGCAAAAAGTTGCTGGTAAATTAAACCTAGCGTTTCACCAAATCGAAAACGCATCTGTGAATCAGTTAAAAGAAAATTTGACTGTTTTTCTGAACAATATACAAATCGAAATAAATGGGTTGTTGATTTTTGCCGTCTGTGGACATGGTTGTCGTGATACAATTACAAACACTGATTTCTTAATGTGCCCAAATGTTCCGAGGAATGACAAAACCCAGAATAATTCCACCAATTTCTCAAGAATAGCTTTAAATGAGATTTTAGCTATTTTTGATTCGTGCCTGCATCTGTTCAAAGTTAACAAAATATTTCTCTTTCAGTGTTGTAGAGTTTTACAAACACACGAAAATAACTCAAACCTGCCGGAGCCAGCAACGGAAATGGCTTCGAAGGAACCGGTTCATTTTCCCGGAATCCGTCCAGTCTTGTCTGCCAGAGAGCGTGCTATGGTAGTTTTTGCGTGTCTACCGGGTCATTTGGCGTATCGAAGTCCTGCCATTGGGTCATTCCTTCTTCAAGATTTTTGTGCAATTTTAAAATCCAAGACACTGAAATCATCTGAACTTCTTTCTCAGTTGCGCACAAAATTACAGAATAGAGTTGAAAATGGTGATTTCGAGTCAAAAGGTGGAATTCATTTGCAACCGATGTATCTTGTCGAGCAATACATTGGCGCTGGCAGCAGAGACTTCCAAATTATCTGAATTTTGATCATTTTCGGAACCCTGATCTTCCTATAAATGTTTAAAATTAATTAAGTCTTGGTGGTAAACTACAATGTTTTAAGAATGGTTTTAGGCATACAAAAAGAAATTATTGAGGGTAATCAATACCTCATTTTGATGTGCGTTTAATTATTAGGATGATAATTATTATTATTATTATTATTTTTGCCCCCCCCCCCAGTACGTTATGCTCCCCCCAGTTGCATTACATAGTAAACCATTATATAAAATTATGGCACGTGCGTCTGGGGGTGGCACAAACGGAAAAGATTCTAAATTGTTTATAAAATAGAGCTTTGCCTTGACAACTTTGGAGAAAATGCGTTTGGTAACAGTTGACTGGCATAACGGAGTAATCTAAAATTAAATTAGATTTGTCAAACATCACCCAATGCATTATTCCTATTGAATGTTATACTAACAACAATATCTTCGACCTGCTCAATTTTTGAAAAAGATAATACAAATGAGGGAGCACAGAATTCTTGGTTTCGTTTTTGTCCGTCATAACAAACATTTTGGAAATTAAATTGATTTCTACAAATTTTGTGCCTCGTATTAATTTTTCAATTGAAATGTGGCTCGTTCGTTATCTGAATTCAACTTGCCGACCGCTTCTTTTAATCTTAGATATCAGTCCAGGGCTGTCAACTTTTGCTGCAGTTAAAAAACGGCAAAAAGTATATTCAGTTGATTTTAAAAAAGTCACTGGCTAGTCTGCAATCTTTAGTCTCCAAACGTTACTTTGGTCTCCAGAATAACTGATTTTGTTATCCTGAATCGGAAGAGGCAACTTTGATAGAAAAATGTAAAGTTAAATAGTTTTTAGTAAACCTATTTGTGCTATAAATATTAGCAGCTTCTTATGACCTTTTAGACTGTTGAAATAAATACAAGTCAATTTAAAATTAATAAGCAGTGCGCATAATGCCCACAAATATTAGGGGAAAAGTAATTTTCAATTTCCAAATTTTTTGGAATGCAAAAAAGTAGCAAAAAATTGTTTACGAAAGCAGAATTCGGAAGTTGCTGTCGTGCGAAGTTGCTGTCGTGCGAAGTTTGAACAAAAATTTGAAAAGGTGTGGTTTTTTAAGCAAAATTGTTGCTTGGGGCCCGCTAGCTGATAGTTCAATGCTTTAGGCAAGTGGTTAAAACCAATAACTACCTGAAAACGTACACAATTTGCAGTAAAGATTGGGCAAGTTTCATGTTTGGTGTTCTAAACAACTGATTGCCTATCTGCGATCTGCGGAAAAATGCTTTGCAGCCACAAAAAAATAAAAGATAAACATGTAAGCACATCAGCGCAAACTCTGGATTAGGCTTCATTGAAATTTTGGTTGTTTTCTGCCCCCCCCCGCTAGTACGTGCACCGGGGGGGGAGGCGGTGGATCGTAAGAGATTTATGCCCGCTAATATGGGGGGGGGAGACGGAGAGAAGGATAATGAATCCGAGCGCATATTGATCAAACAGAAAAGTAAACCCAGAAATGATTTGGATCCTTTCTGAAAACCGGTTAAGGAAAGAAACTAAATCTCGTTTTCTCGTATTAATCTCAAATTAAAATAGAAATATTCTTGGACTGACAAACAGAACAGTTTATCATTGTGAATGATGCAGATAAAAATTGTTTCACGAATTAGGAGGAAAAAATGTCAGCATTTTGAAATATAGATGCATTTGGTATCAGCGCATTTGATATCGAAATTGTCAACAACCTCGAGAGAGAAAAACAATTGGCGTCTGAAAAATCCTTGTTGATATATAAGAAACAAGCCAAAAGAAGCAGAGAAAAATGGCGCCAGAAATATTCTTGGACTGACAAACAGAACAGTTTATCATTGTGAATGATGCAGATAAAATTTGTTTCACGAATTAAGAGGAAAAAATGTCAGCATTTTGAAATATAGATGCATTTGGTATCAGCGCATTTGATATCGAAATTTTCAACAACCTCGAGAGAGAAAAACAATTGGCGTCTGAAAAATCCTAGTTGATATATAAGAAACAAGCCAAAAGAAGCAGAGAAAAATTGCGCCAGAGAACTGGAAAATAGCAAACAATACTGAAATTTTTTTAAGGCACATGGTATCAATGTGCTTCTAGAAACGGAAGAACTCCCCTCGAGGCTCAAATTAGATCTATTGAACCTTTGAACATAAAAATTAGTTGAAACGTTTGAAGTAAATTAGCAAATAAACGTGGCACTTTTGTTTAATTTTTTCTAATTGGGACTTCATGTAATGAGTTCAATGTCAGTTGGACTTTTCCTAACTATTCCTTTTGACACCTCACGGCCAATTTCAATTTAAAAACAATAATAATCACAGACTTGATAAGCTGGCAAATTGACCATTATTACTCAACAAGGAGGCTCGGTAATGTTCGCTCGCACAATGTTCCAACCCCAATCCTATTTTTGAGCTAATTGTCTACCAAATGGTGAACAGAAAGAAAACTTCTTAAAATACACATACTCTTCGAAAATTATTTGTTAATGAGTAATTTGTCGTAAGAGCAATCAGATGAATGAGTTAATTACTACTGCATTGGAGTGCTGATAATATCTGCTATTTTTAAAACCGCGAGATAAGAAAATCAACAGAAACAACGAAACATCATTACTCCATTGTTTTTTATTTATAATATCACTAACGAAGTAAAAATATATCAGCTAAAATGCTAAAATAAAAATATCAACGTGTACTTCCCCTAGAAGCAAATGTGACCTTTCCATAGTAAGATTTTGTAACAGGGCAAGGAGATTAAGAAATAAAAGACGAAATAAATAAACAGAGTCAACCATCAGTTGTTAACGACAAATACTGGATAGTTTTATGTAACTCCATCGGAGCCGTTGGGAGAAGTCGTTAGCGAGAAAAGGAACTAAATAATTCATCTGATTGCTCGAACGACAAATTACTCATTAACAAATTTTTTTCGAAGAGTATGTTTATTTTGAGAAATTTTCTTTCTCTTCACCATTTGGTAGACAATTAACTCAAAAATAGGATCGGGGTTGAAACATTGTGTGCGAGCGCACATTACCAAGCCTCCTTGTTGAGTATTAATGGTCAATTTGCGAGCTCATCAGGTCTCTGATAATTTTTTTTTTGTAAATTGAAATTAGCCGTGAGGTGTCAAACGGAATAAATACTACCGCATTGGAGTGCTGATAATGTCTGCTTTTTTAAAAAGCGCGAGACAAGGCAAGCAAGAGATACAACAAGCATCATTTCCCGTATAACTCAAAAACTTCATTGTTTCTTATTTATAATATCACTAACGAAGTCAAAAAAATCAGCTAAATATCTAAGCGGAAAAATATCAACGTTTACTTCAACTAGAAGCAAATGTGACCTTTCCATTGAAAGACTTTGTAACAGGGCAAGGAGAACAAGAAATAAAAGACACAAAGTCAATCATCATTTGTTAACTACAAATAATAGATAGTTTCACGTAACTCCATCGGAGTCGTTAGAAGTTGTTAGCGAGAAAAGGAACTAATTAATGCGACCTTGTACAACCAATGATTTTCGCCATTGAGGAGATTAGGAGTCAAGAAGAACAACAAAACAATTTGACAAAATTATTGATATTCAAGTATTCATTCAAAATTCGGGAGAAAAAGGCGTAGAAATTGATAGAAGCGTGGGCAAACCATTACAGCCATTATAAATGATTGGCGGCTCTTATCTTCACAGCTGTTGGAAACCGCCATTAATGTTGTATTATGACATGAAAACTGAAAAACAAGAAACACAAAAATGATCACATACATTTCAAATCACAAACTAATCAAATCTCAAAAGATTTATGAAAACTCAATGAAAATGAGCCACGACATCACTAATAAACAAAATTCAGTATTAAAATAAAATGTTTGCGCTGGAAAGAAGATTTGAGCTGTTTTTACATCAGAGGCTATAAAGCAGATTGTTAGAAACCAGACAAAATTTCACCGAGATTCGAAACCTTTGAGCTATTTTGAACCTGCTTTGAGCTATTTTGAAAATTGAGATTTCATTTACGTTTAATCGGAAACTTTTTAAACCACATGGGAGGACAATTCTGCCTCAAAATGTTGGAGATCAAGTCTTAAAGCAACAAGTTTACACCGAGTACAGACAGAACTCAAAATTCCACGAACAAGGTCACAAAAACACATTGTTGAAGCTTTTGAGACCATAAACTATCATTTGAACAGACTATGATTATTTAATTGAAGTGTTTTAAATATCAGTGAGCCCTCGTTTTAATGAGTCAATGTAAAAAAGAAAAAAAGATGACCACAAGCAATTACCAGTATCAAAATTTTTTAAAGAAATTCTGGAAACACATAGCGTCATAGCCATAAAACCATCAGCTGCAACAAAAAATAAAAGAATTTTCGTTTATTTTGCCAAATGGGAACCGGAAAATGGAGTTAATAAGTCTAAGATACAAGTTATCAAAAAGAAAAACAAGGGGCATAGTTCAAAAGGTCAAGAAAATACTTCATAACAGAACATTTCAAAAACATTAGCGCCATCAGCAATCAACTGAAATTGTTAAATACGATTGTATATGTATTTAAAAGAGGCTATGGAGACCTGCCATTATCCAGAATATGTGGTAGCACTGCAAAAAAGAAAGACAGTTCCGCGCAGAACAAAAAACTCAATTACGTTTTGCATGAAAACCGTTTCGAAGCCGCTAAAATCATACATTATTCACTATAAAGATTAATTATGTATATATGCGTTTTTTTCAAACTTTACCGCATGTGTTATCAAAGTGATAATTATGTAAGGCAACAAAAACATCTCAACTTCCAAAATGAGTGCCCGTCCAAAAGTAAAAAAAAATATTTAGAACCCGTGGTATCGAAGTAATGAAGCCAATAACCGAAAGAAATAACTCTTAGAAAGATATAACGTTCTCTCACTAGACAGAAGTTGCAATTTTTGCTTACTATGACTAAGCAACATGTTGACAGAAGCTCCTAATAAATGCCAAAATTGAAAAGATTTTCTAAAAACAAATATGCTCAAAGAGTCGGTAGATGTCAACTGAAAGCATTATATGGGTTCAAATACACCAATTAGGGGAGCTAACTGAATCTTTTATTTGATACTTAGTCTTGAGACTCTAAAAAGGACAACAAATGAGGGCAAAGTACAAGAATTCAATTCGACTTTCAGAAACACTTTGTTGAATTCATAGAAACCATGAAACTTTCTCTGAAAACACAATGTATGATCATGGAGCCTCATTTTGGCAACAACGTAAGTGGGTAGTAGTTGAATTTTAATTGGAAACGTTTCTGGTTTGTAATAAACTTTAGAAAACAAAGAAATCGCTGAATTATTTTTATAAAAATATTGCGTCAATGGTAGTATATTTTAAATTTTTTTTGATTGTCAAGAACGACGAAGAGACCAGAACTAGCTCTGATAATGCGACGTGTTCAATAGTGACAACGAATTATTCCATTTGTAACCAGAATAGATACATTGCAGCAAAACGTGAATATATCAAAATTGAAAGATTCATTTTGATAATGATTTTTTTAGATTAGCAAAAAACTGGCAAATTTTTTATTCCAGACCACAAATAAAATAAACAGATTTAGCACTAGCTTGTTTTGATTCGACTCAAACATCTGTCAGCAGTGTGAGGTATATATCTCCAAAAAGTTTGGGCCGAAGAAACATTTGGTGCAATTTTTAATGAAATACTGCTATATTTTGAAAAACATTATGATTTTTTAAGCTAAAATTGTCGGATCAAAAGAGCCAGTAACCCGCCTCTGGATCTTTAAACAAAACCTATTGCACATTTTTTAACAAAATTAGCAAAGCAAAATTGACGAAAGAGTGAGCAAAAATCCTTAAAATGCGAACAAAACAGATATCAATCCACTGTTCACAAATCTTTGAACCTCGATAACTGCATATGAAAAACAAAATTAAAATAAATTTTTTAAATATAATTTTCTATGTTATACTGGCTCACCAACGATACCAATCACAGCCCCTATGATGAATGTATCGATCGGCCAAAATTGACTGAACATAAAAGAACTCATTTGAGTATATAGTTCCTCCCACCACTAAAGTGGGTCTGAACAAAATTTTTGTAAATTTAGAGAAAATTAAGACAATTTTGATGTTTAAAAATCAAAACAAAAGACAGCTCAAAAATTTCGTCACTAGGAAAAATAATGAACGAATGAGAGGAAGGTAGTGTTTGAGAGTCCGGCAAAAACAGTAAAAACGGTGAAAAAAAACTTAAATTAAGCTTAAAAATAACAATTCGCTGAAAACTTTTGCTGGTGATATCTTCAAATACATGAAAATAATGTTGACCTAGTTATCTTCAGTTGCAAGCTCAGAAGAATTCCATTGACCACTTTAATTATCAAAATAAAGAAAATAATTCAAAGTATACAAAAAGGTATACGTCTTTGCTAATCAGTTCATTTTTTGATAATTAAGTCTTCCATGTGTATGTCGATAACTTCGAATACTGATTGTCTACAGGCATCAAATAAAAGAAATTTAGAAGCAAAAATCTAAATGTCTTTGAAATTTCAAAAAATCTGCAAAATTTTAATATTCTGAAAGCAATTTTTAAAGCAATTTGAAGTCTACTCATTAATCTACATGAGATCCTTAAAATATTTTATTGGCAACTAAAACGCAAGAAAATGCAAGACAACAATTTTTCAAAAATTGAAAAAAATATTGAAAACCATGCTAAAATTGATACGTTGCGTTTTATAGCCTGATGCTCCTGGGTCCTGGGCGCTCCCGATAGGAAAGCAAAGTCAGCAAAGAGTGTGATCAGATATCACAAAAAATTAGAACAAGTCACGAAGTACAATCCAAAGCATTGACTAGACAAAGAGAAAATCCTTGGCCTGACTAGCAACCCAATTGAACACAGTTTGATAATTGTAAAGCAAAACTGGTTTTAAATTTTTTTTCGGTTTTATGGTTTTGAAATCCAATGTTTGCTCTCTAAAAAACAATGAGGGAGAAAAAAAACATTGGCACTAACGAAAACGATATTTATTCTTTGTGTGGCGATTAGCGTATAAGAGTCAGGCTTAAACAATAACAACAGTCAAGACATTGAAAATTCTTTGTTTTTGCTTCTTCAAAGCCAAGAAAGTAGGGCTGAAAACTTGGCTAAGAACCCAAGTTTGAAGCTGAAAAAAAATCCACTGATCATTTGAACTCATAACAAAAACACAAAAACACTTATCATGATCCATATAAACCATGAAGGGACTTCATCAAAAATGTGAGAAGAGAATCAGGAAATTGAGCAAAAAATGAATTTTTTTTCGTTCTGTGCTCAAAAAAACCGTATACATTTTTGCAGCTATTTAAAGCAAAATTTTGACCATTTTTTGTTTGCTTTTTGCATTTATGCAATTATGTTCCTACATTTTAATCGACATATGGCTCAACAAAAACCTGCGTTTATAGATCCACTATAGAGAGATTCTGCAAAAAAATTTAGGAAAAAACAATCCGATAGATACATGAAATGTCTAAAAACTCTAGATTGCATTTGAAGTTTTCCTCATTTTACTAACTTTGTTTTTCTGCTTACTAATTTTTGAAGTCATACTTATTATACTCTATGTAATCTTACTTATTGAAGTTAAACAGAATTTCAAGTTGGTAATTGTTTGTTTAAAATACTTAGTTGTTGCTGATAATTCGTTATCTGTAGATCATACTGAATGTTTTAATCAATGTCTTTTTGTTCGAACTTTTTGTATATTGTTGAAATTGCTTTGAACAAGCAAACGTTTTTGTTGGAAATCTCAAGATAATTCTTTGTCTCATAGTTGAAGTTGTTTTCTGATGATTTCTTCCACGATCCGCAAATCTTGATCAATTTTAAGATCATTTTGTAAATAGGACACTATGTAGTTCAACTTAATGCTGTTTTTTTTCAAAATTTTGTTGAGCGTGAAAAAAATATAAATTGTGTTTCTATTAAAAAAGTAAGCGTTTTTCTTGTAATGGAAATTATTTCTCCAGAAGCCTTTTGAAAAAATTTGGAAATTCAAAAATTGGCGAAAGATACTGACCCTGCTGAAGTGTTCATGATTTTGACAGTATCTTAGGCTTTTTTTATTAGCCTCTTAAAACCTTGATTAACTCAGGTATTCGTTGATTTTGATAAATATGGTACAATGTTTTTCGGTGCTCGGAAATGTTTTTTTTCGATATTATAAAATAATATTTTTTGAATCGATTGTTTGAAAAATTAGATCGCCTATGATTTTAGTAACATCAACTCTCCTCGAAGCTCAGAAGAGTGCACTAAAGATATGCACGTATTTTTCACGGGACATTTCCTTGGAGAAACTAATTTTTTTTCTGATAAATTGAAAAAATTGGACTTCCGTTCCCTTGTGTTTGATCTCATTGCAATATGTTAACAAAATATTTTGTGTTTTCCCTGATAATGGTATACATAGCTAAATAAGATGTGGCACTTTCCATTATGAATTATAAATACAATTATAAACTTTAACTAACAATTATAGAGGTCATAATACACAGGGGAAAGAGGAAGCAGTTCCAATAGTTGCAATTCAAATTTTCATTTGCTTTGCTTTAACCCAGTTTTATTATTGTCTTTATTTCTGGGTGGTTTCTATTAACTTCACAATCGTTAAATTTTCTATCGCTGATCTTTTCAAGATTATTTTGATAAAAGATTTTTATAATAATCAAATATCTTTTCTTCTAAATTTTACTTCAAAAGTTAACAATTTTCTAATTTTATTCAACAATTATACTTTATTTTATTTGAGCATGCATCCTTCAAAACAGCATTTTGTTTTGCTCACTAAAAACAACTTTTAAAGATTGACCAGGCATCATTACTTTTGCGAGTACTGTAAAAAAACATGTAAATGTCTAGTTTAACATATGAATAAATTTTGAGATAACTCTCTGATAAGATTATTTGATCGAGCATAGAAAGCTCTGGTGGTTCTGCAGACTTTAAAACTTTTGAGAAATGTTGCATTCACTTCTGTCATGTAAAATTGTAAGAATTGAATCATGTACAATTAGACGTGTCTCTTGGTGTTACTTTTCTTTGTGATTTTACGCAGTACGCCAGAAGTTATATTTTTTTCGTGTTCTGACGAGCTCTCAAGATAAAGACGATCAATTACCTTGAACGATCATAATTCTTATTAAGAAATTCGAGAATTTATAATTGTTTTTTTAATCGAACTCTCCACATAAGTACTTTTTGCATCGGTTCAATAAATTTGTTCTAGCTTTTAGTTGACGTCGCATTCAACAATAGACAGACCATGAATTGAATTCTGAGAATTAAAGAAGTTGAAAACTCATGTATATTAAGTCCCAAAAAAATTTTAAACAAGCTCACGTTCGAAAAGCTCCAGTCATTCTTATCATCATCATCAAAACGTTTACATCTGTACGCTTTCAGTTTCATCTATAGTCTGTCCCATAAAGTTGAAATAAGCGAACGTTCGAAAACGTCATGAACAGGCAAGTGAGCATCAAATTGGTCATTTGAATGTCAACGTTTTTTCCATTAAACTTCTATTCATCAATTTTTTCTACATGTTTTAAATTGACCTTTGAACTCTAACCTGGGGCTTTTGAAACGTTCGCTTATTTCAACTTTATGGGACACGCTATAAAACCCTTCAAATGTGCGTTAGCGTTCCAACTTTGCAGGACTGACGAAGAAGATAACCATATTGAGTGACATTGCATTTTTGATCAGTGCGTGTCGGATGTTTATTTTTACGTGTAGCAGACTTTTTCTCTCAGAGGAAGCGAAAGAGGTTGATTTAAGATGTAAATATTAAAATATCTGAATTTATAGTAAAAGTGATATGACAACAACGAAATTTTTGCGCCTTTTACAATACAGTTGACCATGTTGTTCAGACCCCAGTTAGTCGGGGACTAAATGCTCAACCGAGATGTTTTTGTCAATTTTGGCCGATTCTATATATTTGACACAGAAAGATATGAGCGGTTTCATTAGAAAGCACATCAATCTCAGAATCATAGAAAAAAAACATATTTTTTCAAAAGTTGTTTTTTATCGACGATTTGTCAAGGTTTAAAGTTGTTGTGAATATTCATCGTTTAACGGTAACTTTTTTCAGTTTTTCGACCAAGTTTAGATAATCTTACCAAGTTTCCGTAAAAATAGCGACATCGTCGTATCCGTATCGCTAAAAACAGTTAGATCTTTTTAACGATTCTTTTAAAGATCTCAATTTTTCAACTTTAAAGTCAAAAAGCAGTTTAAAAAAAATAAAATGATTTTAAAGTATTTTGAGAGGTTGAAAGTTCCGTTTTATCACCAAAACTGCATATTAAGAGGTCAAGTGAGTTCTCTCTTTGGAGGAATAAATGAAAATTTATACCGTTTCCTGTCAATAATTTTTTAATGGAAGGTATCATTGGGTTCACTGAGTTGTTTTTGGTTTTTGTGGTATCAAGATCCTGTATTTTCGCCTCTATTTTGCATTTTGTATGTTTGTTATTCTTTTCGTTGTATTTTCAATGTCTGGTTAATGAATGAGGGAGCAGGCTTTCCAGGAAGCCATGAATGAAGATTTTTGTTCGCCTACCAAGTCATGAATGAAGATTTTTGTTCGCCTACCATTTTTGTTCGCCTACATTATTTAATTAATTGCTAACTATTCCCGCTCTATTAGTCTTTTGTCAGCGATCCCAAACAATTTGTTTGCGGTGGGCGCAAACCACTAAAACAAGGAAAAATTAATTTAAGTTAATTATTTGACCATTTTTTTATTGAATATGGATAATGCGAAGGAAAGTGATTGTTTAAGCAACGCTCAATTCAAGGCTTAAGAAGCCTTGGACATTATATTTAGGGAATTGATTCTTCGAACTCAAATAAGAAATAAAGACAATTCCGAACCATTATATTTTGTTATCTTACTAGAGTTTAGAATAGAAACGTTATTCAAAATTGTGCTAACAAAACATAAACAGTATAAACAAAATGCTGACTGCCAAAATGCAACTTGAGAATTTTCCTTTCCAATGTATTGTCCCAATTTTTGCTTTCGATCTGTTTTCCTGGCATCAAGTAATGAAGATGGCCAAAAAGCCAGTACTGATTTTTATCGCAACTCGTATTTATTGACTTCAAGGGGCCAAGAGGTTGCAAGTAGAAACAAATAAAGTAGGCTGAGTGAAACCATTAATAACGAGTGTCAGAGTCAGTACCCTAATGAGCGTCTCGACCATACTAGCTCTGCGTTCGTTACCTACTAGCAAGGGTTTCAGGTTGATTAAAGTTCAGAAAAGACTTTAATTTAAGTACGGTCGAAGTGTGAGGGAGCTCTAGATGATTGCTACACTGTATTGACTGAAAGTTGATGAGTAATGGAAGAAAAAACTATGTGTGATCCCTGTGCCCAATTTCTATCTGAAACGAAATCCTTCTGGTAGGAAAGTTTGCGTAAGTGATGATATTAACAGAAATTCAAAGACAACTTAGTGTTGCAACTGTGATCGCAGAGCTAAATTGTTAAAAAGAATGGCTACACTACATGTTTGTTCCAGAAAACGCATGGTCTGCTATGTGTCCCAACAGATGGTTTCAAGGTGACTTGAGGCTTACGGGATTCAGCTCCACTAAGAGCCAGACGTCAGATAGTCTTCGCACCGATGCTCTTGTCTCAATGGCTTGGAGTTCATTCCTCTGAAAGTCTGAAGACTAAATACCTAAGGCTCCAGCCAAGGAGGAGATGCACTATTTGGTCAAAAGGTTTTTCTTTCCAACAGTTCTGATTTTAACAAATGCGGCGTTTTTTAAATTGTCATAATTCCATAAAAATTGGGAAAGATAGCGGTTGTCCATGGTGATAACAAAGTTAACATTTGTTGATGATTATATTAAAGTTGCTATGAGATCAATATTTTGGACGATTTGTTGCCGCAACGGCGAAGTATTTTTCAAGTTCGGAATGCACTGAGCAATTATTAATAATAGCAGGTTGATGTTGCAGGTCAAAGTGATTGTCTAGTCTATTACCTATGTTGCAAGATCATGCAAGAGTCATGTAAGATTACGCATAATCTTGCACGATCTTGAAAGATATTTGCAGAATCTAACCGTCGGATATTCGCAAATCAATATGCGTTGATCTTGTAAGATTTCCGCAGAACGTCTCGTTCAATGAACAAAAAGTCGAATAAGGTTTTTATATCATAAGCTGGAAGGCACTGGAGGCTTTTGTATGAGCTCTTCTTGGTACTTACCAATCTATTCACACTTGATGTAGACATAATTAACCCTTTAAACTTTTTTTAAATACCTTTTCTCAAAAAGAGTGTTTTATTTACTTTATTGACCATAAAGTTGATGAAAAATTTCTTGTCTGAACCGAGACCTTCAGTCAATGGGCTGAACTCATTGGAGAATATTATCTTTGTGCGAAAGAGGTTTTTAAGGCTGCATATTTTTGTCTAACTTTTTTGACGTCCATCTTGCAAAATCTAGTAATATTCTTGCAAGATAAGCCTCCGGATTTGCATGTTGCAAGATAGGCGTCATTTGCTAGATCTTACAAAACAAGCTTCGTTTGAAAGAATCTCGCAACATCTTGCAAGATAAGCGTCGGAGTTGGATTAGGGTTTGTGGTCAAATTAAACTGGACCGCAGACCTGGGCGTTTCCGCCTAGACAACTGGCGTTCAAAAGCACGAAAGTCCAAATAATAGCTTTGACAAAAACGGAAAAAACGGTTTACACCAATAATCTGGAAATGCTTATTCTACCTTGAAAACGATAATTTCTTGTGTTTTTTTCTGAAAATTAAAATTATTGTAAAAATTACATTTATTCAAAAATCTTAGGTCCGATGTGAGGTGGTTTTGAATGCTCGACAAAGTTGAGAATGGTATGGGTCAAATCTAATCAGAGGTGACCTGATTGGAGGTCATTTTTATGCAAGATGATTTTATCGGAGGTCAAGATCTTGAGACAGTCTGGCTTATGGTAGAAGTCGCTCGAAATTTTGGTCTGGGATTTGGTCTGATCAGAGAAGGTTTTGCTTGCTCAAAGACCTCACAAAAAATTGTCTGATCTCATCGTATGATCTCATCGGAGTCAACTCAAAACCTGAGTGATCATTAGATCAGAGGTCTTTTAGGTCTGCAGTTGTCGCCGATCAATGACCATAAAGTCTGGAAAAAGCTCAGCATTGTTCTTGACTCAATAGGTTTTTCGATACTTAACAAAACTCTCTGTTCCCTAAACACTTTTTTCTAAAACCCCTTTTGGTCAATTCTAACAGCGCTTTAATCTAATACCCCTATAGATAATTAACTTTGGAACGTCATAGAAAAGTTTATAGAAATACTGAGCCATTAACTTAGCTTTTCGATACTATAAAGTACCTCCTAGGTTTTTGTGACAAAAATTTCCTAGGGTACCTTTTATCCGGTTATTTGATATCTGATATAATCGGAACATAAGCATATTGTTATGACAATAATTTCAGCAGCAAAGTTTGATATAGGGAGTTAAAATTATTCAGTTCAACCTATTACTCTTGCCAGATATAATACTAATACATCCAGACATACTGAATAAGGCGGACTCATAGTCTAGACTTTGGCTAGACTATCTTACATAGTTGAACTGAGTTTAGTGTGCTTTTGCGTGATCAATTTAGTGATCAAGTCTTGTGGAGCGACAGTAGGAAATAAATGGTGAACAAAGGACAAAAGATAACTTATAGTCACAGATAGACTGCTGAGTTCAAAGTAGACATGTATTAAAATGAATCAACTATCGTTTCCAAATCAAGTTATTACCAATTTAGAACTATATAAAAGAATATGATTTTAAAATGAGCGTTACAGCTGGCTGTTCTTGAACTTAAAAATCTTTCTTGAATTTAAAAATCTTTCTTGAATTTAAAAATTCTTTCGTCCTTAAAACATTAATACTGGCAACCTAGTGAGGGCCTAAATTCTTTGGAATGACCAAGCTTGGCGAAAAGTGTATTGAAAAAACCGCTGTTCTGGGCCCAAATAGCCTATAAAAAGACGGAGCTCGATCTTCGTGAATCTGGATCTTAGCTCGAGCCAGAATTGAAACAATCTACAAATAAACACGTGCTTTTTCAAAGTTCG
This sequence comes from Convolutriloba macropyga, assembly GCF_964194025.1. NCBI lineage: Eukaryota > Metazoa > Xenacoelomorpha > Acoela > Convolutidae > Convolutriloba > Convolutriloba macropyga. The sequence continues at coordinate 35,770,416 of NC_134482.1, read as the reverse complement.
CTAGTAACTACTGCCGTAACAAAGATATCTTTAACCCATGGAAAAATAACGCTCGACTCGAGACAAAATTTAATTTTACTAGAACAGCGATGCCCTGCAGAATATTAATAAAGAGTATTCGACCCCTTACTGGACAAGGCGGCTCGTTAATGTGCGTTCGCACATGATGTTCCGACCCGAGCTCATCTACATTTTTGACTAAAATGTCAACCAAATCAAGAGATAACAAAAATAGATGTTTGAGTTTAAAACAATCGTTACACATTCTATCTACTAATTGAATTACTAATGCCATGCTTCATTACAGCACCAACGTGACCTGACATTGAAGAGACTAGAAAAAAAAATAGCACCAACAAAATTTTGGCGGCAAAAAATGAATATCTAAAGTTAAAAGCACCTGGTAACAACGTCAAAATGCAGTCAGATAAAACCTTAACTACACAAGTTTACCTTTTACTAACTATACAGCAGATGAAAAGTTTTCTTAACGAGACTAGGTAACAAGCCGACAAAAAGAACGAACAGTGAGGCGAAACTTAAAAATTAATCAACATTTTTTGCACCAAGAAAATTCAAAAATCTTAAAAAACACTGGTTTTTAATAAAAAAATCCTTGATAAATTACTAAAAAGTCATTACAAAACCAAAAGCACCCGTCTGTGGTCAGACTATGCCATAGAAACAAACTAAAGAGAAACTCAAAAAATTACAAACGATTTGCGAAAACACAAACCTTTGCTACCATTAAAATCAATACCTATCATCTGAATATGTATTTTTAATTCAGTTGTTATTTCTGCTATTTCAGTTGAAGGATTTATACTGAAAGATTAAATAAGTTTACTTGGGCCACATTTAAAAACCATTGGGATCTGTTATTACGCGATTGTTCTGGAGGAAGAGAAAAAGAAACGCAAAAAATGGCCATTCAATAAACGTTCAGAAAAACGAAACAACAGTGGCACATAATATCAATATATATGTTATTTCTTGAAATACACGAAATTCGATGGGACATCTGATTGATGAATAGAAGTTAAATTTGACGAAAGGAACCTATTCGCTATATACTGAATGTTTCGAGCAACATCATTCATTCAGTCCTCAATTACAAGCCTATGAGATCTGTGAGCAATTTACGGCTACCTAAAGAACAAAAACAGCGAATTCAGGAAAAAAAATTGAGCGACAAAAGGGTCGAAGGCATTAACAAAATGAACTTTTCACTAAACACTCTTCAATTTTAAATTAATTTTTCAGGAGCAATGGGAAAACCTTTTTTATCAATATAATTTCAAAAAATCAACAAATATAAACAAATACATTAGACGCACGAAAATTGCGGGAAAACACGTATTATCAACGCCATTAAATTCATTAGCCTTCAACGGAAGCCAGTATATACAATAAATGATGCCTCGAGGGGACAATAAGTTTTTTTGCCAATCGTATTTCATCAATAAGACCTTACAACAAGTTAATGACTATGAAAACAACAACAGAGAGAGGCAAAAACCACAAATTCAGTAGAAAAGTGCCTGAAGAAAATGTCGAAGCAACTCAAATCATAAGCTCTTCCATGAAAACTTTATTTATGATCCGTTGAACTTCTTCCCTAAACCAATAGGGACTCTCAGCAGTAAGATGATGTGATAAGATTTCAAAAGGATCGAAAAACAAAATAAAGTACCCAAAAAAATATGAATTCTCGTGGCATTGATGTTTTAAAACTAATAGGTAGAAGATAAAACCGCTAACCAGATTAATTTTGGCTATAGTAGAACGGAAATGGATTCTGTTAGAACCAACAATGACCAAGAGTATTCACGAAAAAAAATTAGGAATGGTTGAATTTCAAAAAAGTTTCGAAAAATTATTTTTAAACCCTTAACAGCCAGTAAACTCAATCTTTCATCGGAGCTCAATGACGATGCTCAGATATAACCCATAGGGAGGAAAATGATGTCTGTCATGCATAGATAGTTAAAAAGACATCACAATAAGTCTTATGACAGAAAACAATAACAAAAACAGCAAAAACTAAAATTCAGTAGAAAAATGCGAGAAGAAAGTGTCGAAGACAATTAAACCATTAGCTATTCTCTGAAAACTTTCTCTGTGATCCACTGAACGTCCTCTCTAAGCCGATTGGATTACAATAATCTTTGGACAATGTGATAAAGAGTTCAAAAGTGACCAATAATTCAAAAAATCCAAAAAAAAAATTTAAAAAAATTGAAATCTTTGTCATTGAAGTCATATAACCAATAGCTAGAAGATAAAACAGCTAAACAGAATATTTTTAGTTGCAGTAAAAAGCAAGTGGGTCCAGTCAATACTGAAACTCACTAACAGTTCAAGAAAAATTTAGGAATTGTTATTGTTCAAATAAAATTTTCGAAAAATGATTTTTATTTTAACAGACATTAAATTCAATAGCTTTCAACGGAAGTCAATAAAAACGCTCAAAGATGCCCCGGTGGCAGTACATTTATGTTTGTCATGCATAGGTATTCATTATGAGATCACAGTAAGTATAATGACTATTAAAACAACAAAAAAAAACAGGAGAAAACCAAAAAATCAGTAGAAAAGTGCAAGAAGAACGTGTCGAAGCCATTTAAACCATAAATTTTTGTTTAAAATTTTTATTGGTCATCCACAGAACATCGTTTTTAAGCTAATGGGAACTGTCAATATTTGGATAATGTGATAAGATTTCAAAAGTAACCAATAATACGTAAAAATCCAAAAAAAATTTTAAAAAATTGAAATTTTTTGTCATTGAAGTCATATTACCAATAGATAGAAGATAAAACCGCTAACCAGTTTAATTTTGGTTGCAGCAGGAAGGAAGAGGGTGCTCTCACCCCTGGACTGACTTACAATTCACTATAATAAGATTATGATTCTTTAATATTCAAAAAAAAATTCGAAAAATTATTTTTTAAGTCTTAACAGCCATTAGCCGCCCCCTCAATGAAATAGACATGTTCACTTAATGCTCATTATGGAACATATTGCACTGTTAGTCAATGAATCCCTACCATAGGACTCCAAAAAAAATAGTAAAACTTCAAAAAGAAATTCAAAATTTCATTCAAAATTACGAAAACTCAGAATCGAAGCCAAAAAAAAAACATGAGCAATTCCTTGAAAACGACGTTTTTTGTTCATTGCGCTTCATTCGACTATAAAGGAGTTTTGTCATTAATAGAACGTCGATATAAAATGTGACTTGTCTCTAGGTGACTTAAAAAAGCAAAAAAGAGAAAAGTTTTATTAAAAAAAGGGCTCTCAATTAGAGTTCGATTTTTTTTTGATAGTGAACTTCCCTATGAGACCAGAACTAGTCTTTCTATCGCCTTGCATTCAACTTTTACGAACTCAAAAATTATTCTTTTTATAGAAATTTGAATTAATGTTTTCGTAAAAAGATCTTAGTTTGAAGAAAATTGTACTAAAAGTGAACAATCATGCTAAAGATCCCATTGTTCACACAAAACTTCAATCCTCGATAACTCCTCGAAAAAAACGAAATTCAAAAAAATCTTTTTACTTTTGAATTCTACGCTGGACCAGCTTTTTAATGATACCACTCACATTTCTCTACGACGAATATATCGATCGGCCAAAATTCACTGAACAAAAAAAAAACCCATTTGAGTATATAGTTCCTTCCCCCACAAGTGGGGTCGGAACAATAATTATAAATTTTAGGTATAATGAGGTCTTATTTAGCTAACTGAATTTCTTTTTAAATTAAAGTCTAGATTTTCTCTCTCTCTCTCTCTGTATATATATATATACATATACCTATATATATACATATATATATATATATATATATATATATGTGTGTGTGTAAGTGTGTATGTGTGTATGGAAAAACTAGTTTTTAATAATTGAAATAAACTCAGTTCCCTAGTCAAAACCTCTAAAAACAAAAACAATATAATTGCTTGTAAAAAGTTTATTCCTGACTTTAAATGTATTGTCCTGCATCACTGTTAAAGTAAGGCTGAATCTTCTTCCCAAGCCGAGCGCTCTTTTTGCCTGATAAATAATGAAGTCCGCATTCTGTGCATTTGTCGAGATGCCGTTTTGTCTGTTGTCCGGACATCTAGCCGACGTAAATATTCTCCGAAAATGTCAAAACTTGGCGTTGTAGCAGAAATCAAAGTTTGAGAAAATTGCTGTATGCAAACTTATGTCGGACGCGCAAATATCTGACGCGCAAATATCTGACGCTAAGCCTCTGCGGCCTATGGGACTTGATATGAATCTATCACAACCGAACAAAATATTACGACCAAATATGTTATGCGTTCTGAAATTTGATTGGTTAACGTCTCTTTTTCGGCTATTTTATCCGGCTGAATTTTTTTTGGCCTCATTTCCTAGCACCGCTTTTTCTGTAATAATAGTAGCAATTTATGAAAATAATACAACCTAATTTTTTTCGAAAATCTCGAAGAAAGACAGGGAACACCTTTTTGTTTACAGTAAAATTTTTTGAAATCTTTAAATGCCGCAAATTAAGCACCTTCAGTAGCAAAAAAGACGGATTTAGATTCGTATTCTACTAAGTAAAATTGCTGCGTAGATTAATTAACTGACGTCGTACCAATGTGACTAAAAACCGTACACCTCTATTGTTGTAGCCCTCTCAAATTTTTTTATCACCTTGGCCTCCCCTTGGAGTTTGATGTTTCCCATGTTCATAAAAAACCTTTTGGCAATTTTCATCACTGACTAATTTTTTTTTATAAATTTGGTGGTCAAAATTTGGTGTTTCGAATGCAGAGATTAAGATTTAACTGAATGTTTAAGAAACTGTCAATTTTTTCCTCTAAGCATTTTTAAATAAACTAAGACGTGATTGAACAGGTAGTCTTTTTCATAGCTTAGTAAATCGTGGGAAGTGTCATGGCAATTTGTAAAAAGATTATAAAGGCCGGCGCATTTAAGTTGAAGATGTTTGTTCTAAACGCGGAGGGAGGGGGTTGGCTGCAAAATTCTGCAAAAAATTATAGAAGCATAAATATGCAATTAACCACAAAGTTGAGTTGTGTTATATTGAAATAATAGTATTAAGTTGTTAAAATATGCTATGTTTAATGCTACTTTTATGACGCAATAAAGTAATAGACTGCCGAATCATCTTATTCAAACCATTTATTTTTTAAAAATTTTCGCCGTAAATGCGCAATCACTATTTAGCTGAATGTTGTTAATTTTTTCCTGAAGGCATATGTTGAAATAAACTAAGACATGCTTTGAGTTGACAGTTTTTTTCATAGTTAATTAAATAGTTCGAATTGTCATTGCAGTTTTTAAAAAGATCATAAAGGCCTGCTAATTTAGGTTGAAAATGTTTGTCTAAAGGTAGTGTGTGTGTGTGTGTGTGTGTGTGTGTGTGTGTGTGTGTGGGGGGGGGGGGGGGGTTTGACTGCAAAATTTTGGGGAAAAGTAATAGACGAATAATTATGCAATTAACCACAAAGTTGAGTTTTGTTGTGTTGCATTGAATTAGTAGTTTTAGTTGTCTTGAATAATAATGTTTTTCATTGCTATTCTGTGGAAGGGTGGGGGCGCGGGACGGGGGGTGGTTGATTGGTTGAGGAGTTAACCTTAACAAAAAGTCCAAACTTTTCAGAAGTGGAATTGTTTTTGACCTTTAACATTTGGCATGACATGATCTCTTTTCACACTTCTTTAGGATTCGACCAATCATACAGCCTTTAAAACTTCTACATCATATGGAAATTTCTGTTCGCCAGTTTTCTTTGGCTGTGACCAAAAGTGGTTAAAATTTGCCCAGTAAACAAAGTTTTTCTGGAAAACACTCCCAAAACAGCGATAATCATCATGTTGTCTTATCCAAATATTTAACTGTTTGTGAAACTAAGTCAGTGAACAGTTACTGAAATCTATCCAAATATGACCTGAATGCAATTGTGACTTTAAACTGTGAACTCTTTTGGTCATTGGGAATACGCGTTCGTTCTGATTGGCTCAAATCATTAGTTCACGAAGGCAGTTTTCTGTTTTCATTGAACAATTGATGAGTCGACTAACTAAAAATTAGTATCTATTTGGTGGAAAGGTTGTAAAGAATTTCTTTTCTTAGACAGGTTTTATACGAATCATGGAAAACTTCTTCTTTTTTTGTGTAATCATTCTTGCCAAGAATAAAAACAAATTTTAGAAAAACTATCAGTTGTTTTTGTACCATGAACTAAACAGATGCTGATAGTATTTTAATGAACTTAATTGTCCCTCTCCTAATTGGGATTGAAACGAGCAAAGAAAGATACCAATTGCGAACCTTTTGCTCTAAAAAATTCAATTACAAGTAAAAAGTCAGTTTTTGACTCAAAAATACTCCAGCTTGCAACCAAATTTCGAGAACAAATTCTAAACTATTGATCCCGTTAGCTAAGGATCTTGTCCACCTATGAAATTCAGATAATACTTTACGGTAACTCCACAGAAACCCCAATGTTAATTTGACAAACTCCATCCAAGTTTTACAAGAAGAAGAAATTTGTCAAGATAGCATAATTAATTCAATTTTTCTCACAATATTGAACATAAATGCAAACACAGTCATAGTTAAACAAACGTGAAAGCTGATCGCATTTTGAAACAACTTTATTCCTTTTGTCAAATTTACTTTGGAGTATCTAATGAGCTGTGGTTTCTTATGTAGGCAAGACCCTTAGTGACGAGGATCAATTGCATAGAAAATATTATTAAAATTTACCACATATTGGAAAAAGACTACGGAAACAGTTGGATTTTTGCTTCGTAAAACTAAGGGGTGATAACTTACTTATGATGTTCAGTATACTTTTACTTATGGCTTCTTCGGGGACTTCTTATTTAATTTGTTTAATTTGTCCCCTCTTCTTTTAAGTTCCAGTGCTGAGTTTATTCTTGTGTGAAGCTAGTTTTGTCTTGCACTAACCAAAACACTGATGAAAAAAGTGTGCACCAATGAGGTAAATCGTACATTTTTTTTGCTGAGCAGGTTAAAACACTGATTCAAATTAATGTTTTGACGTTTGATGCGTGATCTGATGATTGCGAGGAAACTCTCAGAACAAGCTATTATTTTAATTGGAAGATCTAGTTGAAGTCTGAAAAAGAGATTATGGTTTGTACTAAATATGGAACATAAACTATTTTTCAAAATAAAAATTCCGCAAAAATATTCAAAAATATATAAATATTTTGGTTACAAAATATCACAACATGTGGGGATGAGAAAACGTGAATGAAACCAAACTAGTGAAGGAACAAATTTTCAAATATAAGAAGCAATGGCTCACTGTCATTTCCTGAAAAACTTCGGTCAAATAAAAAAAAGCAAAAATGATTTAATGGGTCATTTTATTTATTAACAGCAACCATTACATCCACAAGTTTAATGGTGGAAACGTTTTCAGAGGACATATAAAAATTAATTTCTGCAAAAGTTGGATTTAAATAAGAGAAAATTTGAAAATTTTTTTGTGGATTTTTCTATGCTGCCAAGAACGGTTTAATTGTTGTCCTTATATTTAATTTTAAAGTAATGCCTAAGACTCTGCATACAAACATTCTTTCCGGCAATCTTTTTCATGTAAAGAATGCTAAATCTTTCTCAAACGAAAACAAAAAAAATAAACATCAACCTATCCAAAACACAAAATTTTTTTGGTACCTAAATTCGATTCACTTTTCGATTGCATCTTTTAATGTTTAGAAAGGGCATCGGATTCTAGGCAAAAATTACACTCGAAAGAGCTAAATTTCGTAGCCATTAGGCAAAAGTTTTCTTCTAACATTCGTGGAAATCAAGCGAAAACGTATTAAAACACTTATAGACGTGCTTCAAACTCGACTTGACGCTATAAATTATTCAGATTTCCCTAAAAATTTTCTTGTCATGATTAATAGTTCTTGGAAACCCAGTTGAAGGCTGTATAAACATTAAGTAATTGCAACATTTCTGTTCAAGTTCAACCCTCAATTCTGCTAAAATTTTTCTGAAAATTATGAATTGGCTACGAAAATTGGCTTCGCCTAATCAAGCTTTCGCCTAGTACCTCACACAACATTCAAAACGATGCCTAATATTGGAAAATTGAAATTAAATTTGAGCATTGAAAACCTTTTAATGCAACCAAACTTCTGTCGCTTAAAAATTAGTTTGGACATAGGAAATTAGCAAAAAAAACTCGGTTAGAAAAACACGTTTTTTGTTGTCATTATGAAAAACTTTGATCTTAAGTTTTGTGGAAATTAGATGAACATCAATTAGAACAATTAATGCGGCACTTCAAAAACCACTGAATGCAAAAAGTACCCAAAACTCCCTAACAATTGTCTTCAAATCAAAATGAGGAAATTAAAGGCTTGCAAGCTCAAATTAAGGCCTTGCAAATTAATTTTGCTCCTCGCTGAACTGCGGAAAAAGTATTTACCAGAAAATACGAAGACATGAGTTTAAAATGTAATTAAAAACTTCATTGCCTTATCCAAAGTAATGCAGTATTATAGGAGATAGGAAAATTCGAGGCAAACGATGTCTTAAATGATGAACAAAATGAAAAGCTGCAAACGCTCTAATATTAAGTTGTTACCGTTTTCGTTAGTTTTTATCGTGTAGACAGTTTTGTGGACAGTATTTTTTAGCGTTCAGTGGATTTTGAGATACCCTTTTATGAGTTTGAATTGGTATTCACTCATCGACCACAAAACGTAAATTCAATTTTTTTGCCTAATTGATACAAAAAATTCGGTTGCTTGAAGGAATTTTCCCAAGGAATTCCCCTAAGGCATTTCAAATGGATTAAATGACTGTACATCCGTACCCTTGCAGCAAATCTTGGAAAACAAAAAATTTTAGCATTCTTGTTTTCGTACTGTTTCAGATTCATTCATGGGCGTAACTGTTGGAACCCAAATCATTGTGACGCGAAATTGTTATAACGTAAAATTATCTGTTTTCAAACATTTGTTGGTCATAACTGTTCATAGTTGGCGGTGCACAAGCATTCTAGTGTTTTAACAGTTAGGACATTGGCTAAGCTAAATATAGTTTTTTGACAATTTTAATTACGTTTTAACCCTTTCCATATTTTTACAATTATCCAAATTATGAGAGGTTTGTTCTGTTAAACAAAAAGTAGCCAAAGTTTCTTTTCAAATATTGTATTGTTTTATCTCAGTTTCTGCATTTATTTCATATTTTAACATGATCATTTAAGGTTTGAGGTGAAAAACAATCTGTTTTTGCAAATTGAATTTTCTACGTATAATAGCAGTAGCAAACTGCCATTTGAGTACACAAATGATATTATTATATAGTAGTCTGATATGGACCCAACTAACAGATTAAGAAGACACGACATTTGGTACTGCAACTTGATAAACAATAAGGCATTGAAACTATCAAATAAGGCATCATTTTATATGTTTTAGTCAGTCCCATAAAGTTGCAAACGCAAGCGACCGTTCAAAAAATAAGGCATGCAACTGAATTTCCATATGCTGATATCTCCCATTTTTTACATTTGAACTTTGACCCTTGAAACGTTTGCTAGCGTTGCATTATTACGGGACTGCATACAAAAAGTAGTATATCTTATCTCAAAAATAAAGTCGACATCAAGAAAGAGAAAGCTGAGGTAACAAAGCGACCATAATCAAGAAAGAATCTCTAATTACCCAAAAAGGCAAAATACGAGTGTGAAGAAATATATTATTAGGTTACTCCTTTTTAGCACCGAGTAGAATATGAAAGCTACCATAGTTTCAGTACATGAAAGTTTTAGACACAATCACAAAGTTTTGTTTCCAGCTAAAACTGATGAACTGGATTTTGGTTTCTATACGGCAAATGGTTCTGGACGCAGCAAAACATAAAGGCAAGAAGGGTAAATTTAAGGCAAAACTCGCCTGAAATTTCGAAGCTTGACTTCGCGGGGTTTTTTCCAGTTTTCTTTTTTCTAAGAACTCTTCGAAATCGACAATCTTGAACGCAACAATCTGACTGATAAAATCTCTCATAAACACAAGTTCCTGTAAAAGAGCTGATATCTTTCTACAGTGAAATTTTGTACAATTTATAATTTTGGCCATTATTATTATCCCAGTATTCGAATTCCGAGCTGGCCCCGGCAACGTATTGCACGCATAGCTCCACAAGCGCGGGTATGTGCAACGTAGAGAACCTCCCGGATGTTGGGGTTAAATTAGGCAGCGAATTGTGATATCCTGAGCTGAGGGTTTTTAGGTCGGATTTGAAAGAAAACCGATCTGTATGTTGGCATTTGGCATTTAGATATTGTCCAGTAACTTCTGCAAATTTGCTCCAGTGACTCCCGGTAATCCGGACAGAAACACGTTTGTCAAAACAAATGTTCCTCACTAAAATTGTCCCTGATAAAATATAGTTTGATTCGCACACTAAACTTTCGAGTTTAACTGGTATTTTTTCGCAGAGGTTTTCGCAGCTGGCGTTGAAACTTAAATCGGGGATCCGAAATAGGTTTTCACACCTTTCAGACGTTGGAACCCTGGGTGCGGAAGCTGTGATTGACGAGGTGTATTTGGATGTTTCGGGGTTTTTGGTCTGAGGTGATTTTGGTTTGTGAAGCACGTCCCCGGCCGATGCGTGACGTTGCCGGGGTTTTGAAACGTTTGCATTTGTGGTTTTTGCCCAAGTTCGATTTTCCGGGCTTGGGGTTCTAAGTTTCGCTGGCGATCCGAGAAAAAAGCTAGCAGTTGTGTGAACTGGAGAAAAATCGTGATCAACTCCTTTCGGGCCCAAAAATAGCGACGACGCAGCTGTGAATTCTTCCGAAGTGTTTCCCAAACCCATAAATTCGCATTCCCAATCCCAAGCTGCGAGCTCTGACAAAATCTGGGAAAAGTCTTCAAATCTGTCGAATCTTTTCACGTGTTGCAAACTTAGCCCAAAACTGTCGGCGAAGGAGACGTTTTTGGGCCGCGTCACGGTTTTGCGCAAACTGGACTTCCGGGGTTTGGCTGGGGTAAATTTTGGCGAACGATTAAAAGTCAAGTTTAGCTGCAAAGGGTCGAAAAATATAGGGCTCGACTTGAAATGGTAATTATTTTGAGTTGGGGTTGCGGTGACAGTTTCCATTTTTGAAACTCGCAGTAAAAACCGTTAAAATTTATTAAAAATCTGTAATAATTGGAGAACTTTTGAGATAAAAATGTTAATATTAAAGTTAAGAATAATTTCTTAAGTTCTCAGAATTCGAATTTTGACAATAATAGTGCTTTGATTTTGTTTGAAATGGTGTGGTCAAATTATTGCTGCCATTTATCAGTCAAGAATACGAAATTGTGATAAAGTGTCTGAAAATGAAATCAAAATAAGGCTGATGAAATTTTGTCCTCAAACAGATCTCAAACCACACAAAACGATCCGATTAAGCAAAAGCGTGAAAACTTCAGCACTCGACTTTCAAACGTCTGAATAAATTCTACTGTAACCGAAACGCCAAATTCGGTGACACGACTTATTACTATAAAACTACAAGAAGTTAACAGAATAAATATTAAATAGTAATATACCGGATAAGTTAGCAAGGAAACCGGCTTTTTGCAAATATCAAACTAGACTGGTGTTTAATGCAAAGTTGAATACGATTTATCGCATTTCTATTTAAAGCACACAAAACTTGGTTACAAAGCTGAATGTACTGAATTTTTCTAGATAGTTTTAGTTTTGTAATAAACTTGTAGCAAATTTTACTTAAGACGACCTGTCGCAAAAGTTGCTTAATTTGAACACACGTGTTATTGTATGGATAGCTTCACAAAATACAGGCTGTGTTATAACTTGCTGCTTTCTCTAACTAGTTAGTTAAAAAGCCGAAAAATTGTAAGCAATTTTTTATCCAAATAAGTGGATATACAAAAAAGAGACAATTATATACTCATCAAAGCCTTAAACTTTGAAGACCACGCATAAAGTTATAAATTTTAATTTAAGAGCCAAAAATTAAACTTTTTTGGACAGATTTAGCGATTATAAAATTTGGTCACGCACTGAAGTTACGAAAGTTAAAAATCTGTAGTATAGTAGTTTTAGTTTTGTCTTGTATTTTTGTAGTCGGCGGCTGTCATTATCTAATTCTACTATTTGTTTCACGGCGGAACGCTGGTTTGTTCACACTGGTTTATCAGAGGTTCGTGAACAAATTATCTGGCTAAAGAGAGTTTTAAATTTGCTCAACATTCATATTTAAACCAACTCGAGTTCATTAACCGATAAACATGCTGAGTTTTATTAGCATTTAATATTTATTAATGTTTAATGATTAATAACTATGTTTTACAAGTTAGTCATTTTATCAGAAGAAAACAAACTATTTCAGAGATTAATAGCAATTTTGGCTTTTGTTCACATAATATGCCGACATTATTTGTTTGATCTTTAGACACCTTTATTTGTACTAAAAAGTTCACGCACTTTGACGCAAAAGGTCAACCACCCTTTGTCAAACTATGAAGAACTTTGTGTTTCAAAATGATAACATAGTTTGAACATGACAATCAAAATTTCAGAAAATTAGAATTGAGCCTTGAAGTTTTCAATGGAAAACGGCGGAAAAGTTCGATCAAGATAAATTTCGTCAGCGAGTAAATATTGTGAATAAAAATGACCTCTCTTATTGATAACAAACAAATACACGCCGTGAATAAATATTATATAGCTAATCAAAATTGCGCGATCAAAAAGGTGTGTGCGGGTGATAAAATTTGAAAACTTTCGACAATTTGCTGACAAAAGTTGGAGAAATGCAATAAATAAAAGCGACAATTGTCTTGATGATGGCAAGAAATCTGAATATTATGGAAAATTTCAGCTTAAGTTTACATTTATTGAGATCAGTTTACATTTTGTGGTCAAGGCAAAATATAGTCTGTTGTCTAAATGTAAAATCAAGTACAATATACTCCAACCTAATTGGACGGAAGAAACGCCTCTTCATAATATTAACAATGGATCAAATATTAGCTCTAATCAACATTTTCAAAGGAACAATTAATTCTATATCAAATCGAAGAAATTTAACTTCAACAATTGCTTTCATAGAGATTAGTTGACTGTAAGTTGTACTTAACTGAAATGATTGCGTGATATATAATTTACTAGAATTACAATGTAGATACGAGCAAATAATCAAAAGGTAAATGCTCCCCCAAAAATGACTCATACTCAGATTAATAATCCACAGCAGTTGTACAGCTGCTTTTCGGAAAATCTTCCCAGATTGTTGAATATATTTGAATGAGGAAATAAAGGGAACAAAATATCAATTTACTTAATTTGGTCGTGTGCTGAGAATATTAGCTGAGAGAAGGTCTAGCTGTCTTGACTGAAAAAATACAAAAAGTTTAGAAGGCAACTCAGACTGGCCGAAGTAGCTTAAGTATCTCAAGCTTAAAATCTTATTTTTTTGTTTGTCGGCTGACCCCAACCCCCCCCCCCCCCCATGCGCGCGCCAATTCTGCTATCACCAGATTTTTTATGGACTAAATCGGAAACGAAAAGGACTGAATGGATTCCGAATTGAACAACATTTGAATCTGCAATGTTCAGAAATTAATGAAAAATCCGAAAAACAGTTTCTGAAAAACAGTTTTTTTGACAATCCGTATGTTAAATTAAAAAATAAACAAACACTCTGATGTCAGAAACAATAAAATCCCCAAGACGATACTTTAGTAACATCACCATAATAACACACCTAATGAATGTCTTTGTAATATTAAGTAAATGCTACTGATTGTCGTCACCTGTAGACTTTCGCCATTAGTTACTGAAACTTTTGTGAAAGAAGATGAAAATTAAACTAAATTAATTAACAACAGCAGCTGGGATCTTTTTAGCCAGCCCCCCCCTCAGCCCTATTTAGCCGTCATTTTGGCACCCCCAAAAAATCTAAGTGTATTGCTATTTGCATTTCATTGAAACAAGAGTGTCGGTCGACTGAAGGCACTTTTATAATATTTTCTTTAAAAAATTAAAAAATGGGGCACTTATTGTAGCCGATAAAACCATAAATGAAATAATACAGAAATTTTTATCGATGCTTACCTTATATGCAACAAATTTTTGTTGATATACGTAATACTTTCAAACCATTGCTGGGCTACCTTTTAATAAATGCATATTGTTCATATATGTTCATATATAAACTGACTTAACTTTAACAGTATGTTTAAAAATGTATGAATGTGGGGTGCAAAACTAAGCGGGGAGGGGGGGGGGGGAGCATAAAAGATCCAGCAGCTGTTATCAGATCTTGTGCTCCTCGGCAATAGATTTCGATATACATTTTACAATTAAACATATGAATGTTTTAACCCAAAAAACATTTGCTCGAACTTCAACTGCTCTTCAGTTCCTAAAATTAATAAGTTAATATTGATGATACTCCATGAGTTACATTTCATGAGCTTTTATGCCGCAGTATGGTTATTTAGTTTTAATATACGCAAATTTTCATCTAAAGGTGCTAAAACACTTTCAAATAGTAAATTATTCAAGGCACAAGCTATCTCGTATAAAGAGTATAGAGACAATTGTAAGCATCGTAACATCAAAATAAAACTGCTTCAAAACCGGCAAATGTAGCAACAATTTTGGCAGCTCTAAGTCTAAGATCGATGACCGAGAACGTTTTGAAACAAAAAAAATGTTGAGCCTAAAACCACTGCAATCGATTTAGTTTATTATTGTTTATTATATTTAGTTTATTATAGGCTCAACGAAAATTATGTTACACAAACTTTTTCTGATCACACTACATAAAATAGAACGCATTTTGTGCGCATTTGAAATACGGGAATCTGATTGGCTACTCTTCTTTGTAAGGCGTACATGGTTAACAAAATGGCACATTAAACTTTCTCGTTGCTCTTTTTTTTTCAGTAACATCAGTAAATTCATTTTATTGTACTTTTATCTGTTTTCAGTGATAGAAAATTGTCTTAGAACGTATAATTTTTATGTATAACTAGTAATGATGACCTCAATTTTGCTTTGCTTGGTGACAAGAATTGCCTTGCGTGCTTTTCGTTTCCTTAATTAGGAAAATTGATTTGATAAAAATCATAAGTCCAACCGTTCTTTTAGATAAAAATTCGGAAAAAAGGATGTTTGATTGACCAAAAGGACATTGTTGATTAATAAAATTAACGTTTGCTGACTTTGATTTTTATTTACAAAAATTTTTATTGTTTTGAAATTTTGAGTTTTGCACGAAATCAGGGAACTCTTTCATCAAGAAACAATTTAGGCAATAGATTCTCTGTATAGTTCATTGCAAGAAAATCTACGATCATGTTGCGTTCCGATTTTTGAGTGTGGCTTGTTCAACTAGGAATAACGAATTGGCGTCAAGGTTTCCAAACTCAAAAGTTAATTATAAAGGAAAAGTTTCAACGTGTCTCAAGTCGGTTTTTAAGTTATGTACGAAAACAGTCCACCCATTTTCAAATTGTTTGTAGAGGAAAGCGAATTATTTTGCAAATTTCTGATTTTTTTTGCAACCAAATTTTCTCAATGTTTGGGGATTGCTCTTGTAACTCTCTCATTAGGAGTTTAAAAAAGTGTCTCTTCATTTTTTGGTTTTCTTTATTTTCATGCAGATTTACGCAATTCAAGATGAAATTTTTGATATTTATGAGTTTGTTAAATACACTTAAATGATTTGATAGACATGCACATGATATTTATTGAACGGATCGGGAAACAAGGTTCAGCACATATCAGAATAATATACGCAAACTTGTCCCAGATTAGAAAAATTTTGTTCATTCGATACGATATTAATAGTTCAGCTGAAATATTTTTGTTTAAATTTGCGTGCATAATTCCTTGTTGGAAATAATATTTGATTTTGTTGCACAATTGAAGTAATAGAAAAAATTTCCTGTTCAAAAAACGTAATGAAGTTTAAAAAATCTTAGGCTGAAAAAGGAGTTAATCTGTCTATTTTTAGATGATAACTCACAGATATATTTAAAATAAAAAAATTTCAGAAACAAATTTTATGAACGATTAATACAGATACAACCAAAATTTATCCCGATAGTTTAAACAGTTGAAAGATACCCGCAAACAGGTTCTGATGCTTATCGTGCAAGGTCGGAAAAAATTAACTAATCCAAATTGACTGTTGAACTAAATTAGTTAACAGACCTCAATTGCTAACAAACGCGATTAGTTATCGTTATATTAAAAGATGACAAATATAATTTCTTAAAGAAAACCACATTGGTCTCGTTTTCCTTCAACAACCGACATCCAGGTTTTCAATAAAAGTTTTTTTTGCAACTTTTTTCAGCTTTTTTGTTGCAAATATACATTCGGTAAATATCAATTGTCTGTATTATCGTGTCTTCATAACTCTTCGCAGTTTTCAATGTACATTTTTGTTCCCAACTTTTGCATAAACGGGGAAATATGCATCCGCAAGAGGATTTTCTCTGAAGTTGAATATTAAATTTGAATAATTAATATTAGTTATTAATAATAATTAATAATTAATATTAACTCTGAAGTTTAGGCATCATATAGATGAAAAAATTGAATAACATCATGTAGCTATTAATTTTTTCTGATTCGTTGAGAATGCTCTAATTGTTCGAGAGTTTGAAAAAGTGTACAAATTAAAATTTCGAAGGAATTACTGAAAAAAGCAACATCCGTAGGGTTGGAGTCAAACAAAACTTCTTAACTAAATATCTAATTGTCATTAGTCAAATTGACCTCATTTGTCAACATCATTTTAATTAATCTCTTTCATTAGCGGAGAAGTTAGGTTAACTGATTTTTTTAAAATTTTTTAAAAGTTCCAAAAAACGGAGGTGACAAACTTTTGGCTGAGAATGGATTCCAAAAACACAAACACACTAAAACTTTTTCAAAACGACAATATATATAATGTTTTTTATATACTCTTTTCATAACTTTAGATTTCTGTTTTTAAATAAAAAAATTCTTAGCTCCTGCTTGCTATGAGAATAGATTTTTTTGGGACGTTTAGGGGTATTCCCTAATCAAATTTAGTTTTACAATATTTTCAGATTTTTTGACAGCAAATAATTTTTCTCACTATGTTGTTTAGCAGCATTTATTTGTCAACCTCCAGTTAGTTGATCTGCTTTTTTACCCAAAAAGATAAACTTATGATTCAATTTTTTAAAAACGATTTTTCATGTACATTTCTTTTGCTGCAAAAGTGGTATATTATTAAAATTTCCAAACGAAATTTCCAGATTTTTCTCTCAGTTCATTTAACAGTGTTAGAATTCAATCAAATTATAGTCATGAAATCAGTTAGAAGTATTAGAAAGGAAGTTTAATTTAACAGATTACAATGACAAGATCAAAGACAAGAAAAAGACAAGAGCAAAGGAAGATTACTTCTGTATCTTGACTTTCTCCTACTAATAATAGGTATATAGCCAGCTGAATATTGAGCCTTTTTCATTCACAAAATCAAATCAAAATCTTGATCTAACAATCAGATCTCTCCTGTAAATCTCTAAAATCTATTGTAAAGTATCAATTTCTGTTATTTTCTCATTTTGGACATTAATTTTTCTACTTAGTTGAAAACGCTTTTTATTCCGCTTGCGAAAACCCAAAACCCAAGAAAGAGCTTGTAGAAATGTGATTCTCTAAACAACTGTGCAAACTTTGCAAAGAAAAAATGATATTTTTAAAAATTGAATGGTTTGCTTTCGTACGTTACCCGATGATAAAATAGAAAGAAAGCATTGTTTTGAAAACAGATTTATAATTACCATCTTTTTGATTTTTTTTTCGCACTAATAAAAATTAAAGTAATTTGTTTTTTGTTTCGTTTGTTTTTCCGTTTCTTGTTTTTTTGTCTTTAATCGTCTGTTTTTAATTTTGTTTTCTGGTTTTTTGTTTTTGTTTTTTGTTTTCAGTGCAGAAACTCAAGGACTCCAGCTGCTTTGAATTTGAAACTTCAGACAACACAGAACAGAGATGAAGATGTGAATCAAAAGATCTGAGGAAGCGGGGTTGAATCGCTTCTGTGTCTGGCCAAACAGACGTGGGCAGACATCATGATCACAATCAACCTTCTGTCCAGGCACAAGAATGCGCCTGCCAATCAAAACTGGCTATGCGGATAGAGACTTCTGCGATATCGTCAAGATTCAAAAGGTCTAAAGCTTACTTAGACAAAAGAAGGTAGTTATGATTAAGCGGGGGAAAATGATTCAGACTGATCTGATGATTAGAACGACAGAAAATCAACGACAAGTTATTACTTCAAGCTCAACGGACGTGGCGCAGCACTTAGTTTGGGTGTCAAAAAGCAAGCCACTGTTAATCTTTTTCCATCAAAAGCAGAAGGTCATGCCATGGCAGCAGCAGTTCAAGATGCATTGCAACTGAAACAAATTCTGAAGGATTTTAGGATCCAACAGAAACATCCCATAGCAATTGGAGATCACAGACAGAGTTGATTTAATTTGTTCCAAAACCCAGGCATGCATAAGAGGAGAAAACATTTACAGACAAAATTTCTATTCATTCGAAACAAGACGGAAGATGGCACTACTTCAACTCATTACGTTCCTACTGACAAAATTGCAGGCGACATCTTCACGAAATCTTTAACGTGTCGCAGTTGGAAACATTCAGAACTGTTTCGATGGGAGCAGACTCAAAGCAATCATCTCAAGTTAGAGGGGGGGGTAATAGAAATTTGGTCAAACTATAGTCATGAACTTAGTTAGAGTTATTAGAAAGTAAGCTTAACTTACTAGATTAAGACGACAAGACCAATGACAAGACAAAAATTAGAGCAGAGAAAGATTTCTTTTGTATCCTGACTTTCTTCCACTGCTAATTGGTATATTTACAGCCCAATTTTTGAGCCTTTTTCGTCCCCAAAATCAAATAACCATCTTGATGTAATAATCAGATGTCTCCTGTAAATCTCTAAATTCTATTGTAAATTATCATATTTTGTTATTCTCAAATTTTGAGATATTATTTTTTTAGTTGAGAACGCTTTTTATTCCGCTTGCAAAAACCCATAACCCAACAAATAGCTTGTAAATATGTTATTCTCTAAACAGCTGTGCAACCTTTGCAATTAAAAAAAGAATTGAATGGTCTGCTTTCTTATTAAAATTGAATCGTCTGCTTTCTTACTTTACCCCATAGTAAAACAGAATAAAGAATTGTTTTGAAGACAAATGTGCAATTATCACTACTTTGAAAAATTTTTTCAAACTAAATGAAGTTAAGGTGTTTTGTTTCTTGTTTCGTTTGTTTTTCGGTTTCTTGTTTTCTTGTTTTTGTATGTCCGTTTTTTTGCTGTCCTGTTTTTTGTTTTTGTTTTTTCCTACTTTTTTTTTCTTTTCTGTTTGTTATTTAATTTTGCTGGGTTTTTTGTTTTGTTTTGTTTTTCTCTTGTTTGGTTTTTTTTTATGGTGAGAGCCTTTAAGGATCCGGCTTGGCCGGGCATCCTATTAGAGGTATCTAATAATTAGGGACCTTAGTGGACGCTATTTCGCTGGCGGTCCTGTAAAAAGTGTGTGCTATGTGCCTTTCCGACATCGTTGCATTTATCTTAACTTTAGCACGTTTAAGGTAAATTTGCATTAATTTTTTTCCCTTTATTTCTTCTTTTTTAAGCTGATTTTACATTAATTTTTTAAACCTTAACCGGTTAAGGTAGAATTAACCTGTACTCTACCTGAACTTACCTTTACTTGTTTTAACTCCGGCAGTTTTACCTCCACTTTACTTGAACTTTACCTGAAAAGTTAGGGCCTCACTGTTCTATCAAAGACCTTAATATTACCCTAACTTCCCTTAAACTTACCTTAAATAATTATCCTAACTGTGGCGGTAAATTTTCCCTAACTTACCTTACCTCAATTGTTTACCCTAACATACTCTAATTTTAAGGTAAATTTCTGGCGTAGTTAAAGCAAAGTTAAGGGAATTTTTAAGGTAATGTTAAAGAGGTATTATTTGAGGTATTTTTAATGCAAGTTAGAGTATAATTTAACGTTTTTTAAGGTAGTAAGCCCTTAATTTGTCAGGTAAAGTTGAGGTAAAGCTAGGATTAGTTAAAGTGAAATAAGTAAAACACTACTCAAACAATTAAGGTGAGTTAGGATGTTTTTAAGGTAAATTTACTTCAACTTTATTTAGTGTGTTGGCTTAAATGAATATTCAGAAAGAAACATTTTTTGCTTTGACGCTGTTAGCAGCTGAATAGTAGATAATAATTTTAGCTGTGCTAGAATTTATTTTTCGATTGCCATTTCCTTTGCTTGCAGTATTTTTTTTGCTTCCATAAAAAAACCTCTCGTTGATGTCAACTAAGACTTCTTTGGCAATCTTGAGAGATACGTGGCAACATTCCAAGCTACGAACAAGTTGGCATGACCCTTCTTGTGGGTCTTATAATTAGAAGGTTGATAATGATCCCGTATAACGAACAATTGTTTTTCTTATGACTAATTTGAATGTTATTCAATCTAAATAGAATATTCGAACTAAACCCAAGCCTAGTAATGAAAAAAATTGAGAGATTAGAAAAGTACCAAATTAATAAACTATGTGGACTACGTCATCATATTCTTCGTTTTTTTTCAAAGCAGAGAATAATCTTTGATTATTCAACTGTCAGATATTTTCATCTTATTTTTCATAAGGTCTAGTAATTACGGCGACATTATCTGCATTGAACGGTGTATCGCTGAAAGACAAGCGGCGATGCTGCGCGTCATCGTTATCCAGTTACTTGTTATGGCTGCACCAATAAAAAGCCCATTAATATTAATTAAGTGCAGTTTCTCGTTTGAGTTAGGGGGGGGGGGGTACCTATACGAATGACTTCATGTTATAGTTTTGGCTATAATGATCGCTGACGCTTTTGGCATTTCTTTCTTCCCAGCTCTGGAATATTAACCCCTCCCCTTCCCCCTGTAAGACAGGGAAAATAGCCTATAGTGGATTTGCATAATTGACAATTACTGAAGGAAATCTGTATTTCATTAATGGACATAATTTTTCCATTCTCAGAGGCAAACATTTACAGACATAACTTTGTACATGGAACTGGACTGAAGACTAATTCAAGATTGTAATCCGGGAAGTTTTCATTCCTGAATGTCTGGATATACATGAATTGTTTATCCGCGGTTTGTCTGGAGGTTATTTTCCTTGGTCTTCAAATTACTCTCAGAAACATACAAGTTTCTCTATTCTTTTCTTAATATGGGAAGAGAAAAACAACCAAATTAATCGAAAAAACGGCGCAAAAGTGAAACTCATTACAAAGGTAGCAAAGAGGAATTTATTGTGTATATGATTCTAGCAGTGAATAAATAATAGCAGTGAATAAATAATAAATAAACAAAAATATTGCGGGCGAATTTGGCTCTGACTTCGATAAACTCGGGCATTTCAAATTAAGTTTGAAATAGGACCATTCTTTAAAGAGACTCGGTAACAAGTAGAAAGAAAAGAACAAAAATGGCGAAGTTAAAAATTACCTTTATGTTTTTTGAAAACAATTAGTTTCACATAAAGAAAACCATTGCATATCAACAAAAACTAAATATTTACACAGTTTAAATTCATTCAATTTTCCATATGAAGACTTTGACACCTGTCATTATTCAGAAACTGTCGTACTTCCATCAAAACAAACGAGAAATACAGACGAAAAGCAAAAAAAATATATAATTTTGCGAGAAAAAGCTTTTGAACCCGTTAACACCGTATTCTATTCCGTAAAAAATGAGATTTAATCATTTACTCAGTTTCTGAACACCAGCAAAGTGATATGTGATCTGTGAACAGGGAGACTAGATAACAAGTAGACAAACAAGAACAGCACAAATTATGGTTAAAAAAACGTCTAAATTTTTTTAATGAAACCTTTATTTTCAACGTAAACTGAAATCAACCACTATCAACTGAAATCAGTAAACAAGTTCCTTTTTTTATCCATAGGAAGCTGCTGGCAATTATCCAGAGGACTTGCATTTATCCAGAATTTGTCATACGAAATCAAAATGAACAATAAATAAAGAAAAAAAATCCCTAAATTCTGAGAGAAAGCGGTGTGGAAGCCGTTGAAACCATAATCAATTCATAGAAAGAAGGATATAAGTAATTGGAGTTTTTCTGGGAACGCCAATGATGTGATATCTGATCTGCATTGATATGACCGAACAGGAAAAAACCTCAAAAATGTAAAATTGTAAAAACATACAAAAAAGAAAAAAATAATAATTGAAAACATTTCTCAGAACACAAAATTGTGTCAATTTTTTGGATGTGTATAAATTGACAAAAAACTCGATATATCAAAAATAAATGATGCATTTTAGATTCGATTCAAGAAGACTCAAAGGAAACGCAAGATAAACTAGCCTTCTTCAAAATTAACGACGGTTTTGTCCGGCATCGTTTAGGTTTGTCAATTTGGAAAATTCAAAAGAGTTGACTGAAAGAACTTAAATATTTTCTTAACTAACTAAAAAACTTATATTACAAAATTGATTCAGTGATCCAAAATCAATTTGGGGATAAAGAAGGCGTTATTAATACAGCTATATAGATTTCGTTACTCAAATGAGTAAAACAGAGGTTTCTATAGAAACTTTTTTGTCTGCAAACGCAAATTTTTGAGCCAAAGGCATCACCCGACTAGGCATAAAAGCATTCTGAAGTCATTTTAAGTGTTTTTGTAAATCAGTTCTATTAACTAATTCTTTTAAAAACATGCTTGAAAAAAATTTATTATCAATTATTATTTTGTCTGAATTTTCAAGAGGCCGGAAAACTGTGCGAATTCGAGTGTTTATCGGTGCAAATTTTATTGTAGAAGTTGAAATTTTTGTTTTGCGTTTTACCTTAAAAAAGTGGAATTTTGGCAGCCGAAAAACGTTTTTGATGACTGTTGCAAAATTAATCAAGAAAAAAATTTTTTCTTAAAAAAATTGGGCACTACGCAAAATGTAGTTTTTCAACACCAATTACGATCAAAATATTGTTAATAAATTTTATGTTCTAGTTATTATTGTAACCATTTTCAATGCATGTTTATTGTTTTAAGGGTTCATGTTTCTGAGAATTTTGCACCATTTGCTGCATTAAAGGATTATATGAAAGAAAAATAAAATGTGAATGTGTTTCTTCGCTGCTTTAGATTTTGTGGGGATATATGAAACGAGAAAACAATTTATCGAAAAAAAGCATTAAAAATTAAACAAGACACTAAAATATAAAATTCACAGATTTTGATTCACAAATTTTAGGGAAATGAATGCTTTGCACGCTTTTTTGGATTAATTATTTTCTCCATGAATTCGCCATGAACTCAAATTTGCTTGATTTACGTTATACCTAATCTTCTCCTCCTCGTCCCCATTCTCACTCCCATCATAATCAGATTAATAGTTTCATTTTCATAACCTCTACAAACCTCATAACCGTTTAACCTTTGTACATTAATTTTGTTAAGAATCAGTTATTATTAAGTCATCGTCATTTTTTCCACTTTAAATGGATTGTTTTGTTTTAGTAGCGTGATTAGTAAAATTTTTGGAATTGTTCATGAATGATTTTTCGTTCTATCAAAACGGACAATCTCTAAGAAAGATCGAGTCTTTTCCGTTTGTGCCCCCAAAGCTTAGCGGGTTATATTATATGCACCCCTCCCCCGACGCATATTTTTCATAATGGTTTACCATGTATGGCCACGTCCTTTGTATCTGGAGGGTGCATAACATACTGGGGGGGGGCACAAACGAAAAGATCCGAAAGATCATAGTACATAGTAAGAGCAAAGTTATAAAATATATACCTATATAATTCAAATTAGTACTAATCTTTAAAACCTCAACACACAAATTTTTAATATTTCAGTAATTATACATTAATTTCAGTAGTACAATAAGGTTAATGTAGAACTATAAAATGCGCTAGGACGTCTATTACTCAATTGAATGAGTTCAATCTATAAAAAATTTCATTTTTGCATGCGGCCGTAAGGCAATGGAATGGTACAAATCCGTACGAAAAACACGGACGCGATTTGGAGGGATTAGTCGCCAATTTTGCATTGCTATTGTCGCTAGAATGCGCATAAAGGGAGGTGACGAATTTAGAAGAAGATGCCGTAATTTGGTCTGTGATATTCACATTGTCGCTGATCTCGACCATTTTTGCTAAAATGCGAGAAGCAACGAAATGGATTTTTACTAACGGATTCCTAGATCAAAAATCGCTAGTATAATGAAATATAGATGTGAGAATAATATGCGTTATTATTCGGTTATGACAGTTTAGCTGACATAGGCCCATGTTACAGGGCTGAAATATCATTCGATCTTTTTCCAGCATGGGTTTTTAATTCTCCTCAACGGTCCTTAAAATATTTTGAAATTTTTTGTTTGTCGTTCTTAACATTGGTTAAAGTTGAGGTTTGCTAATACGGGATATACAATCTGATCCTACTAATAATAATTTAAATTAGATCGAGATTTCTAATTACTACACGTTCAACCTAACGATCTCTAAAACAGATCATTACTCTACCAGTTAATAATCCCTTTTAGGTTATAGCACATTGTTGTTCTTTACAATAAGATTGACCTTAACCCGGGCAAAGATACTCTGGCTCTGACCAAATACAAATTCCGCTGAGTTCAAAAACTTAACTTCAGGTAAGCCCACTTTAAGAACGGCGTGATCAAATTAATATAAGCTTATGACCACCTCTGTTTGAGAAATTTGATTGGCCATTTTGTAAGACGATTCTTTTGCAAACATTAAACTTTTGCTTAACAAAAACTGACGCAACTAGAATAAGTAATGTCTGCAATGAAAACGAACCTTTAACAAAATAAATTGACAGCCTTACAGTGCAGTTAGTTGATTTTGAATGCGAAACACTTTGGGTTGCCAATCAAACTTTATTATAAACTGTTTTAACTAGTTTATGATTGGGTTCCATCTTCCATTAACTGAAGATAAAATGAATCTTATGATTGTCGAATCAAGCTGATTAATGAGAAGCTTCATGAAACGAAAATAAAATTTAGGGTAGGAACTTGACCCAACCCGCCCAACTTGAACAAATTTTTCAAATGCTTAGCTTCTCTTCGAACTCATGTTAAAGAAAACTAATCATGGATGTAAAATGCTTGTTTTAGTTAAGCTGTTTTACGCTCATTAGTTCATAGATTTTGTCGAAGACTGAAGGTTTAACTTAAGTACCAAAACTGTAAATATAAAACAATATCAAATTTTTACAATGTTTAAATTTGCAGCAAAAAGCTATCCGAAAAAACGAACATTTTTTAAAGCCTAGTCAAAAAGTTATCTTGAGTTCTTACCCCAAAGTTAGCTATAAAATTAACAACAATTAAATTTCAAGGCCATGGGTAACGCACTCAAAAGTAGTTACGTTGTAATGGCTAGAGACATTTTGCGCATGTGATTTTTCACAGGACACAGGAAATTTTGAATTTAACATAATTACTCAACTCTTTCTGAGAAATCCTCATTAAAAAAACGCACAAAATGAGAGAGGCACTAAAATGGTTTTTATTTATCAAAAATTAAAAGTGATATTTTGATTAGTTATACACTTTACACATTTTTCTTCCCATATATAGTATATATTTCAGTACTTAGAACTGATATGAAAGCAATTTTGAGACAAAAAAAATGAAAAATAACAGAATTGTTCCAAAATTTGATGAAAAATGGCTTACTTGGTTTAATTGTTATATTCAGAATGGATTGAATTTAATTACAGTAAAAAGTTAATTGAAATAATGAATTAATGAATTAAGGAGATAAAAAAATAGGGCGCTGATTTTCGCTTTTAACCTTGATGACTAACGAGAAGCAATATTAATAATCAACTACAATTTAGCATTTTTAACCCTAACGAGAATGGTTGCTTAAATTTTCTCTCAAAACTGAAATAATAATTTTCTTAACGAACAATTGGAAAACTGAATCTTTGATGTTTAGTTACTCGCAGACGACGATAATCAAATTTCAAACAGAGAGCCAAATTTCATATCCCAAAAATTTAATAGCACAATAAAAAAATCAATGATATCTGAAATCAAATGGTTTAATGGATGAAATAGCTGGAAAAAAATTGGAAATTTTAAGGCAATTCTAATTTACTATTTTTCAAAAAGTTTGAAAATATTAAGCGAAAAATGGTTCAACAAAAATCAAAAACTAATGATCTTGAAATATTTTGCATTTCAAAGTGCTACGGCGAGCTGTGATAGCCCTGAGCAGTGACTTGGCTTAGGACCGTACTTCTGAAAATCATAATGAGAAAAAAGCATAACAAGAAAAAAGTTCATTTGAGTTAGTTGGATTTTTTGATAGTTACGGGTCTTAATATGGGTCTTAGTTGATGCAGTGATTAGTAATTCTCTCCATGCTAACCAGTCTTTACTAGTCTTTGGGGAGTTTAACTTGCAGAAATTGTCTGTTTTTGTTTTTTCCTCCTATAGGAGTACAATGACCCGACGTTTTTGAGCTCCAAAATTTAGCTTTCTTAAAATGTGCACAAACGCAATGTTTCATATACGCTAATACAGTTAGTGCCATGAAGTCGCAACGCAAGCGAACGTTCTAAAAACTCCCGACATGCAAATAAACAACAAAGTGCTGATCTGCATGTTCTAAGCTTGAACTTTGACCTTTAAAACGTTTGATAGCGTTAACTTTATGGGTCTGACTATAGTTGGAATAATCGAACATTCCAAAAACATGAAAACATGCTATTGAGAATCAATGTGGTCATTTGAACATCAATGCTTTTGCCTTTAGCTCCATTTTATCTGCTTTTTTTCTGTTTTAAATTTGAACTTTGACATTTGAACTTTGTCTATTAATATTTGAAACATTCGATTATTTCTACTTTGTGAGACACGCTATAACTTTTTTGCAAAAGGTGGGGGAGACAATAGTTGAAAAAATGAACAATAAGTTTTTTCATTACCATTAAAAAGCATACACATGGTTAAATTCAAAACAGTGGCTTTCCTGTTTAACAAAATTTATTAGCTAGCAGCGTATAGTTATTTGCTTTATTTTCTCACACAAAGACTTTTCTGATTTGCTCAAAATTGTAAAGGTGTGTTTATGTTTGTTCTGAATAGTTAATAAACAGAAAAATCACGAATTGTCACCTTTCGTTATATGTACTTGAGCAATGACCGCTCGGTCACGTACAGTGTGTTGTTCACATTGATTTGATCAACCAAATCCAAACACGACTGAGAGATAAAAACAAGACTTTCATAATTTAAAATATACCAGCCAACTGTAGTGTAACGTGTTGTAGTTTACAATTCCCTCAATTATAAGATAACTTTTTGACCGATCGGTCAAGCGGTACTGCGCTGAATAGAAGCTGCAGATTTTGGTTCAGAGAAGTTTGCGCTTGCACAGATACATGCTTTCCAATGTTTGTTCTTGTTAGCCCCTCCTCAGCTAAACTCAGCTTCGTGTAAAAATAAACGCGAGCAATTTTTCATTTCAAGTTTGCATTCTGCTGACCAAACCATGCGTTCATTAAAAAAAATTTAGACATAGGTTCAAAATAGATTATCACAATCCTAAATAAAAAAGGCTCTTAGTAAAGTCTGCAAAAGACAACTTGTTTTACGATTATTACAATTTGATTTGACAAAAGAAGATTTGATGATAAGTGTCCATTTCCCTACGTGACTAAAGAAAAAAATGGGTTTCGATTTTTTTTCACCAAGAATTGGAAAAGATATCTGAAAAACGGCTGATCAATATACGACAAAAACAAAGACATTTTTACGATCAAGTTCAGTGCACATGTGTGCTAAAACTAGAAAGTTCAGAGTCGTTGACAAAAAGTTACCGAGATAAAGATGTGTAAACTAAAATAAACTATTATCCGGAAAACTTTAACATATTCACACTTTAAGGAGCTGGGTTTATTCAGGAAAGTTTAACACTATCATTGACGAATTGCTTCGCATTTCTGAGCAAGCTGTACAAAAAATTGTCCTGAAAACAATGGTAGTAATAAACCGGGAAAAATCTGAATGATAGTTCAATTGAATTCTTAATAGAACTGACATTTTCAGAGCCGTTTTTGGCTATTTGAAATATGTTTACCCAGGTTTAGGTGCGCGACCTTAGACTGCTCTGATCAGACCATTTGGGTTGCACACTGGTGGAGTGGTGCGACCCAAAATACATGGTCTGGCAAAAGCTTGAGTCGCACGATGGTCCAGACAATGGTCGCATTACGGTCTGATCAGAGGGTAAAGTTGCACTATAGTCTGATCATAGGTCGCACGAAAATCTGGACAAAGGCAGCACTACGGACTGATCAGAGGGCAAAGTCGCACTATAGTCTGATTATAGGTCGCACGAAAATCTGGACAATGGTCGCACTACGGTCTGATCAGAGGGCAAAGTCGCACTATAGTCTGATTATAGGTCGCACGAAAATCTGGACAATGGTCGCACTACGGTCTGTTCAGAGACCAAAATCTGGACATAAGTTGCTCCAAAATCTGTCCATTAACTGAGAGGATTAACTGACACTATTTATCTGACTGCAGTTTTTTATCACTGTTTTTGAGGACTCAAAAAAACTTGCAGGCACATCAAAATGATTTTCTGTTTATACTTTCATTAATTAGTTTTGTCCTAACCCTAAAAAGCAATACTAAATTTTCAAATTTTCAGTTGAGTAGTATACATGTTTGAATTGAATAATTTAAACAAATAACAGCGGTTTATAACATGGAAATGGTCTGATTAGAGGGAACGTTGGTCGCACTAAAATCGCACAAAATTTTGGGTCGCACCACAGTCGCAGAAAATATTTGGGTAGCACGATAGTCTAATCAGAGGGATTTAGGTCTTACGATGGTCTGATCAGAGGTCTCTTATGTCGCACTATGGTAGCACAATTTCTTGGGTTGCACTACTGTCTGATCAGAGAGCTCTGGGTCGTACAATGATCTGATAAGAGGGCAAAGTCTGGGAAATGGTCTGATCAGAGCGGTCTAGGGTCGCGCACCTAAACCTGGGTAATGCTACTGTAAAAGTTCAGTTTCAGTTCTAACCATCACTCATAAAATATTTGACTATTCGACCCAACTTGATGATTACTTGAAAACATGTTTTGAATAAACAATCAGATGTTAAAAGGGCACAGTTGTGTTGAATAACAGGGGGAAATGATTCAAAATCTATCTTTTAAGCGCTCTCTGGTCTCATAAAATTTTTCTTCAATGAAGGTCTGTTTTGAAAAGAAGGTGTGGTCTGCTATATACTTTGAGGTGGGGCAGGGGGAGGGGAGTAGGGGAGTCAAACCCCGCATCTCTAAGACTTTTTCATTTGATTTTATAATTTTTTTTAAATGAAAAATTTGTTCATGTTTCAGCAGCTTTGTAGATTGCCATTATGACATAATGTCTGCTGAAAATTGAACAAATTAGACTCTGATTATAGCTGTTTAGAAGTTTAAATATTGTCATTATATAGACCAGAGCCACCAAAAATGTTTGAACCCCTATAAAGGTTTGAAGAATTTTGCACAAGAGAATTCAAAGGAATTTTCTGTAGACATCACTTTACTTCATTTACGTAGTATTAGTTTCCAATAAAAAATATTTTAAAATTTTTGAGGAAAAACGTTTGTCGTAACATAGAATGAAAGGGATTTTGCTCCATATAAGAGGCACAAAAAGTGTTTTTTAAAGAATTGGGCTTTCTATCAATTTGGTTGTGGGGAGTGGGGGTGTGGCAAAAAAATCTAGGCAATCTAGATGGAAAAATTTTTGAAGGAATTTGTGGTTCAACCTGCTAACTTGAGTTATCCAAAAGAAAAGCAATTCATCTTTACAATTTAAATTTTGAGAATCTTAAAATCAGCAAGGCAACCATCGCAGCGATAGCTTTTAGCATCAGTCACGAACTTATATTTGAAATATGAGTCGATTCGTCGGAATCAATTGAATGATGTGTATGTTTTTTGGCAGCGCTTCATTATTCAGACCCAGAGTTTAACTTGGAAAGTGCCCAACAGTTAAGACACTTTGGTAGTTTTATTGGCATAGACAACTTCTTGGTAGACACATACCTCAAGTCCTATGATTTCATTTCGTAATATGCAATATTTTGTGACGCTTCAGGGCTTATTGCAATGCAAGTATACTGTTTTATTTGTTCTGCCTTGTGCAATCACAAACGCATGCTTTTAATTGTCACCTGACTGTTGCAACCTTTTACCTCTATGTGAAAATGTTTAAACGCAATTTGTTCAATTTCCTGAAATCTTTAAATGCGAAAGTGTGGTCTTCGGTTTTGGAGGTTTTGTCACAAAAAAACGATTTTTGTAATTAAATATTATGTTTCTTAGAACAAGTATTTTGACACAATTCTGTTTTTTCTTTCACAACATTTTAACCATTCTGTTTCACTAGTGAGAGGTAATCTTATCAACGGATTAGTAAAAACTTGCACGGTTTAGTTTTGGAATATTGGCGAATCTCTTTTTGGTTTCTTTCTCAAACCTTTACTGCAGTTTAACTTGAGTTTCAAAATAAAAATGTTTTTCTCAAAGAAAAAAGAAAGCGGGATTACTGCCAAAAAATTTGCAGAAAGAGGTAGTAGATTTGATAAATCCTTTCGATACAACAATTGAACCGGTTGCTCTATTTTTTAGGTATTCAATTGTGTTCTCTACTCTTTTTTCTTTTCAGAGAAACGAAAACAAAAAATTTGTGCTATATGAAAAGCACATCCGTAAGCAGTATTTTTGTTGATTAACTTTGTCAATAAAGGAATTGTTGATTAAATAAAGCAATTCCTTCGGTTCTTCAGCTTAGCTTATCTCCAAATTTGATAGTTTGCATTTGTATAACAATTGATAATCACTGAACTTTGTTTTTTGTAGAAACAAAAAAAGAAACATGTGGACAATATTTTCTGAGAAAAGAATTGATGCTTCTACTTCTAATGAGATTGAAATTATGACAAAACATCTTTCACTGCTCGAATATTTTAAAAGATCTGATGTCTTAAAACAGAAAACTAAGATATTAAATCCAATGCCAGCGGGCCAGCGCCAGTTTATTTGACTTCGGAGGATGAAAGAATCCCTGATGAAATAAAGTGGTTAGTCAGCCATGGCAATTTGGATTCAGTTGTCTACTATAGAAGCAATTTTGCATGCAGACCAACTTGAAGGTGACTTATAAAATGCAATGAAAGGAGTTTTAGTCAATTAAAAGTAGACAAATAGGAATTTAGTGAAAAAATTGTCAATTTTGCATCAGCTTGTTGTTTTAAGATGATTGCCTCAGTTTGGAAATCTCACAGAAGCTGAGACCCTACGGTGGTGTATTTGGAACAAACAATCTCCGGCTAAACAAATACTTCGGTTAACTTAAACTTTTTTCTTTTCTTCAATATTTCATAGTTTTTGTTAAAAATAGTCAAAAACCTCCGCGTTTTTCATTTGTTTTGCCTTGTCCAATCACAAACGCATAAACAAAACATCGGACTGATGTAGCTCTTTGCCTCCATCTGAAAATGTTCATACCCAATTTGTTCCTTTTGCTGAAATGTTGAATTCCGAGGTTGTTGTCTTCGGTTTTGAAGTTTTTCGTCACGACAAAACGTCTTTCATAAATAAAAAATTATCAGTTTGCTGCAACAATTAATCTGATACAATACCCTTCCCTTCACAAAAAATTTTGCACGGTTTATATTTAGAAAATTGGGACCTCTCATATGTGGTTTTCTTTCTGCGGGTTCACTGCAAAAACGTTTACAGAAAGAATGAGTAGATTTGGAAAACACTTTATATCCAACAATTGAATAGATTGCTCTGTTGATTAAGAATTCGACTGTGATCTTTACTCGTTTTTCTTACCTGGCAAACGAAAATGAAAAGTTTGTGCTATATGAAAAGCACAGCCGTGTTTTTGTTGTGTAACTTTGTCAGCAACTGAGCTGTTGAATGGAGAAAGCAGCTCTTTCGGTTCTTCATGTGAGTTTATCTCCAAGTTTGATAGTTTGCAGTTGCATATTAAATGATAATCATTGAATCTTGTATTTTATAAACGGGGAAAAAAAGATTCATGTGGACAACCATTTCTGAGAAAACAATAGATACTTTTGATTATGACTGAGATTGGAACGTTGACAAAATATCTTCCACTGATCGAATATTTTCAAATGCACCACCTCTCCTATATTAAGTTAAAGTCTTTTAGAACTGTTATTTACTATTATGGCTGTTCTTTTTCGGTTACTCTGGCTGTTCTTCTCAAATATATAACCAAAAAATGCTCGACAAAATTAATATAGTTACCCGAATGCGTTGAATAATAATTTTTGCTCTGAGTTTTTTTCGTGCTACTGCTGTTTAGGTTGTGTTTTGCTCTGACAGATGGCGCTGATGACAGATAGGAAAAATGACTTTCAAATTTGATCTAGAATATCTTGTTGATGTTGAAACAAGATAAAAACAAAATATTCAGAAGCTGTTCACTTTTACCTCAAAAGCACAACTGTGACCCGTTAACATCTATTTGCTACATTATTATCCAATCAAAACAAAATCTATGGTTTCTACAAGAAAACAAAAGCTAAAATCGTGAAAGTAAAAATCGATGTAAAATTGAGGGACAGTTTGTGGCTGAGAAAACTGAAATTTTGACCAGTTTTCTTGAGCTTACGTCTGATTTGACTTTTTCCTTTTAAATTTTCAACAAGGTCGGTGCCCAAGTCGGAATGGGAAACACATTAGTACAACTTAAATCATATCTATATGTTTAAAAGTCAAAAAACAACTTTCCAGAGACCAGAAATAAAGCCAATCGATGTCTTTTTGGCATTTATAGAACAGATTATGAAATCTGATGCAGCTTAAGCGTCGTCAGCGCAACAAAAGACTTTCGAAAAAGAAATGATTCAAGCATAACATCAATATTGAAGAGGAATGAACTTTTCCCCAATACACATTTTCGAGGTACATTGATTGCAACCTCAAATTAATGTAAAAAATTTTCTTAATTTTTTTTACTGTTTTCATTTTGCAGCTAAAAAACTCTTTGAAAGTCTAAAAGGAACGTCAGATCCAAAGATAGGCGATCCATTTGATCATAAATTAGTCAAAAATAGTATCAAACGCTCGCGTGAGTATAATAATCGATTTTGTCAAAATTTGATCAAATCTGATCCAAGACGAAGTAAGCTGAGTAACTTCAGGAAAGCGATGCCTAAATGAAAACTGATTTGAGATAGGGTTCCTCTTTTCTTCCGAAGAATGCAATTAACTCAAAAACAAGCAAGAATACACGCGTGAGGATCAAGTGCGTCGATGGCTTCCATACGGTTGTTGTTTTTGTTTTAAATACAGCAGAGTCGCAAATGCCCCTTAACCAAAAAGTGGGCGTATTTGAGTCTCAATTATTAATTATAAAGATGCTGGAACAAGCTGCCAGAAGTTGCTGCTGTCTTTCAAAACATAGTGTTACAAATCATCCCAAATAACTGTAAATGTATAGCTAAACCTTGATATTTCACCGTTTTCGCGAAAAAACAATGCAAGTTTTCCAAGCATATAGTATCAAGCACTACGTGAGAAGTCACAGCACCTGCAATCCTCAATCGTCAAAATTCTTATAGACACTCAAATTACTCGTCATAACACAAGGGATCAACTACCAAAAGGGTCGAGGTTTTTGGGTGAATTTTGTAAGAAATGCGGCGAATGGGGTGAATTTTCGGAAGAAATGCGGTGATTGCGGTGAATTGCGGTGAAAAAATAATTCACCGTTTTTCACCGCATTTCTTACAAAAAATTCTTTATCAATTTTAAACCATGATATGTTTACGCTTTTCCTTCCTCTAAGAAAACTAATATATTAGTTTCATTAGAGGAATCAAAAGCTTGTTAAAATGCGGATTTTTGCGCTATTCGTAAACATATCATTGTTTAAAGTAGCAAAATTTTTGCCCTCTTTTCTTGTTTTCCTGTTTTTTAGCGCTGACTCTATGTTTTCTGGTTTAATAGATCCTCTTGAGGTGGTGTATACCTGAGGAAGTAAAAAGAAAAACAAGTTACACCTCCAATGTCACCATCGTGCCAGACAGTTCCACAAACAATTGATAATGGAGCCATGCCACTGCGCTTTAAGATAATAGTTTTTGGATATACCGTTACGTGTATAGATTTTGTCGCTTGTCTTCAATATAGGAAAGTCAAAACTAAAACTACTTTTTGTGTACAATTTGAGTTCATCATCAAAGACTGATGTAAATGATAGACAACAATATAACGGGGTTGTAATCAGGGAAACAAAACGATAAAAATTGACTATTACAAAGCTAAGAGTCTGAAACAACAACACGATCTAAAACGCACCCTAACTTACGGGTTGGCTGATTTACACTCTGATCAATTGTATGATTAATAATATATATCGAGCTATAAAATTATACCATACTATTATCCTCCCAAATTTGCGCAGATAAACTTTCCACAGTACTCTTGACATAACAAAAACTCCAAAAACAATGAAAGGAAAATTATGCTCGTCACGTTCACCAGTTTTGCAACGTGTCAAAAAGCGGTAAATCGTGGTATAAACAGTAGCAGTTTTAGAGCTATACCATCCTACAAAAAGCTGAGATTCGAGTCAAAAGTGTAATCGAGGCATCCCCAAGCAAAAGCTTGTTATGACAGCCATCGACGAACACGGTTGCATGCGCGCGACCGCTTTCCAAAATTATAATTGTTTCGTTAACGGCTAGCAAAGGTCTGCTCAAAGACTCAATTCTCTGACACTGCCTACAATTAAACAAATGTTGGAACCACTGAAAATGGGCATTCAGTTTTGCATCGTCAAGCCATGTTCCTGCTAATCCAATGATTCCGCGTTGCTTCAATGAAATCGGCTGCTTGAGTCATCCTCTTTTATGATTTGAGTGTGTTCTGGGCAATGGAAGGAAGAACAAAAATTTGCTGATCAATAAACGTATCGGACTTTAGTTTTCATTGCTTCTTTTTTTGAAAATTAACTTATGTTGATAAACTCGGAAAGAAAACAAACTTACCAGTTTTATAACGACAACTGCAGCTCACAATTTAGAAAATCAATGTAAATCAGATTAGATCTGTATGTTTGTCAAAAATTGATATTTATCTACTAATATTGAATAGGAAATGCAACTTTGTGAACCATCTCAAGTGAAGTACATTTTGCATGTAATAACGAAATGAAGCCCACTCATACGCCCCGAAATCGCCTGATTTTTGATACATTAACCTTTTAAAAAATATGCACTGTAAATGTTATATTTATCTTTTAGACTATGTATACGACGTATTTTTGCTAAAATCTTCACTATTTTCTTCTCTTTTGAATCTCCTAAAATGAATTCTTATTCTCTCAAATATCTTTTGAGCTTAAACAGCTTTAACCTCTAACGTGCCAAAACTCGTCCCGCCTCATCGGGGTTGTTGCGCTACAGTGTTCGTAATCCTGTTAACAGGTTATGGGCCCAGACATCAGACCAGTGACAAGCTAATAGAGTTTTGGTTGAATTGTAGTGTCAGTGTTGGCAGTTTTAGCTCTTCTAGATTGACGAGAGTTAGGATATTAAAATTATGATTTCCCTCTTCAATAAAAACTAAATCAGAAATTGTAATAGAAAAGTTGAAGTTTAAATTTCATAATGGAACCATCAAAAAATAGTTTGAAATTGACGTTTAGCGGGTTGGCTGAGGACTACCCAACATGGAGCACTCGTTTCTCTGCCTTTGCACAAACCAAGGGCCTCTTCGAAACGCTCACAGACACAGTTGAGTTACCTGACAGGTCAACATCACAGAGGGAAGATGCCAATGATGCGCAAACGCGAGAACAGGAGGCACAGACTCAAGCTAGAGCTACAGCTGCACAGGAAGATGAGAGCCGCAAAAATCAGATTTGGTGCTACCTGGCAATGACA
Source organism: Convolutriloba macropyga (assembly GCF_964194025.1). Lineage (NCBI taxonomy): Eukaryota > Metazoa > Xenacoelomorpha > Acoela > Convolutidae > Convolutriloba > Convolutriloba macropyga. The sequence continues at coordinate 35,734,301 of NC_134482.1, read as the reverse complement.
CTATATGCCAGCAGCCTCATGCTCATCCGACATGACTGTGTGAACAGCAAGGGTCTCGGAGATGGCCAGAAAGCGTGGCAAATTCTCCAGCAACGCTTCAGAAGCGACGAGGCAACCACAGTCATCAGTCGGATGAGGCAGTTGGCCAGACTACAACTTTGAAAGGACAAAGCCATTCACCAGTACTTCATCAGAGCGCAAGAACTGGTCAACCGATTGCATCATGGTGGTGAGGAGCTCTCTGAGACGCTGTTTAATGCAAGGGTATTGAAAGGACTTCCACAACGATACCAGCATTTTGTGGTGCAGGAGAGCTTCAGTCCTGGAGAGAATTGTGTGGAAATGAGGAAGCGTCTCACCAACTTTGAGGAGAGACGCAGACAGAGAGATGATGTGGAGGAAGATCAACACGTTGCCATGTCAGCAAAAAATGCTTCTCATCAAATTGGTGTACACTCTTCATTCAAATCACATACTAGGAAGACTTTTTCTAAGCCTAGTAGTTCCAAAGGCCCTAGATTGTGTTTTGTATGTAACAAACCTGGACATTTAGCAGCTAGTTGTTACAAAAAAGACAACGCTGTATGTAGTACATGCAAGGCTAAAGGCCACCTAGCAAGTGCATGTAAACATCAACAAAAATGTCCTCACAAAGGCTTAGCATCTAGTTTAAGCGCTGACAGCTCATTTGAAGTTTCAAAAACTGATTTAGTAGTAGATTCAAGCAGTGCTGATTACATGATGATAGATAAAACTTGGTTTAAAAATTAACAAAAGCTAGAAACGACAGTTAACAATCCAGATGGAGGGAAAACAAAAGTTGAAGGAATAGGAGATGTAGATGAGGAAGCACGAGACACTACAGGTGTGCTACATAAGTTGACTTTTGAAAAAGTTCTGCATGTATCAGAGTACAAAACAAACTTAATTTCAGTTTCAAGTTTAGTTCAAAAGCAGCACGAATTATTTCAAACAAAAGCCAAGTCAGTGCTAAAACTCAGAAGCAAAGAAAGCTTCAGACTGATAAGAGGCAAAATGTTCTTCTTACCATACAGAAAAGAAGATAAGCACCACTTTTCAAACTTATGTGGGGGCACGTGTCAAGCAAAACTTTGGCACAAAAGACTTGGACATTTGAACTTTAGAGATGTAGCAATTACAACATACAAAACTTCCCAAGCTTCAGATTTTTGTGAAACTTGTGTTTTGGGAAAAATTTCGAAAAAGCCTGTTCCAAAAGTGAGCGATAACAAAGCAACTCAAAAACTAGAAAGAGTTTACTCTGACGTTATTGGACCAGTTAGTCCATCAAGTATAGGTGGCAGCAGATATGCATTTAGTTTCACAGACGAATTCAGTGGCTACGCAGTAGTAAAATTTATGAAAAACTAAACGCAGGCATTGCAAACTTTCAAAGAGTATGTTGCACAATATGGCCAACCAAGAATTTTCAGAAATGATAATGGAACAGAATACAAAAACAAAGCCTTTAAAAAACTTTGCATAAGCAATGAAATAGCTCGTGAGTTCACAGTTCCTGAAACACACGAGCAAAATGGTGTTGCAGAACGTTTTAATAGAACAGTAGTAGAGGCTGCAAGATGCCTTCTAATAGATTCAACATTGCCAAAAAGATATTGCGTTTGAGCAGTAGACATAGCATGTTATGCTAGAAATTTAGTTGTCAAAGACAAAAAAAAAGAATTAGCCTTTGAAAAATTTTTTGGCAGAAAACCAAGAAGCGACCATCTAAAAGTAATTGTTTGTGTAGCCTATTCAAAAAATCGTGATGCCAGTGAGAAATCAAAGTTTGACCCAAAAGCAAAAGAGTGCCTGTTCATTGGTTACTCTGATAACACAACAGCTTATTTGTTGCAAAACATAAAAACTAGGCAAATTTTTACTTCTATAAACCTTAGGGTCAATGAAAACAATCTACCAGGTTTTCATAATGAAACCGAAGATAAAGAAGACAGCTTTCTTTATCTAGACTTAGACGAAGTAAGAGAAGAACTTCAGGATACAAGCACCTCAAGTGAATTAATTTCAGAGGTTGAATAAACTGAAACAGAGAGCGTTCAAGAAAGTGAAAAAAATACAGAAACTGAAGTTGATCAAAAAAATAAAGAAGAAAAACCCAGTCCTAGCGTCAAATTAAAATCCAAAATTAATGTACAATTTAATCCAAATGTCGCAGTGAAAAACATAGAAAGAAAACCTTAAAAAATTCCAGTACCTGTCAAAAATTCGCAAAAGAAAAAAGTAAGCCCGCCCACAAGACTGCAAATGATAGGTAAACTAGGTCAAATAGCAGTTCCATCAGGCGACCAAAAGACTTTCCAACTTTGGCCAGAGTACGATGAAATGAAAAGATTGAGAAAAAAAGCAGATCAAGATAGAGAACTTAAGCGAAGTGATAGGTCTAGAGCACCTCCGGAACGTTTTGGTGAAAGCTCTTCTCATGCTGTTAAAAGCACATTAACAAAAAATTTCATCGAGCCTGAAAATTTTGAAAACGCTATTAATTCGGAACAAAAAGACAAGTGACTTGAAGCAAGGAAAACAGAGATAGAAAGTTTAAATGAAACAGAAACTTGGGACTTAGTTCCAAAAAAAAGACAAAATATTATTCCTGGCCGATGCGTGTAAAAAATTAAACATGATTCAAACGGAAATATCGATAAGTTTAAAGCTCGTTATGTAGCAAAAGGTTTTAAACAAATTGAGGGAATTGAATATTTTGATACCTTTGCTCCCACAAGAAAACCTGAAACGTTTAAAAGTCTATTAGCTTTATCAGCTATCGAAAACTTTTTTTTAAAACAAATGGATGTAAAAGAAGCTAATTGCATCCTAAAATAGACAAAGGAGTCTATCTAGAGCAACCAAAAGGTTTTGAAAAGTTAGACAGCAATGGCAACAAGTTAGTTTGTAAGCTTAGAAAATCAATATATGGACTGAAGCAAGCAACCAAAATATGGTATCAGGAGCTTTCAAATTTTCTAATTCTGCAAGACTTTGAGAGAAGTAAACACGATTACCGTCTTTTTTCTTAAAAACAAAGAAAATGACAAACTTTATGTTCTAACCTAGGTTGATGACGTAGTCATAGCAGGAAATAGTCAATCCGAGATCGACAAATTGAAAAATTCACTATAATCAAAGTTTAAAATGGACGACAGAGGAGATCATGAATGGTTTCACGGAATGCGAATTCTGAAAACAGAAAAAAGAATAACTTTAGATAAAGAAAAAAACATTCAAAGCATTTTAGATAAGTTCAATATGCACGACTGCAAACCAAGCAAAACATCAGCAGAAAATAACCTTAAACTTGAAATAGCTCAGGAAGATTAAGTAAGAGTAGATTCACATGAGTTTAGAAGTCTAGTAGGTTCATTACTTTACCTAGCTAAGCAAACTAGACCAGATATCATGTGGATCACAGATGTCTCATCACGCTTCATGAACGACCCAACTCTTGAGCATTTCAATGTTGGCAAGCGTGTGTTGAGATACCTAGAACATACTAAATCTCTTAGACTCTTTTTCCCATCCACCAGCGACAGCACTCTAGTTGGCGAAACAGATGCAGACTGGAGTGGAGACGTGAATGATAGACGATCAACCACAGGATACTATTTCAAGCTTGGAGACAGTGGGGGATCTGTCAGTTGGCAAGTCAAGAAGCAACCGACATTGTCACTCTCATCTTGTGAGGCAGAATACCAGGGTTTAGCTGCGGCTGTGCAAGAAGCCATCTTCTTGCGTGGTTTTCTTAGAGAACTGGGGTACAAACAGTGTGAGCCCAAAACCATTGGAGAGGACAACCAGAGTTGCATAAAGCTTGCATCTAACCCGGTGCTTCACATACGATCAAGGCACATCGACACGAAATATCATTTCATCCGAGAACGACTTGATGACAACTCAATCAAATTGATCTACACGCCAACAGATGAAATGGCAGCAGATCTTCTGACAAAATCTTTGCCACAGCAGAAGGTAGAACAACATCGAGAACAACTATTGGGCAAGTCTAGATTCTTACCTAGTGGCAACAATCTGAGTGGGGCTATTGGAGCACAGAAAAGAACTTAGAAAATATCTTAGAGCTTAGAAACTTAACTTATAATGATAAACTCAGAAAGAAAACAAACTTACCAGATTTATAACGACAACTGCAGCTCACAATTTAGAAAATGAATGTAAATCAGTTTAGATCTGTATGTTTGTCAAATACTGATATTTATCTACTAATATTGAATAGGAAATGCAACTTCGTGAACCATCTCAAGTGAAGTAGATTTTGCATGTAATAATGAAATGACGCCCACTCATACGCACCAAAATCGCCTGATTTTTGATGCAATAACCTTTTAACAAATGTACACTGTAAATGTTATATTTATCTTTTTGACTACATATACGACTGATTTTTGCTAAAATCTTCACTATTTTCTCTTTTGAATCTCCTAAAATTAATTCTTATTCTCTCAAATATCTTTTGAGCTTAAACAGCTTCAATCTCTAACGTGCCAAAACTCGTCCCGCCTCATCGGGGTTGTTGCGCTACAGTGTTCGTAATCCTGCTAACCATTGTTTTGACTGATTGTTTTCATTGCTGCAGAGATTTTAACTCCATTAATTCTTCCTCTGAGATAACTTGTCTAACCTTTTTGCTGCAGATAGTTTCTACTGCTAACAAAGTGAAATCATCATAATTGGCGGAGTGTTTGGTTAACTTTTTAGTTATTTCCCTTGTCGAAATTCTTTGTTAATTCGTGAACATTGTTCAATTTTTTGTGAGACTATGAATTGAGACGTTTGTTTTGGTCTCTGCTGGTCTTGCAAAACAGTAGCCTGAGGCCGTGGAAAGTAAATCGATGATATATAAATGGGATTTAAAAATCTCTCACAAAGTTGGCCACCTTTTACTTGACACTTGGTGGTTCTTTCAAACATGGTGTCCAGTTTTTTTGTCCGAGACTGAGCAATGTAATTGTTGTTTTCAAAAAGTCTCCTGTAATTGGGTCTAACAAATCAAATTTCGGAAACACAATTAAATAAATTTACAATTGCAATTATTTTCAGAAGTTTAAATACGATTTTCCGGATTGGAGAGAACTCAAAGTTACTTTAAGCTGGTGACAGTGGGAAAAGAGAAAAGGTCCATTTAGTTCTCCCTACGCCGGAATTCGGAACATCATTACACTTTTATAGAACTTTAATTTTAAGCTTTGATGAAAACTATTTCTTTTGGCAATTGCAAATTTCAATAATAATAACATACAAATTGTCCATGATTTCAACTCTAAGCTCCAGTATTGTTAATGAAGGAGGGCATATTGAAGCATAATTTTCTCACAAGATCTTTGGAGATCTTCTGGAAGGTCAGCACAGTTAATTTCCACTTCTTTTTATCTACACAATGGAATGAATGCACCGGTTTGAGTCGAGACAGAAACGTTGTCGGATCAGACCAACTCAGACCAAAATAACCGCTGAGCGCACCTCTGTGTTCGAAACAGAAGCCTCTTTGGTCAGACGCGCTTGCGCTGGGCTTCACCTCACATTGCAATCAACTGAAGGAAGCTCGCTGTGTGAGGATGAGCTCTTACTTAATCATAGCTTCAGGTTGACCAAAGTTGGCTGCAATGATGTACCACGTGAAAGTTTCAGACGCAAAAAAAGTGGCTATAGTCAATAAAAAATAGAATTCCTGTTCATAAAAAGATGAGTCTGAAATGTGGGTAATAATAAGATAAAGGTCAGCTGAGAAGAGGCTACTGTAGGCCTAATGCGGTTCCGTTGCGATCACACAGGAATCACAATTAACTATGATTGAGTTCACTGAAGAGACTATCATGCGTTTTTGGGGCTACTTCAATCACTGCATTTTGAGCGTGAAAGCTCGAGTGATGATTCTCTGATCAGAATCCGATTCAGTCTGGAAACTCGGTATAGTAGGTTTCAATTTTGTGCCAAAAAATTAGATATTGTGAATCACAAACACACTAATATTCAAAAATAAGCTGCAATGATCATCCACATAAAATGTCTTATATTTAATTACTTCTATTTTGCCATAATGTTGTCATGTATATAAAGTAGATTTCTCCGTTTTCTGAATAAGGAAAGAGGAGTCTACTGACAAATTTTATAAATGCTAACTGCAGTTACTGTCAATAAAAACGTTATTTTCCTTACTGACGCAATTTTTCATTTTCCAAATTTTTTTTTTCTGAAAAATCACAAAATTTGAAAACTAAGGTAAGGCAAAAATTTAAACATGAGGATGACAATATTCTTTTTGCTAAACTACTTGAAGGGGGAAATGAGATTGTTTTCGTGTGTAATTTGTTCTCTGCCGCTTCCTAAAAAAACAGTCTAGATTTAAATAAAATAGTGTTGATTCAGCTTGAGTAGATTTTAATTCATGCGTGGTTTCCTCCGTTCGTTGACAATTTTGTTAATAACAATTTTGTCTTTCTCAACCAGAACAATTAGGCCCGATTTTTGACAGGTCTTAAATACAAATATGCGCTCTAACAATAGGGCTAATGAAACAAACACTTAGGACTCACATACGTTGTTTTAACAAAAAGTAGACAAAATGAGCACACAAACGCTCAACAATACTAAAATTGGTGTTAAGGACAAATAAGACCTGATGAGAGGCAAAATATAATGTGGCGCGATTTGGGGCAAGGCAAATAAGACCAAGATTATTCGAATTGGAAAAAGTCGAGGGCAATCATGTTAAAACTTAGCTCACCGAAACTACAAAAAGCAATTCAATTTATTGTCCATACTTATTTCAGTGAAAACTGAACTTAGTTATTTGTAATTGTTGGCCTTGCTTTAAATTCCCTTTGTACGTCAAGCTTTAATAATTAATAGCTCGCTCGCATTATGGAGAACAAAATCGTCAAAGCGTGATTTGGGAAGGCAGCAGTAAAGCTCCCTCTGGTGGCTGGAAAAACGCCACGGGTGGAACATTTCCGAGTGTCTAAGACGAAAACCTAGACACGAACAAAGAGCAGCAAATCTACTAAGGGAAAGAAGTCCCTCACCACACAACAACTGCAGCAGCACAAGCAACAACAGCAGCAACACGAACAACAACAGCAACGACACGAGCAACAACAGCAACTACGTGGCTAACAACAGCAGCCACAGATCACTAAAAGCTTCAAAGCTTCAATATGTGCGCTAGTTCAGTTTCATCAACTGCGTTATGAAAAATGAGCAACGTACCCCTCACTTAATTGGCTTAACACGAGTAAAAATCAAATGATGCATTCTTCCACCACTCAAGCCGGCCTTTAGGTAAACTCCTCCGCTATTTGTTCCCATTTTGTTTTCAGTATAGCAACCCCAGTGTCATAAAACACGTGAATAATGGTTCAAAAAGCTCAGGTCAGCTTTCTCAAATCTCTCAAGTCTGTTGCTGTAAGAAAATTGAGATCACCTGGGCCATTAATAAGAGGGGGAGGAGCCATCGAGTTTAGTAAGTGTGGTGATCAGGGCCCTCCTTCCGTAAGAAACGAATAAATCCTTCAATTTTTTGGGCTTCGTTGGGGTTTCAGGTCAAAATTTTGTAAAGTGCAGCGTAAACTCAAATGAAATCGGGATGGATATTGTCCACGGTTTTAGGGATAAAGGAAGTAGGATCTAAAGGATGGACAACCTTAGTGCATTTATTTTCATTCAACAGCCATTAGTTATTAAGCAGGCTTAATTTGTTACAAATTCTATCGAGTGTCAGGCGCGTAGCATGATCCAAAGAGCCGTTAAAACGCTGATGAACGATCTGATCACTGCAATAATCACAGTTATGTACCACTTCCCAAATGATGGGCTGGGCTCTCCGAACATAGTAAGATTGTTTAACAAGCCGTTCAAATTTAACTGCATTAATATGGTTGTGGTCCCGATGTAATTTTTGAATGAGAATTTTTGCATTCCTCGAATGCAACAGCTTGAGTCCAGTTTTTTTTGAAAAGAATTAATTTTGGTTTGTTGTTTCAAACGCATGATTGTTCAAAATGGTCTTTTTCTGTCGATTGAGACTGACATCATGTGGAATTGTTTCACAGCGATAAAATTGGAGAATAGATTTATATAAACGGTAATCAATTGGTGTTTTATGTAAATAGGTGAATGAAAGTTGGTAGGAATTGAAAAATAATGAATAGGTGATTTGGTAAATTACTGATGCTTGCACAAGTTCATTTAAAACACAATAATTGGCTTGTTCAATAATTCTATGACTGAGATATGAGAGCTTGAAACATTGATCTGTCCCTCTCTGGTACAACTTACTTCAGGGACCTTAAATGCTCCAATACCAAAATTCCATAATTTCACTACCCCCTGCAATTTATCAAAACCCTTTTTCCTCAAACTCGATCGCCGTTTAATTTTAACTGGTCACTACGGAAAAATTTTTTTATGCAATGAGAACAACAATGGGCCTTTTTAGGTAACCGAAACCGTTTTTTTGGCCTTTGAAAAACAAAGAAAAAGAGGATAAATGATTTTTTTGTCAATCTATGAAAGAAACAACACTTTGACCAGAGTCAAAGCTTTTACTAAGACCTCATTCACACATGAAAAATTCAGATAAATTGTGTTTAAATCTTAAAGCGTTAACGCTGAAACTCTATTACAAAGAAAAAGGGACACAAGGAGCTAAGTTTCTTTTTTTAAAATCTTTTATGACTATAAGGAGAGGGCCAAAATTTGGTTGAAACTAAACAATGCTTCATCCTGAGGAGGATGACAAGGTACCCATAGGTTAAATAGGATGCATAACGTAACTGGGAGAGAGTAAAAACTAGCCTGCATAAATTTGTATACAGATTGCTGAGCATGAAACTTGAATTGTGTTATTTTCCGAAACTATCAAACCGGGTTGAACACTCAACTCCAGTCAACTCGAGCAAATATTCATATAAAACAAGATGCATCTTGTGACTGACTTTCTACGCCCACTATTACACTTATACGTTAGGTCGAAATGTTCGAAAAACAACAACACGTTACGTTTTGGTGATAATAAACTGATAAAGTTGAGTACCCTTAGGCACAAGAAAAGCTCTCAGAGAGATTTGCGGATCTGAAAAGCAGTGGTTCGTTAAATAAAAAAGTGATAGTTTGAGAAAAGAAATTGACACGCGAGTTCAATTTGCTCAGGTAAAAAGTGTGGTGGAGAAAAGTGCAAAATCATCCTCTCTGATTTGGTTAAATTACTCTGAAGTAATGGTATCGGGGTTCCTCCAACTGTTGTAAGTTATATCTAATTCTTAGTTTTGAAGAACAGGATAAAATTTGATTGTGTTCATTAATTCTCTCTTTTGTAATTACTTATTCTGGGAAAATCCTTTGCTTCAATTCTTTAATTTAAAGAAAGGATTTTTACTTGGTTGCTTTAATGGCTAGAAGTTTTGAGCACTCTAACGATAAATATGCAAAATTATACAGCCTGATATGCTTTATGTTTGACATTTTTCTCAAAAGTCTCTGTCAATTTGAAAAGCTGAATCAGGGCTAAATCGAAAACACAACTGAAATTGACATTGACCACAAAAATTTGCGAACTGATTTGCTGATAAGTATGATTTTTTTTTAATAATGATGCTTTCTGAATTGTACTCAAAAAATTGTTTTTAGTTTTTTTATTTTCAGCATATTTTTTGATCTTCGGGAGTCTATGTCAGGGTTTGTAGTGTTCTTATTTTTTTTGTTGGGTGAAAGAATAGAGTTGAGATGTGGCCACGTTCACTGTATGATCTGTTTTAGAGTTTGCATAATCCGGCCTAATTAACTGCCAAATTTTTTCCATATTTTGACTGTTCACTCAGTCTTAATTACCGAAAAAACTCATAGGTCTCGAATAACACAAACGATTTTTCCTTTAAAAATGGTCTTCAATAGAAAAATTATCAAATTGGAAAAACACTATAAAAGAGTCAATTTTAAGCTTTCGCGTGAAATATACCGTGACTGTAACGGATCTGAAATGTACACATACAATTTATTCGCTAGTATAATTTTCACGTATAATATCTTTTTTGCAGGAGATTTACGGAACACTTGAAGGGTCTTTAATTATGCGCAGAACGTACGAAAATAATCGTCTGAGGTCTGGATATAGTTACGTGTTGTTTGGGATAGTCTGAACATGCCCACTTTAGACCCGGGGATACAGAGTCAGTATCGCAGTCAAGTTTCATCTCAACTCCGTGCCTTCTTTGGAACAGCAGTATATTTCTTGTGCTGAGTAGAGAGGATTTAAGAATTCACGTAAAATTACCATTCATAGAAATACTCTTTGAAACGTATCAAAAAAGTTATTTATAATATTTTTTTGTCAAAAAGTTCTCTTTTGGTCCCAGAATGCTTTTATATTTCTTCTGTATACAAAACTGATTTTATGGACATTTTTCTTGTTTTCCACAAATGTCATAGAAGTCAAAAAAGAATTCTTTTTTGAATAATTTGTAAATTTGATACATGCGTCATTTTACTACCCCTAATTGAGACCAGAGGGTTATCTTCCAAGGATCTCTCAGATTCTGGCAGATGAACGATCATCTTCCAAAATCTAAGGAAAATGATAATTTGGCAAGATCCTGCCAGAAAATGTTTTATCTGGAAGTTTCGGCCGAATCTGGCAGAATCTGCATAAAAAATGGCAAATTTTGGCACACAAAAATTTGTTAACATGGAACTACAAAACAGTTCGTTCCAGTTCTTGAGCTGAAATTCAAATAGTTGATAAAATCCAAACAGTTTTTTTTCAGTTATAACGAAAATTTTTTGCATCACAGTTGCTGTATTGTTGGAAAAAAGATCACCAAAAACCCAACAATTCTTCATAAAAAGCTGCTTGATATGATGGTTTACGTTATTTCGTCATAACATTCCATGCACTCATATTGCACTTGAACGTTTTCATTTTAAGGCTCATCATTTGTTTTTTTAGCCAATAACAGGCGATTTTTTTCTGGTTTTTAAAAAGCAATTAGATGATTATTTGTGTTATTTTCATTAGAGCTAGTTTTAATTTGAGGAGACAGTTTAATTGACAATTGTTGCAACAGATTACAACAATATGATGCTGAGCATTAGGAAATTCAATGAGTACATTAGATAATATAGCACTCTCAGAGGAACCCTACTTAAGTTTTGGCAGAAAAATCTTCATCTTATAGGAATTTGACAGAAATGCTGCCTATTGGGGATTCGGCCGAAAAATGCTTTAATTCTAGGAATCTGGTAGAAAAATGGTTAGCTTGTAGGAATCTGGATTTAAATTGGTTGTTTTGCAAGTTTCCGACTAAAAAATGCGTATCCTAAAGGAACTAGCCGGAAAATGGGTATTTTTTAGGAGCCTGACAGAAATGTTTGTCAGAGGATTCATCGTCTTGCAAGAACTTGTCAGAATCTGTCAGATTCCTAGAAAATAATCACCGACACTGGACCAGGAACTGCCTCCTCCGCATCTCTTTTTGGAAAATCTGTTGTCGGCATCTAATTCTTGTTCTCAACATCAGTTACCTAAAGATGAAAAAACTATATTTGTGTATGACTTAGGGAAAATCCTAGCAACTTTTCTTTCAGTCAATTATGAATCGTTGCTGGTTGTTCAACCATTCACATTTATTTCAATTTTGTAAAAATCAACTTTACCAATTTAGGGCTTAACGCAATTTTTAACCCAATTATTATTGAGCCCAAATGCAATAGAATGCTTTTACATCGAAGTCAGCCTAAAAACAAACTAAATTAAAAAAATGAGCTCTTTTCTGACACATCTGGCACTTTTCTGTTCAATCTTTGTTGGTTTTGCAATCAAAATTGTAAATATTTCCTGAGTTTGGCTCCTGGTTTAATTTTGCTACCTTACAATTTCTTTAGATTCTTCTTTGAATTTCCGAACAGTTTTAGAATTTCAAGGAAAAAATATTTGAATGAAGTGAGCCAAGTATTTGGTTTCCATTTTACATTGATTTGAAACATTTGGATAGCTTCTGGAAATATTGAAAATTGAAGGAAGCTTTAAATACTAAAAATGAAAGTAAGAATATTTTTGCTTAATCATTTGAAGAAGAGTTCAAAATTATCATTGGGTAAAATTAGTCCTCAATCGCTCAAATAATGTGTTTGTTTACTAGAGATCATTGGTTGAGCTTGAGAAATCATAACCAATACAAGAAGGCTCGGTAATGTGAGATCGCACAAAAAGTTCCAACCCCGGTCATCCACAATTTGTCTACTAAATGAGGAACAGATAGAAAAATCCAAAATTATTTTTGGGATTCCCAAAAACCCGAAAAAACCCCAAAAAAACTAAAAAAAACCAAGGATTTTTTTCCAAAAAATTATATGAACAAAAAAATAACCTCCAAATAAACAACCCAGTGGAGTTAAAATAATGCACTTGATTGATGAGATATGACAATATTAAGAAGGCGAGTTAAGACGAACAGCAAAATCAAACAACAACAACAAACATTAATTACATCAAAAAACTTATGTCCGTTTTAACAAACTAAACTTAATAACGAAGTGAGATAAATTGAAACTAAACAAAAAATTTTATTAGTCAATAGAGAAGATATGGGACCAGTCCCCAAAAAAGTTTGGTAACAAATAGACAAAAAGATTTTAAAAAAGTTAAGAAATTCGCGTACTTTTTTTAAAAAACAATTAACTTCCAAGTAACGAAAACCATTAGAAATTAAGTAAAATACTACAAAGATTAACGTTTACCGATGTTACTCTAGGAAGGCATTAAGACCTGCCATTATCCAATTTTTTATGCGGCTAACAAGAACAACAAAAAGAAAACAAACAAATATTCAAATGAAACTTGCCAGAAAACGCTGTCGAAGCCGTAAAGCCGTAATTTTCCCCCACAAAATATAAGTGATTGCGCTTTCTGCAATTTTTAGTATGTGGATTCTCATTAATTGAACTGATAACAAGTAGACAAAAAAGAAAAAAATTAAAAGTAAGTATCACCTTTGATTTTCTTCGAAAAAAAAATTAATTCTGAAGTCATGTAAGCCATTGTTTACAAAAGAAATAGTTCAATAGGTTCATTTATTCGTCCAAAGGAAGTCCTTGAGATCTGAAGTTATCCACAATTTGTCTTGGGTCTACAAACAGAACGTCAAATATGACAAAAATCAGATCAACTTACTTTTTTTTGTAAAAAACCGGTACCGAAGCCAGTAAGGTCATAACAATTTCTTTAAAAAAATTATTGTGCCAGCAATCCCTTTTGACACTTTCCCTTGAACCCAATATTGCCATATCTGGCCAGAAATTACCGAGACTAGATAACAAAAAGACAATAAAATGAACAAAATTGAGAAGTTTTAAAGTTTTTCTTTTTAATTTTGGAAAACAATTGTATTCAAAGCCATGAAAGTTGTCAGCTATCTACTAATATCAGAATAACGGCTCATCTACTCTTTCATGAAAAGCCGATAAAATCTGTTATTATACAGGAAATTTCATACGACTAAAACGACAAAGTGAAAACGAAATTTAAAGACAAAAATAAAAAGTTCATTTTATTCTTCAAGAAAGAAGAGTCCAAGCCGTTAAAACAATAGTCTATATCTTTCGGATTTTAAAATGTTCAATTTTGTCTGTTTTAAACGCCAATAATGTGATATGAAAACTGTCAAATGTGATAATGTGACAAAACTGGAAAACGTGAAAAATTGGCAAATATCTAAAAATAAAATTGAAATCTGAATTCTAGTGGTATCAGAGCCAGAAAACTTAAGGCTTAAAACCGCAATATATATTAAATTTTAAATCAATAGAAAGGAAAAGCGTTCTTTCTTTGTTGACACTGAGCTACGAATTGACTAAAGAAAGAGAAAAAATAGAGGAAAAGTTCATTAAGCCATTACTTATTTAAAAATCTATTATTTTTAGAAGTCAAAACGACCATAGGCTTTCAAGTAAAAAACTAAAGGCATGAGATTAGGAAGCCACTTCGACCAATCACTCCTGAGCTTTGGTTTTATATGTTCTGTTCTTTAATTAATATTAAAAAGATCAATTTTTTTTAAAGAAAGACCGACTGATTACAATCCGAATCGTTTTTTGGATTGTAAAAGTCCAGGATTTGTCCAAAATTAGCCCTGCTAATGCTAACTGCCCATTTGAAACAATTAATTATTCGAATGTTATAGATATAGATAATTTGTTAAAAAAAACTCAAACATAAATTCTTCGTTTTTGACAATCAACGATTAAAGTTAGCAAAAAACCGCAAAGTTTTAACTGCAGAGCACTCTCATCAGAAGTTGATGTGGGAATTGCCCCTTTTTTGAGTCTACAGAGATTTTTTTAGTGTTGTTCCGGGTTGTAAATCTGTCAATTTCAATCAAAGTGGACTAAAGAAGCTTATTTTGTGCTGTTTTTGATGAAAAAGTCTGAATTTCGAAACATTTAGCCCAAATTTTTGACAAAAAAAGAAATCAAAATAATCAACAATTATTTTTTGTCTTTAAAAATAAAATCAACAACACTTTATTTCTTTAAATTTGACAAATTTTAGCAAAATTGGTGAAAGTTTACGCAAAAATTCCTGAAAATGTGAATAAAAACAACGGAATTCACTCTACTTTTCTCAGAAGTTTAAACCTCGATAACTCCCTGTAAGAGACGAAAATAAAAAAAATCTTTTTAATTTCATATTCTACGCTGGACGAGCTTTCTAATGATACCAGTCTCAACTCTCTACGATGAATATATCGATCGGCGAAGTTTGACTGAACAAAAAAAACCCATTCGAGTATATAGTTCCTCCCCCCTCAAGAGGGGTCGGAACATTAATCCTGTTTTCTAACATATTTAATCTGTCACTCTTGTTTTTCATCTATGCTGAAGTAGTTACTCTAATTTAGATTGCATTCAAGTTTTTTTTTAAACAATTGCATTCGAGTTTTTTTTTAAATTTCTAACTAAGGAAACGACTTGAAACAAAATCAATTTTTTTTAACAAAGTTTTGATTCATTTTACCTGACATATCCATAATCAAAAAAAACTTAAAAATGTATTCCTGACATCATCTTGGAGAGAACCAATGCCCCTACCAAACTGAAAAAGACTATTTGGTACGTTATGCGTTCGTTTAGCGACATTGAGAATTGCAGTAAGATATTATTGGTCTATGCAATTAATTTTAAAAGTATTTTAAAATAGGCCTTTGATTGAAAGTTCACAGAACTGGAAAAGTAGTGCGGTTTAGAAAACGGGTCAATTTTAAGCTTTCTTGTCAACTTTTTTAAATCTAGAAGTAGCAAATTTTTAAGTTAATAATAGATAATGTATTGGAAAGCTGAACCTTTCAGCTAGGTTATTGTTACCTGGTTGAGGATCGAAAATATAATTTAACTATTATTTGTTTTTCACGCTTTCAACGCAATTGTTCAAAAAGTTCACGATTTGAGCGCAATTTGTACATTCATATCTATAACGTCTATAATCCTCAACCACGATAGTGTAGTACATAATATTGAATCAATTTTTTTGATCAAACTCTTGAAATGTTTCATGAAGTTAAATTCTCAAATTTTATTCTCTGGACGGAACAAAAGTTTTATTTCGGTGCCAAGTAGAGTAGAAGTCGTGAATCGAGAACATGATATTGTCCAAATAAATACGCTTTGATGCTCTTTTTGTTCCACCTGTTTCTCTCTCTGAGGCATTCAATTTTTTCTGCGGCGCTTTGTTGAGATCGGTGTGAACTGCATAAATATCGTCAACAATTGTCAAATTACTCCAAAAGGACGACACATTGTTCAACCATAGTCCCATTGAGCTTGGAATTACAGAGCGGACAACATTTGGCATTAATTCAATACACGAACCGAAAAAAACGTCGTCGAACTTGTAAAAACAGGTCGAATTTTCTGAGAAGTTGTTGTTATTTTTCAGTCCAATGCAATGATAAGGACATATGTTGTTTATCTGACTCACAAGATCAGCAGAGTAAACAGTGAGTAGACCTGTGCAAAAAATGGAAACATTGTTTCAGAGTATTCAGTAACTAATGTCTTCCAGCGACCAGCTCTACGAACCACAGGTTTCCAGCACACCGCTCCAGTGTATATTGGTGCCCTGTAACTCAATGTCGACTTTGTTGTGTTGCTTTTATTGTTGGCTAATTGCTGGACTTCTGTATGATTGAGATATCAACAAACTTTTAGGAAAAATAAATATCAACTAGCCTCTTTCGAGTTTTTAGCCGAGAAAAACATAAAAAAGTACCCTTGTTGACTGATAAAGTTTGGGGAAAACAAAGACTGCCGGTCGTTTTTGACCGGTGTTATGATTGTTTTAGACTTTTTTGCCAAAATCATAAAATGAGCGCTTTCGACTTTTAAAGCAGTTTTAAAGAAAATAAGTTGTTGATGCCAAAGATTTTTTTGGTAAGAGAAATTTGCAAAATCTTTCCTATATGGCAATGTCTATATCACACAAAAAGATATGTCCGATATTAGCACTAAAAGTGCTTTTGAAAAATAGAAGAAAAATTTAACCATGAAAACGGCTCAAAATTCCCAAAAAGCCTGAAAATCTCCTTACCTTAAGATGCCGTCAACAATAGTCGCAATATTTTAAAAATGAGTTTTAAACTAGTATTCTCAATTTGGGAAAAAGAGAAAAAGAAAAGATTATGCATGAGTCTTACTATTTTGTCCCATGCGCATTTGTATAGTGTTATGCTTCATCGTTTTAATTTTGAGGCATAGTCGATTAGCATATATAGAACTAGGTAAATCTAACTCACGGGCAGAAATAACTAGAAGTCTGTTGCGTTTCCCGAAGACATTAAAAAGAGCCCTAATACTGTCTTTACCTCTAGAATGGGCATAACATTTGGATATATACAAGTAATGTGATAATTCAAAAAAAGTTGTCACACCATTGATTATCTGCTCCAGCTTCGGAAGGCGTAAATAAACGTCGTCATCTGTTTTGACCAGATATCTGATGCCCCCACAATTTCTAAACCATTCGGAAATAAATTCGAAGCCAATCAGCATCTTAAGCGTAACCGGGCTGTAATATCGATCTTCTACGTTTGTCACTAGAATATCTCCATATAATCTAGATTCTTCCGAGATTTTGTCTCGATCTTTGGCAGTTGTCGGCTTGCCTGTCAAAAATATAATTTTCCATTTGAAATTGATTTTCTCCCTAAAAGATGAAAAATTGCCATATGTCGTCCTTATCGAATTTCGCTGCAATTCACTCGATAAGCGGTTCAGTACAATTATCAGGACTAATGTTTCTTCATTTCTCGACCCGCAGAAATCCTTATTTGGAGCGATTAAGATCTTCGTCCCGTTCAGGTTGGCAGTGTTCAGCTTGGTGACAGGAGCATGGGGATGATGTCGAAAAGGTTTCTCTATTGATGCGAGAATTAACATTTTTTGAGGTTAATAGTTCGAGGTTTTTGAGAAACAGGCTCAGGACCGTGGCCGATATTAAGTATGTCCAGAATGTTCCTGACGCAAAGAGACAGTATCCAGAGCTTCACGACCAGATCTATATTCATGTTCAGACTTTCTTGTGTTTTCTCTGCTTAGAAAATATGTACTGTTGGAAACAGGGCGCCTGCCTGAGATGCCCATATTCGGTCTGGACATACTTGATTTCGGTTTGGGATATCATCCTATGAAAACGCAACCCTTGTGAAAAAAGATGTCCATTTCGTTGCCAGACGTACAATTTGATTAAGTAAATTTACTCGAAAATGTAAGCATTATCAGCAAACAAGTTTTAACATCAGGTTGAAAAGCGTCTGTTGAAAAGAGTGACAGTATGAAAATCTAGTCCAAATTGGCTCAAAATTGGAGATAGTCGTCACATTTATTTGCAATTCTTAAATTTTGACGATTGTGAATAAATGTTACGGAGGAATTTTGTCACTATTATCCAATCTTTTTATATCTTTTGTCACTCTTGTCCGCAATTTTACCGTCACGTTTATTCACAATTCAAATTTTAGACAAAAGGTGAACAAATGTGACATTGGAAGGTCACATATGTCCAGAAAAGGCGGAAATTTTTAAAAGTGTAGGTTTGGTGATGCAATGTATACTTTGTAAAAAGATGCATAAAAACGGTTATATTTTACCTCATTTTGAAAGAAAACATTATTGAAAGTTGAAATTTTTTGATTCGTAGAACTTTGAAATCATCGCACCTGAATTCATTTAAAAAATTTAGTCTAAAAAACTTTGCAATTGTCCACAATCCCATATCGAAAAGCATTGAATTGACAAAAATAACAATCTACAAATGAACAATGATCGTTAAAAGAAAAAGATTTTTAATTGACATGTTAAAAAAGTACAATTGACTCACGGCTATTTAATCAAAGCGTCCTTAAGTATATAATTGCTTTTTTCAGTTTTTTTTTGTTATCATGGCTTAGTTGCGACATCCCTAGTAATCGACAATCGCAAATCTTATAAGATCGTATACGATTTTTACCAATAGTCCAGATCTTGGAAACGCTCAAAAGATAGTGCAAACCGTTTAAGTTCTAATAAGACAATGCATATCTTGTAGAACCTTGAAAGACAGAGTGAATTTTTTAGGAGGTAACTACGGTCTTATGAGATCATAAAAGATTTGGTCTGTGGAAGAAGATAGCAAAACTTATAAGATGTAAGATTTATAATGAAAGATTTTTCGAGATTCACTCTCTTACACTCACATCCTGATCATATCTGTTTTTAGTTTGAACTGTGGTCACAAACTGGGTCTGATCAAAAGCGAAATAAAAACGACTGTCAATGTCTAAATTAATCATTTAACAACAGTATCGTCTAGAAAACCAGAGGTCAATTATCTGAAAGAAAAAGGCCAAAAACAACTTGTTTTCAACTCTAGCTTTTCTGTGAAAGCTATGAAAGTTTAGTTCTATGGTAAAGTGCTTCCTTGATTGAGTAGCAGGTAGCACTGTGACGCACAAAAAGTTAGGAAAAGACAGTCACAAGTTGTTCAGAAGACTGTTATATCTTAAAAAACAAGCGTCTATAAGATAAAAGATGCTAATAAGATCTTACAAGATCCGCTTTGATCTTAGCACAGTAATGTGTGTCTCATATGATTCGTATCAGATCTCACAAGACGTGTCTTTATCTTAGGAGAATATTTTGTGTCTGATAGGATACTTATACCATACCAGTTGTTATTATTCTTAGGAGGTCTTACAAGATTAAAACATCTTGTTAGATCTTACGAATTTTTGCAATTCTTATAAGATCTTAGAAGTTTAGAGTAAATCTGGTAAGTCTCTTGTTATGCTATGTTCAATGTGTTCTATTAGCAGTGAACTGCTAATAGGGATTTCTCAGGTGGTAGTTTACACCACCTTTTGAACCGCGCTTTTACTTTGGTCTACATTTGGTTTTGGTATTTTCGTTGGTTTCTTGTGGTTTATATTGAGTACTCGTCTGGAGGATGTAGGCTGGGAGATTGCTTCGAATGGAATGTTTGTTATGTTTTTGTGGAAGGATGGAGAGAGCTTGGGTATGACAGGAAAGGATTTTCAGAGGAAGTTTGAGAGAGAGAGAGAGGGAGTAGAGGAGAGAGTGAAGGAGTAGAGTCTTTAGAGAAGACGAAAGAAGGAAAAGAGAGAAAGATGAAGGAAAGAAGAGAGGCACCCTCAGTGCACCACCGGCAGCCAGTCCCCCCTTTCAGAGGACCAGCAACCGGCTTTTGCACTGAGAGTACTGTGACTTCTCATTGGTTTTGATGTTTATAGTGGATGGAAAACAGTAATGAAGAAGTCTTTAGAGAAAGAAAGAAAAAAAGAGGCACCCTCAGTGCACCACCGACAACCAGCCCTCACTTCCAGAGGACGAGCAGCCAGCTTGTGCACTGAGCGTACAAAGGTTTGTAGTTTATACCTCTTATTGAGGCGGTTATCTTCGCCCTTGCGGGGTGAGTGGTTGTTCACAAGCGGGAACAGAGTGTGGGACCAGTATCAAGGCCTCAGCATGATTCTCACGATCATGTTGCACTCCCTTACTGGTGCCTTTGGAGTTAGAGTTTGGGGCCAGTATCAAGGCCTCAGCATGATTCCCATGATCATGCTGCCCTTCCTTACTGGTGTGCCCAGGAGTTAGAGTGTGGGTCCAGTATCAAGGCCTCAGCATTATTCCAACGATCATGCTGCCCTCCCTTACTGGTACCCTGGAGTTAGAGTTTAGGGCCAGCATCAAAGCCTCAGCATGATTCCCACGATCATGCTGCCCTCCCTTGCTGGTACCCTGCAGTTAGATCAGCTTCAATACCTAGGACTGATTCCCGTGATCAGTCTAGTCTCCCACACTGATCAGTCATCAGCAGTTTCGGTCCTTTCTTTCAAAGGTCTGTGGGGGCGCGCTAAAATAAAGTTAAAAAAAAATTTACATATATATGCACATAAACATATATATATATATATAATATATATATATATACATACATATATATATATATATATATATATATATATATATATATATTTATACATATATATACATATATATACATATATACACATAAATACACATATACATACACACATATACACACATATTAATATATATATATATATATATATATATATATACATATATATATATATATACATATATATATATATATATATATATATATATATATATGTAATTTTTTTCCAGGTTAGAATTCATTTTTCTTTCTGGGGTAGTGTGTTTAGTGGTGGGGTGTTGTTAGAACAAGTCTAGTGAGAGTTACTTCCTATTTATTCTATGTTTTGAGTTGTAGTGTCCTTTAATCTAAATAATATTAAAATATTAATAATAAAAATAATAATAGTATTAGTAAAAAAACCTAACCAAGTTTAATCAGGGCTGTGTGTTTTTTGGATTTTGCCCTAAATTTGCTTGTTTTTATTCTTTTTAGTTTAAATGGCTTCAGCTAACGCCTCGAGTCATACCCCAAGACATCCGCATCCACCTTTGTTTTGAATTTTGTCCTAATTTTTTGATGGTGTCAGCTAACGTGTCCGAGTCAAACCCCAAGACATCCGCATCCACCTTTGTTTTGAGTTTTGCCCTAATTTTGTTTGTTTTTAATCTTTTTCACTTTGAACGGCTTCAGCTAACGCATCGAGTCATACCCCAAGACATCCGCATCCATCTTTGTTTTGAGTTTTGTCCTAATTTTTGATGGCTTCAGCTAACGTCTCGAGTCATACCCCAAGACATCCGCATCCATCTTTGATTTGAATTTGCCTTAATTTGTTTGATTTTAGTCTTTTCAGTTTGAATCGCTTCAGCTAACGCCTCGAGTCATACCCCAAGACATCCACGTCCACCTTTGTTTTGAATTCTGGCCTAAACTTTTGATGGCTTCAGCTGTCTTCTCGAGTCATACCACAAGACATCCGCATCCACCATTGTTTTAGAGTTGTGCCTTAGTTTTTTGGTTTTCCCGTTTTTGCCCTATCCTTTTTATTTCTTTTTCATATTGAGTGGTTTCAGCTAACGTCTCGAGTTATACCCCAAGACGTCCGAGTCCACCGTTGTTAGGTTTTTCTTCCGTTCTTTGATTTCTGTTTTCCTTTATAAAATGCGTTGTAAAGGAGGTTGAAACATCTTGATTTGGCTCCAAGTTATTAAGTGTTTTTCTGTTATGTTTTTAATTTCTTTGTTTCGTTTTGTAGCCCTTGCGAGGTGTTCAGAGCACAATTTTCGGATTGTTTTGATTACTTTTTCTAATTTTCCTATTTGATGTAGTTCATCTACGCTTCTCCACATTGGGAGATTATATGAAAGTCTTATGGTTCTATTTTGTTCTTTTTGTATCTTATAGAAATCGCGTTTTGTTACATTTGACCAAGCTGCATTTGCATACATGTGTAGTGGTCTTACTATTGTTTTATATAGTTATATAATAATATTAGAAGATTTTATGTTTTTTGTTTTTAGATGTCTCAGCATTTTGATTCTTCGCTGCATTTTTGCGACTATTTTGCTGACATGATTTGTCCACGTTAATTTATAGTTGAGATCACGTCCAAGAAATTTTACCTCTTTGTTGACGTTGATGTCTTCTGACGCTAAACTTAGCCTCGAATTTGTGTTCAGTATTTGTCTAGTGAAGATGGTGTATATGGTTTTTCCCGCGTTGAGGAGTATTTTCCATTTGTTGCACCATTTTTCTAAGTGTTTTATTCCGATTTGTAAATGTTTAGTAGCTATTTCCTGTTCTTCATGCGTGTAGTATATAGCGATGTCATCTGCATATTGTGAAATTGATGTATCTTTACATTTTGTTTTGCTTACATACATATTGAACAAGATTGGGCTTATAATGCTCCCCTGGGGGACCCCTGCTTCGGGTGTAAAGCTTTTGAAAATCGCTTGATTGTATTTTACTTTGATTTTTCTGTTACTTAGGAAGCTGCTAGTCCATTTTGTGATCCACCATGGTGTGTTAACCTTCATTTGCTTCAATAAGATACCTTCGTGCCATACTGAGTCAAAACCTTGTTCTACATCTAAGAAGGCAGCAGCTGTGGCACTTTTCCATTTAAAGCTTGTTGTTGCTTTTTCTGTTAGCGTTAGAAGGTTATCTGTTGTGCATCTACTGTAGCCATTTTGCTGATCACCGAACAGGTTTAATTTTTCACAGTGGTTTACCAAGTGTTCGTTTACAATGCTCTCGCACAGTTTTCCCAGGCAAGAAGTTAATGATAATGGTCTGTATCATTTCAGAGTTTTGTGATCTTTTCCTACTTTTGGCATCATTGTTACGGTTGTAGTTTTCTATTGGGCTGGTACATGTCCTAATTGTATTGATGCTTGAATTGTTTGTGCTAGGTTTCCTATTGTTTCTAATGGCAGTTGTTTTAGCATTTGATAGCTTATTCCATCATATCCTTGTGCAGTATTTTTACGATTTCCTAATATATTTTTGAGAGTTGCAGGTTTTACTTCTGTGTGTTTCTTTTCATCTTCACTTAGTTTGATTATCTTGAATTTTGTTTCCCTTATTTACAGTGAGACATTTTTCTCGTGATTTTTTCCCTTATCTGTTTTTGATTGATTCGTTTTCATTGTTGTTTTTAGTTTTTCGATGAATCGATCTGCAGCTTCCTGATCACTCATTGGTGATTGTTCTTTGTTTTTCTGATTTTGGTTAAGTAATATTTTTGCAGCTCTCCAGAAGTTATTACCTTTTTTGGCTTGGTTTAGTTTGTCAATTAGTTTCATTTGTTGTCTTGTTGTGTTTTCTTTACTTATTCTCTTTATTTCTTTTGTCAGTGTATTGACTTTTTTTGCATATTGTTTGGTGTTGGGTTGTGTTTCTTTCGTCGTTTCTTCTCAGTTTGTTCCTTCTTTTTCTAACTTATGCTTTTCTCTTGTCAGTTTTTTGAATTGCTGGTTTGTAGCTATGTGTTTATTCACATATATGCTCTTTTTGTATGCAGCTTGAATATTTCGTGTATTTTTGTCTATGTGTTTTTCAAAGTTTATTTTGTTTGTTATGTTCCTATCTAGGTCATCAGAATTATGCAAGATATGATTTTTGTACTTTTGCCAGTTAAGTTTTTGTGTGAATCGATTGGTTTGTCTATGTTATAGGAACTAACAGTTGGATAGGGATCACTAGGGTTTTCGTTGAGGACTTAAAAGTTATCAAATAAGCTTGTGAGTTTAGAGTTGGCTAGGTGCATATCTAGTGTTCCACCATCTTTGAGTTGGCAATCATAATTATTTAGTATTATATGGTTTTCCTCATCAAACCATTGTTCAATTAATTTATCCGTTCTGTTAGTGGTTAGGCCATTGGCTCCAAACATAGGATGTTTTTTATTAATGCCACCAGTAATTAAGTGGGCTCTATTGTTTGCTATTTTTGTGATTAGGTCCTTTTTATTTCTAATTGTGGTGATGCATAATTGTTTGTCATGTAAAGTCCAAGTGTTTTTATAGTAATACATTCTTGTGTTAGTTTGTTTTCTGATTTGTATGTTTTTGTTTCTATGAGTTCGCAATTTAATCGATGTTTTATTTAGATTGCAGATCCTAAACGGTTGTGTTTAGTGTTACCTGCTAGGGTTTATCCTTCTAATTTTGGATGGTTTTTCTTACCTAAGTTAGTTTCGTTCAGACAAGCTATGTCGGCTTGGGTTTTTTCCAGTATGTTTAATAATTCTATTTTATTTTTATTTAGTCTGCGACAATTCAGTTGCGTGACTGCTTGTGTTTTTTGTAATTTTTTGTTTTTCAGTCATTTTGTTTTTGTTGTTTTAAGCGGTTCTGATTTTGAAGTTATATTGGGTTGTTGTTTCTTTTATTGCTGATTGCTCTGGTTTTTAGTTCGGTTGTCATTGAGTTTATTCAGTTTTTGTCTCATTTTCACTTCATCTACTGTTATTTTGTCCCTTAATATTTCACACAAAATTTTTGTGATGTCTTCCATGATTGTTTTCCTCGTTTTTTCATTTAATTTTATTGTATTTTGTAAGTTTATGTTTATTTCATCGATTTGGCTCTAGAGGTCGATTCTAAGTCGCTCATTTTGTTATCTGTTCTATTTTGCCTTCAAGTTTTTTAAAGTGACTCGTTAGCATAATTTCGAGGTTGTTCTTGATTTGTGTTTGAGCATCATTTGCTATTTTTTGTGCTTTTTCTTTGTCTTTGTTCTCTGGTTTGTTTTTGAGGGCCTCTGCATATCACGCAGCGCGTGCTTTTAATTTTGCTTCTTTATATTTTATACTTTCGGCAGCCTTTATGGGCAGCGCTAGGCTTCTCATTGCAATTTGCGCATCAAGGTTCATTTTGGTTGCAGTCTTTGACCTGGTGATGTCCACCGCATTTTGGGCATCTTTGCATGTTATCGCAGTTTGCTGCTATTTGATCATGTGCTTGGCATTTGAAGCATTGCACTACTTTTGGTTGTTGTTTTGATGGTTCACATTTGAGTTTTTGTAGACACAGAACTACCCCATTTGTGATTGCTGTTTTGCTTGGTTTTCGCTTTTAGTAAGGACTCTAACTAGTCTTGTTTCTTGGTTTGTAACGCTGCTTTTGAACCTAAATAATTTTCAGATTTGATTCCTTGCTCGTATAGTTGTTCTTCAATTGTGTTTAGGCTTACATCTAGCGAATTTTTTGTAATTACAAAGCACGGAGTTATTTTTTCGCGGCTTTTATTGTTGTTAGGGTTAACTTTACTTTGTACTTTTGAAACTCTTGTTTTGATGTTTTGTGGTGTTAGCAATTTGGATGCTTCTTTATTTTTGGATTTTATAGAGAAGCCATTTCTTATGGGCATTTCTCTTACACTGCCCGAGTCTCGTTGGTTAGTAAGTTTGATCATGGCTTTGGTTGGCAAAAGCATATAGTCGAGGCCTCTCTCCTCAAAATTAATGTACACAATTCGTTGGTTATTAGTGTTTACTTTTGGCTGATCTACATTGGGGCGTTTACTAGCGGCTTCAGCTTTTTCACCTGCGTCAAGAGCCCGTTTTTGGGTTCTAGTATTGATGGTACCAACTTTGGTTGGGTTTTCATCTATCTGTAAACCCATTCTATGCTCTCGTCGGAGAGGGTCGGTTCATATGGGTCGTTTGAGTGCTGACGGGAGGGGGTGCTTGTTTGCGGCTGCACCCAGTTGCTGGATGAAGTGTTTTTCATGTTCAGAACTAGGGGGGGGGGGTTTGGGAGGTTTTGGGGAGATATGTTGAACTTTGAAGTCGAAAGTTGCAACAACCTTTATTCTATGAAATTTGTTAAAATGGCTAAGCTAGAAGTTGCAAAGACACTAATTCTATAAGTTAAGAGTTGCAAAAACAGTTATCTTATATTCTGAAAAAGTCTTAATTCGAGCTCTTCTAGCTTTTAAGGAGCTGTACAAGCTCTAGGGTGCTAATCCGTAGTGGTTTAAGAAATAACTTAGCTAGCCTATGCTAAGAAAAAAAGCAAAAAAGGCACCAATTCACCTCACCAGCAACTTTTCGGACGAGTTACTAGGCTACTGGTAAGGCTTCAAGGTACCCCATATACTCTCCACGCAAGGGCTACTGCTTCTGGTCTCACTCCTTCATCTTGCTCTTTCGTCAGATCTCTGCTTCTCCACTTCAAGAGCACTTCTTGTCACTTCTCCAATGCTTCTCTTGCTTTTCCAGATGCTTCTATCGTCTTGTCTCTTCGTCATGTCTCTGCTACTGTTGGTTTGTTGGGTTGGGTTGGGTAAATCTTGTAAGTCTCTTATAATATCTTACAAGATTCATGCTATAACTTGTAAGGCGATATAAAAATCTTATAAGGTCGTATAAGATTTGAAATTCTCAATGACTGGGGAGGGGCTCAGTTGTTAAGGTCATGTTGGTACAACTTCTGCATTATATGTACTGATTGTAATGACTAGTTTTTAATGGCTATAAATGATGATAAATGCGATTAATTATTGTTATAGAACTGCGGTTATTAGTGCTTTAAGCGCTGAAAAAACTGCAAATTTTAGTGCTAAAAATAGCAAATTATGAAAAAATAGCCCCATTAACCGTTGAAGAATGAGGGCGTTTTGTTTTCGTCGCTATTTAATCCATATCTTATATCTAGACTTGGTTATATCAAAAACGCAAAAGTAATTCGCACCATTAGGGCTTCTGCTACTTCTGACGTGTGCTCCTCGAATAGAAAGATGAGAATTCCCGAACAAAGCTGAACTGTTCCAAGAATAAAATAAAAATCGTATATTATTGAGATATAACAGCACGGTGAAGGACAATGTTGTGACAACAAACCACCGTCGCAATGTCATTAAATTTGCTTGGCTTCTACAATGCATCATGGTAAGTTGAGAACACTGCCATTGTCAGTTGTAGATGTTTTTCATTATAGACCAAGCGAAGTTATATTTCGCCCATTACGAAATACTTCGGATAAATGGGAGGGGAGGGGGGGGGGGAGGGGGCTTATTACGGCTGCTAATCAAGACATCTACAGTAAATATTGATTTTGTACTGTTGAAATGATAATCAACTTAAAAATTACTCTGAGAAATAATTTTTGGACTGCATTTCTTTACGTTCAAAAAGATCGCAACTCTGAATTTTTGACTGATTTCAAACTGTCAGTTTTCAATTAAGTATTCGTAATTATATGTATGTTGATACAAGTTCAACTTTCAATTTGAGTTCACGATGACTATTTCTGTTGTGTTAAAACAATTTCAGCACAATTTTGGTCTCTTTACACGACGAATTTTTAAGTAAATTAGAATTTAACAACACCAAGACAATAAAAATGTCAAAAAGTTAAGAACTCAAACTTTGCATTATGATATGAGAGTTAGGAGCTACTCAAAATCAACAAAAAATCCTTTCACATGACATTTTATTTATAAATAACATTTAAAAAATGAAAAAAAAACTGATTTATTGGTCAAAGTTCAATCACCAACGGTCATCAAAAGATCACCGTCAGTGATATTAAGAAATGGCATTGATGCAAAGAATTTACTTGATTAGATAAAAATATGGCAAAGACCAGCTGTAAACCAAAATAAAGGAAAATGGAAGTTGATGGCCAACACAAAGTAATCTGAACAAAAAGATAATTGAGACTAGCAGTATTGGATAGCAAATTTATTGAAAATATGATTGAAGCCAATCTCATAGGCTCCTATACTCAACTCACTAGGAGCTGCAGTTTTTTTTAAGTTCAGCTTTTTCTCAAAATCACTGGATTATCAGAAAAAGGAATTGTGACCTCAACGGTTACGCATCAAGGTTCAAAGTAAAATTTTAATCCTATTAAACACTTTTTAAATAAAATTTGCAAAACATTGATTTCAACTGATTTTTTTTTGAGGTCGTCATTAGATGATGGTCACAGGGAAATGTTGCAGTTTTATATTCACTAAAGGAAAACTTGATAGGATACTGTGACAATAAAAATAAAATTTATGTCCGCATCACGCCAGGTCCAGTTCTTGGTCACAACTCAAAGACAATTTTTTGCGATGTTTACGATTATTAGCTTCACAATTGGTCTTTTTTAGGATTCGGTTGCATTTCTCGCTAACGCTGGTTTGATTATTTGGTTTTCATTCTTGTCAACATTTTGAATTTTTCGAACGGGAAATTGTATGAATGCACATTTTTATCGACTATCCTTAACAAGTCGCCATTTTTGACTTACAATTTTTTCTTTTGCCCATTTCGTCCGTTTTCTAAATTTTGGCATTTATTCGGCATGCAACGATTCCACACTGAAGCTAAGATGCCATGTTTATCTCTGAGAAGTTTTCGGTAATTCGATGTAATTTCAGCATACGACGTATTTGGCAAATTGATGGTGCATTGTGCTATCAGAAAGTGATTTGTTTTCAGTGGCTGTAGATCAATAAGATCTCCACCAACCTCCTCAAGATGATTGGTTAATCATTTTTTGCTCAAATACGGATGGTACTGTGCAAAGTCGATCTTCAGTCAAACTGTGCAATCCGAGACTGCTGTACAGAGCTTTCTTGCAAGAACAAACAAAGCGTTCCCATACGCTTTAAAAGCGGCAGCTGCGGAGAGGTTGAATGTCTACTTGATGCCCTCTTCAGCCAGTCGGCTTGCATTTTTGTCTTTAAAAAGGTCATGGGAAGTATCCCAGAACTTTCTTGCAGCTCCGATAAAGCTTGCCGCTCCACACCTTGATACTTTGGCACGCTCCAATTAAACTCTCCAAGTGTAATCTGTCAACCAGTTCCAGATCAACGGCTATATTACTCAAGCAGATTGAACGACACAGCCACTTGTTCATTTTAATTCGTACATCTGTACTACAAAAGGTCCGAAAAATCGACACCGGTGTTTATAAAATGTTGAATTATATTCGTCCACCTGTCTATGGTTAAATCACTCATCTATGGGGTTTTACTACTAGCAAAAAATTGAAATCTATTACAGTTGTATTTCATTGCCATCCATGCTTTTTGCAATCCCAAAAAAAAACAATTTTCTTCTGAACATCGTTTTGAAAAACCTCTATTTCTTCCCGACGAAAAAGTTTACTCTAGTATATAAGAAACGATTCAACTGCGCTCTGGTTGCAAGACCAATTGACTGGATGTTTCGTTTCATAGAGAAAATTTGCTTTTCTAAGTCTTCTATTTGCTTTCAGGGCACCATTAGGGTCAACAAAAGATAAATTCTTGCTGTTTGAAGAAAGCCGTTTGTTGAACTCTAGCTCCTCCTTTTTTCTTAAGATACGTATTTAACTGAACAGGCTCTTCAATTTTACAGTTGTTTTTTCTATTTTTCTTTCAATTGTTCAGTTTTTTGTAGTATTGATTGAAGTATACATTTTTTCTGGCAATTGGTAAAATCCAAGCAACTATTCGGCCGTTTTCTGCCGTGCTGGATGCTGGTTGTCATCTATTGTCACGTTGAATTCTGAAAACAATCTGGTTGGTTATGTTCCAAATTGGTTATGGTCCAAATACAGTTGGTTATGTCATTGAATCTGACAAAGTTAGTTTTTCAGATATCCAATTTTCTGTTTTGTCCTCCAAATTTCTGCTTTCAAAATGCAGCTTTTGGTATCGGCAGTTTTAGATTGGCAATTTTTTTTGTCCAGTAGAAATTATCGGCGAAACAGAACATGTGACCTACTAATCGGTTTTTAGGATACGGGTTATATATATATATATATTATATATATATATATATATATATATATATATCTATATATATATATATATAATATATATATATATATATATATATATATATATATACATACATACATACATACATATATATATATATATATATATATATATATATGTATGTATATATATATATATATATATATATACATGTACATATATATGAAAGCAGATTTGTAGATACATTAAGAAAACCTAAAAATTAACCGTTTTTGGTCTTTGTGAGTTTAGTCTGAGTGTGTAGTAGTATAAGGCTGCACTCAATTTTCTATAGCTTTAATCTTCAAATACTATTTTATATTATTGATTGGTGCTTTCTTGATTGCCGACAACCGTGCTTCTAGATATAAAAAACCTTTAATACAAAGAAAGAACCCAAAAATTTCTTAGAAAAAGGTAAATTTGGTTAATTTTATACGATTATGCATACCTCACATTCATTGGTTTGTTTTACTATCCAGATCTAAATATTTATGTACAAGAGTTGAAGCAAACAAACAGTTACCAAAAAATCAGATACTCGGACAAAATTATACTTCTAGAATAATTTATTGTACCAAAACATATGGTCTCAATTATTTTCTAGGGTATTTTTGCATGTTTTTGTCTGTTTGAAAGTTGGAAAACTTTGAAAGATTTGCTCTATCTCATTGTTTGTTTTCGGATTTCAAGCCCACCAAAGATAGTAATTTCCCAATTAACTTTTTCGCCCTTTATTGGTGTTGATACTAGTCCTTGTGTCGTCGCACTCCAAAACAGGAGTATGTTCAGACCCAGAATGCTTTTTTTCATTAATAGCGGCACAGCGATAGCTGGGGCTATTATTGGCCGTCTCTGGGTTTTTCTTACAATCCAACGAATTTGAATTGTATTGGTGCGCTGTCTTTTATAAGATCCGCTCACACATTTTGATGCTTTATTAAATCAAACTGAAGAGGTGGTTTTGGCCACGCCGGAACACGAAGAGCAGCCAAAAACGGAGAGATTTTGCGGCTTAAAATTTTTTCTCTTATTTAGACTATAATGAGACCACGGTGTTTGCACAAAATTTCATACATTAATTCACATGCGGC
The DNA here is from genome assembly GCF_964194025.1 of Convolutriloba macropyga. Lineage (NCBI taxonomy): Eukaryota > Metazoa > Xenacoelomorpha > Acoela > Convolutidae > Convolutriloba > Convolutriloba macropyga. Next base: position 35,703,464 of record NC_134482.1, on the reverse strand, counting down.
AAGTTGACTTGTGTTTCCAGTGTTTCAGTATCTTCTTCAAATCGTTAGTGTTTTATTGTTTTTCTCTTTTGATTGGTTTTTATTCTTAGTGTTTTTGAAGCCCACTCCTAGTCATTTCTGTCTCTAGTGCTTTTGTTAAGCTGTCGTTGAAAATATTTTGAATTGTGTGTCAGTACTTGATCTGCTGTTTTTTGTTCGATACTCAGATTTATGACGCGATAGGCAAAAATTGCAAAACAGTGCACAAGTAGTGAGATATTGATATAACAGCTTTTCATATGTTCTTGGTCCGTTTTTGCTATAGAAATGTCTAAAGCTACACACACACACACCAACACCCACACCTGCACACCCCCACCTACCTGCACACGTTTGTCACTAAAAACCGATTTTTTCTAACGATACGTTGCCTTTTTAATTCTTTTTCATAATTTTTAATAAGTTAAGAGTTTTCATTGCACGATTTTTCGAGCCGTTTCCAGTACTCTACTGGCTCTGTTTTTCTATCTGAGGTCATGACTTTTGTTTTCGATTACTGACTTCAGTTTTAGAATAACGAACATTATAAATAGCTTAATTTGTTGTGTATGCTAATTATGAAATAATTATGTAGTGTATGCTAATTGTAAATAATCAAAAGAATATTCAAAGTGAACATGACATTTCTAGAGTTTTTGATCCCATCTAGGTCACTTCATTCTATCTAATCTAACCCCACCCACACCTGTCTCCACCCCATAACTACCCCTCGAGCACGCACACACACACATACACCTACCCCGTCACCTACCCGCACACCTACCGACCCACTTCTTCCTACCCACGTTTGTAGAAAATTTGATTTTTTTAGACCACACAATGCTTTTTTATGTTTTTTTTTCATATTTCTTATTTAGAAGGGGTTAGGTAGGAGTTTTTTTTGCACGACGCTTTGAGCTTTTCCACTGAAGTCACGCTTGAGCTTTCATTGGTTTGTTTTACTATCCAGATCTAAATATTTATGTACAAGAGTTGAAGCAAACAAACAGTTACCAAAAAATCAGATACTCGGACAAAATTATACTTCTAGAATAATTTATTGCACCAAAACATATGGTCTCAATTATTTTCTAGGGTATTTTTGCATGTTTTTGTCTGTTTGCTATAGAAATGTATTGGTCCGTTTTTGCTATAGAAATGTCTAAAGCTACACACACACACACACCAACACCCACACCTGCACACACCCACCTACCTGCACACGTTTGTCACTAAAAACCGATTTTTTCTAACGATACGTTGCCTTTTTAATTCTTTTTCATAATTTTTAATAAGTTAAGAGTTTTCATTGCACGATTTTTCGAGTCGTTTCCAGTACTCTACTGGCTCTGTTTTTCTATCTGAGGTCATGACTTTTGTTTTCGATTACTGACTTCAGTTTTAGAATAACGAACATTATAAATAGCTTAATTTGTTGTGTATGCTAATTATGAAATAATTATGTAATGTATGCTAATTGTAAATAATCAAAAGAATATTCAAAGTGAACATGACATTTCTAGAGTTTTTGATCCCATCTAGGTCACTTCATTCTATCTAATCTAACCCCACCCACACCTGTCTCCACCCCATAACTACCCCTCGAGCACACACACACACACATACACCTACCCCGTCACCTACCCGCACACCTACCGACCCACTTCTTCCTACCCACGTTTGTAGAAAATTTGATTTTTTTAGACCACACAATGCTTTTTTATGTTTTTTTTTCATATTTCTTATTTAGAAGGGGTTAGGTAGGAGTTTTTTTTGCACGACGCTTTGAGCTTTTCCACTGAAGTCACGCTTGAGCTTTCATTGGTTTGTTTTACTATCCAGATCTAAATATTTATGTACAAGAGTTGAAGCAAACAAACAGTTACCAAAAAATCAGATACTCGGACAAAATTATACTTCTAGAATAATTTATTGCACCAAAACATATGGTCTCAATTATTTTCTAGGGTATTTTTGCATGTTTTTGTCTGTTTGCTATAGAAATGTATTGGTCCGTTTTTGCTATAGAAATGTCTAAAGCTACACACACACACACACCAACACCCACACCTGCACACACCCACCTACCTGCACACGTTTGTCACTAAAAACCGATTTTTTCTAACGATACGTTGCCTTTTTAATTCTTTTTCATAATTTTTAATAAGTTAAGAGTTTTCATTGCACGATTTTTCGAGTCGTTTCCAGTACTCTACTGGCTCTGTTTTTCTATCTGAGGTCATGACTTTTGTTTTCGATTACTGACTTCAGTTTTAGAATAACGAACATTATAAATAGCTTAATTTGTTGTGTATGCTAATTATGAAATAATTATGTAATGTATGCTAATTGTAAATAATCAAAAGAATATTCAAAGTGAACATGACATTTCTAGAGTTTTTGATCCCATCTAGGTCACTTCATTCTATCTAATCTAACCCCACCCACACCTGTCTCCACCCCATAACTACCCCTCGAGTACACACACACACACATACACCTACCCCGTCACCTACCCGCACAACTACCGACCCACTTCTTCCTACCCACGTTTGTAGAAAATTTGATTTTTTTTAGACCGCACAATGCTTTTTTATGTTTTTTTTTCATATTTCTTATTTAGAAGGGGTTAGGTAGGAGTTTTTTTTGCACGACTCTTTGAGCTTTTCCACTGAAGTCACGCTTGAGCTTTTGACTTTTGTTTTTGAAGACTTTTTTCAGAACGTTGACTTTTATTCTCGAACAAGGGACTTTAAGAGTGGCTCAGTTTGTAATGTATAGTAATTAGGAACTGATGGTAAAATTGAAGTTGAAAAGGTCATTTTGAGAAGTCATCCAAAGTTGTTTGGCAATTCATTGGGTTGCATTTCAGGACTTGTATTGCTGCGTTTTTTTTTACTTCCACTGTTCATTCCTTTATTATTTTTTGTAAACTGGAAACTGTTTCCGTGTTCTAATTTCTACATCCATGAATCTGGCTTTATTGATTTCCTTTGTTTTAAAGTTCATGTGATTTTTGTGATTTGTTAGTTTTGACAAAATTTCTACTGCGACTCCTGGATCAATTAATGCTATATCGCTCGCAATTCTGACTATGCAGATTCCAATAGAAAGTTTAAGTGGTTAATTTGGTTTTTTTGAAAACTATAAGCTCAAATCTGAATCCCTTTTGCTTTTTGTTTTTAGAGTGAAATAAAAATGGCTTTATTGCTCGTCAAGCTATGCCATTTAGTACACACATTCCCATCAAGCCCTCTTCATACTTTAAGAATATGAATAACTCTGGCTATGAAGTCATCAGGTACAGTATTGTGTAACAATGAAATTGTTTACAAAAACAATAACTAAAAATAATTTTTCTGAAAAGTAATAATCCATCAACAACAATGACCCTCAAATCCAGAGAATATCACTCTCAATCACTCTAATAGAGGTTTACTCTCAGTGTTTTTCATAGTCGGATAGTCCTAGAGATATAGGTAAGTCTACTTCGCGCGCAGAAATAAGTAGCCCTAGCTCTTTATACTTTAAGGCTGTATAAGGAGCCCTCTAAGGGTCTGCCTTAACTGGTGCGACCAGTGAGTTAACAAACTCTAAACGTATAAAGAACTCACACAAAACAACCTTTTCTCTCTTACGAAAGAAACTTAGAATTAGATTACTTAGCATTTTACTTTCAATCTATATAAAAATTAAGAAAAAGGGGAACACAGCCCCAATAAAACAAAAACCACTAATATTTAAATAAGGAAATAACTGAAATGGATCACCACATTGATCAACTCTCTTTCCACGTACCGACACACTCAGACGAATTACCACTAGCTGTTCTTACACAACAGAACCAGCGTTTAACACGCGAAATTCTAACCTTTGAAGTTAAACACCATCAACACCAAGATGAGTTGAATATACTTTTAAATACAGCAAAACAGCTTAAATAACACTATTTTGCAATAGAACAACAACCTCACCTCCCGTTACCAAGAAATGAATTCACAGGTTTCACGAACCGCCTTTCTTTCATACTTAGTTGAAACTTCCTGAACTCATTTCACAAAAGGTTCAGTTCTTTTCATTTGTGATCCACTCACCAACAATTATATCTCGTTAATATACGATACTCTGCTTCACACATTATCAGACACACTATTTGAATTCCTTAACGGAATATGGTCCGAAATACAACCCTCGGAAAGAGAAGGGATATTTGGAAAATATTCTTTCGAATTTCTTAAACGCCTTGCACCTACACTCAATGCCAACGCTTCACACTCTTGAAAAGAAAGCGTACACAAAATCGCTCGACAGGAAATAGAAGGATTCACTCACCTTCTAAAGATATATATAAGCTCTGTCACAGAGGCAGACTTAAATGAAGAAGAGATATTCGATTCTTTCACACTCCTATCTTAGTATATACACAGATTTTGGAAAAGTCTGGTAAGACACATCTTTCCAGCCACAGAACTAATATCAGAAACCTATCCACGAATAATATCTAAATTACCAGAAACACTCCACTATATAAATAACCCAAATTGGCTTCCACGAAATATTGTAAACTTACGGAAATACCAACCGAAACTTTCCAAAAATTATCTATTAACTATCAAAATATAGAAATTAGAAACTATAAAGCAGAAACACAACCATTTACTTGTACAAATATTACAGAAAACACAAATATTTCTCGGGAAGTCTCACGCATTGAAAATATGGATACAATTATTCACTCTCAACAATCAGAAAGCCGTTTGAATGAAACTACTGAAACAGATTCCAATTCAACATTGTTAGATGATGGAACACTCTTTTCATCACACACGGTAAGCACACTAATTGATCTTGGAAACAATGATCTAAACAATAACCAAAATAACAATAATAACAATAACTCTGCTACTAATATTACCAATAACACGCTTATTTAACAAAATCACCAGCACAGACAACCTGTGAACTCGACTGATTTGACGCAAAATCCAGATCCATTAAGTACAACTATACCATTTTTACCGAATGTAAACACACCTTTACATCGTCTACACAGACAAAATTCCGTACACATTTATACTGAACCCATTATTTTTAATAACTCAACCCAACCCACACAAGGGTCTAATCAAAATATCCAAATCACTACACAACAGTTAGTAAAAACTGTTAGACAAATAAATTCACAAAAAACGCAACAAAGTACAAACACACCGACTCCTCATTATTTACAAGCGGCGTCCACACAAACGCCATCGCCTGTAGTCCTTAGGAATACACAAATGATGTATCCCTACCTAGGCGGCTTGGTGCCAATGCAACAGTCTTTAAGACCGTTTGATGGTACTGATCCCTCTTATACAACAGAAGATTTTTTTAAATGCTATCACAGTAAATGTGTTAATGACAGCAGGACCAGAGCAGACTGATTCACCATTTCATGAAGCTTGGATCTTGAAACGAATTGCCATGATCCAAACGGCCCTAATAGGACCAGCACAACCATGGTATTCACATCTTCCACTAGATATTAAAAAGAATTGGCAGGCGTTTTGCCGTGAATTCGAGAAAAAAATTGATAACCAACAATCGGATTAGAAAAAATGTTCTAATTTCTACATCCATGAATCTGGCTTTATTGATTTCCTTTGTTTTAAAGTTCATGTGATTTTTGTGATTTGTTAGTTTTGACAAAATTTCTACTGCGACTCCTGGATCAATTAATGCTATATCGCTCACAATTCTGACTATGCAGATTCCAATAGAAAGTTTAAGTGGTTAATTTGGTTTTTTTGAAAACTATAAGCTCAAATCTGAATCCCTTTTGCTTTTTGTTTTTAGAGTGAAATAAAAATGGCTTTATTGCTCGTCAAGCTATGCCATTTAGTACACACATTCCCATCAAGCCCTCTTCATACTTTAAGAATATGAATAACTCTGGCTATGAAGTCATCAGGTACAGTATTGTGTAACAATGAAATTGTTTACAAAAACAATAACTAAAAATAATTTTTCTGAAAAGTAATAATCCATCAACAACAATGACCCTCAAATCCAGAGAATATCACTCTCAATCACTCTAATAGAGGTTTACTCTCAGTGTTTTTCATAGTCGGATAGTCCTAGAGATATAGGTAAGTCTACTTCGCGCGCAGAAATAAGTAGCCCTAGCTCTTTATACTTTAAGGCTGTATAAGGAGCCCTCTAAGGGTCTGCCTTAACTGGTGCGACCAGTGAGTTAACAAACTCTAAACGTATAAAGAGCTCACACAAAACAACCTTTTCTCTCTTACGAAAGAAACTTAGAATTAGATTACTTGGCATTTTACTTTCAATCTATATAAAAATTAAGAAAAAGGGGAACACAGCCCCAATAAAACAAAAACCACTAATATTTAAATAAGGAAATAACTGAAATGGATCACCACATTGATCAACTCTCTTTCCACGTACCGACACACTCGGACGAATTACCACTAGCTGTTCTTACACAACAGAACCAGCGTTTAACACGCGAAATTCTAACCTTTGAAGTTAAACACCATCAACACCAAGATGAGTTGAATATACTTTTAAATACAGCAAAACAGCTTAAATAACACTATTTTGCAATAGAACAACAACCTCACCTCCCGTTACCAAGAAATGAATTCACAGGTTTCACGAACCGCCTTTCTTTCATACTTAGTTGAAACTTCCTGAACTCATTTCACAAAAGGTTCAGTTCTTTTCATTTGTGATCCACTCACCAACAATTATATCTCGTTAATATACGATACTCTGCTTCACACATTATCAGACACACTATTTGAATTCCTTAACGGAATATGGTCCGAAATACAACCCTCGGAAAGAGAAGGGATATTTGGAAAATATTCTTTCGAATTTCTTAAACGCCTTGCACCTACACTCAATGCCAACGCTTCACACTCTTGAAAAGAAAGCGTACACAAAATCGCTCGACAGGAAATAGAAGGATTCACTCACCTTCTAAAGATATATATAAGCTCTGTCACAGAGGCAGACTTAAATGAAGAAGAGATATTCGATTCTTTCACACTCCTATCTTAGTATATACACAGATTTTGGAAAAGTCTGGTAAGACACATCTTTCCAGCCACAAAACTAATATCAGAAACCTATCCACGAATAATATCTAAATTACCAGAAACACTCCACTATATAAATAACCCAAATTGGCTTCCACGAAATATTGTAAACTTACGGAAATACCAACCGAAACTTTCCAAAAATTATCTATTAACTATCAAAATATAGAAATTAGAAACTATAAAGCAGAAACACAACCATTTACTTGTACAAATATTACAGAAAACACAAATATTTCTCGGGAAGTCTCACGCATTGAAAATATGGATACAATTATTCACTCTCAACAATCAGAAAGCCGTTTGAATGAAACTACTGAAACAGATTCCAATTCAACATTGTTAGATGATGGAACACTCTTTTCATCACACACGGTAAGCACACTAATTGATCTTGGAAACAATGATCTAAACAATAACCAAAATAACAATAATAATAATAACTCTGCTACTAATATTACCAATAACACGCTTATTTAACAAAATCACCAGCACAGAAAACCTGTGAACTCGACTTATTTGACGCAAAATCCAGATCCATTAAGTACAACTATACCATTTTTACCGAATGTAAACACACCTTTACATCGTCTACACAGACAAAATTCCGTACACATTTATACTGAACCCATTATTTTTAATAACTCAACCCAACCCACACAAGGGTCTAATCAAAATATCCAAATCACTACACAACAGTTAGTAAAAACTGTTAGACAAATAAATTCACAAAAAACGCAACAAAGTACAAACACACCGACTCCTCATTATTTACAAGCGGCGTCCACACAAACGCCATCGCCTGTAGTCCTTAGGAATACACAAATGATGTATCCCTACCTAGGCGGCTTGGTGCCAATGCAACAGTCTTTAAGACCGTTTGATGGTACTGATCCCTCTTATACAACAGAAGATTTTTTTAAATGCTATCACAGTAAATGTGTTAATGACAGCAGGACCAGAGCAGACTGATTCACCATTTCATGAAGCTTGGATCTTGAAACGAATTGCCATGATCCAAACGGCCCTAATAGGACCAGCACAACCATGGTATTCACATCTTCCACTAGATATTAAAAAGAATTGGCAGGCGTTTTGCCGTGAATTCGAGAAAAAAATTGATAACCAACAATCGGAAACGCAAGCGAAATTATTATTAGAAAGCATAACACGTGCTTCTTGCAAACAAATTAGACGCTAGCACTTAGAATTGAACAAATGACTCGAAAAGCATATGTTAACAATGCCCCAGATATGCGAAATGCACAAATGAATGAGGCACTCGTCAAAGCACTCGATCCACAACTAGCTAGAATAGCACTTAAAAAGATCGCAAATCACAAATCAACCGCTTTGGAACCACAACTTCCATTTGCACAACTTGTTGAAAAAATCCACCAAGAAGAGATTACAAGAACACATACTGATAAACACAAATTAAATACAAATTCCACACTTTCAGATAGATAATCTCACAGTAGATGATATCCACGCAATGTAACAAGATATTGCTCACGATTTAAATGTAGTGCAACACAAGTACTCAGATGACCCTAATTTCAAAGGAAAACCACTCTTCCTAAAATTTTGCAAAAAAAGTTCACGTTCAGGACACAGTATTTCTACGTGCCCTTAGAAAAGGTATACAAAACCACTTGATAAGCCTAATTTTCAAAAACAAACATCAATCAAGCAATGAAAGGTAATCAAAACCTTCCCAACAGACAAGTCACATCGAAAAAAAAATGACAGGTAAACCACTACGATTTGCACATCGCTCTCGCAGCAATAGCAGAGAACACAGAAATCACACAAGGCACAGAAGCCCGAACAATTTCTCACAAAATAACTCAAAACCTTATTATGGAAACAGCAATTTCAAAACACCGAGTAGAAACGGTTCATCATACCCAAGACCAAACTTTCAAACTAACTCACAATATAATTCTAGACCAAAATCACCTCACTATAATCGGGAAAGAAATCGCTCACGACAACCGTTTTCAAGAAATCAACTTCGTAATGTTAGAAATTATATTAATTCATTGCTAGATCAAGAACAATCAGACAACACTACGTCAAATACTGAAAATACAGACGCAAAAAATGTCTCTCAGGAAACACTTCTAGAACAACAATTTAATGATTTATTTTTAGAACTAAACCAAGACACACAATATGAATATTTTTATTGCCAAGAGGAATAGAACACTCTTATAGAAGAATACAATTTTTCTACCTCTTGTAAAAACAACTTATGGGTACTCCCACTCACAATATATACACAGCAAACACCTGATCACAAGAAAACAATCTCCCCACCGCATCTAGAATTAGATTTTCTACTAGATTCTGGTGCAAAACTTAATGTTTTAAATACCGACACCTGGATTGAAATCAAAGAATACCACAAATTTCAGCTAAAAACATCAACATTTGTTCTCTCAGCAGCAAAAAATTTTAAATTACAGACAAACGGTACAATAAAATTTACACTACACCCAGACGTAACTGAGAGTCGAACTCTCAAAAACACTTCATTCACACTCACTTTTCATGTATCAAACACAAAATTTAATATTCTAGGTACACCTTTCCTAGAAAAATATGTAGATTCAAAAAAATGTTCATCTCATACACTCGAAATCAAACAGAATAATGATATAAATTCACTAAAATTTTATGACTCATCAATTAAACCACTCCCATATTATTCACGATTATTTCCAGTAATTGGAAATCATTCAATATATTTCACACCCTCGGAACACCGAATTTTAGCTTTTTTTAACTGCATACGAATGCAAAAATAAAAATGCAAGTGGTACTATCCTTTATGCATCTGATTATTCATTCATACCACTACGCAAAAATATGTTTTTCTCTATAATGGATATAAATAATCTCGAATATGATTATCAATTATTTATCCAGAAATTAATACAAAATCCTCTGAATCACTCACTAACACTCGTAAAAGGAATAATTGGATATGCATAACAAGATGTTTCACTCAACGATTATCAAACCACAAAATATCGCATAAATGAACTCACAAAAAATCATGGATGCTTATACTTTGAATTACCTCAAACAAAGTACGTCAGAAACACTCAAAAAACTCTATTGCTTAAATCATAGTAAGCAACAAGAACGCGAATACAAATCACAACAGAAAAAATTCACCATACTTTTTGATTTCTCAAAATTCACTGAAACAGATAAAGAATTTCTCACCATGTTTAATTTTGAACACACAAAAACTGACACAAACACAGTTTGATCAATTAGCACAACTTCCCACACAATTTAAAAAATGTTACGCAACCTCTAAAATCGATGTTGGGAAAATTGAGGTAGAACTAAACCTTCCCCTAAAAGCAAGAGCTATATTTACAAAGCAAAGAGCCACACGTATTCCACTACAATTACAATATAGAGTACAACAATTACTCGACAACTTAACACATTTTGACATCATAGCACCCGTAAATACAGACTCTCTAACCACCGGAAAAACCTTCATTAACCCATTAATCAACCTTAAAAAAGAAAATCACTGAAAATTATCCTGGACGCTTGTCAATTAAACACAATGGTTGACAAAACAAAATGTAGTTGGCCCATAGAACCAATTCAGATTATTTTAACTCGGATTAAGGGACCAATTTTCTCTATTGCTGATTTGAAGAGTGCATACAACCAAATGGCACTTGTTAACCCATCACAAAGACTCACGTTTCATAAGACTCACACAACCATTATAAAGACTCACACAATTTTGTGATTGCTTGACAACAGTACTGTTTTAAAAGCTTACTCTTTGGTTTTTCTCTTGGGCCAGCAGCTTTCTCATCCTTCATGAGCAGTATTTTCAAACTAATAATACAAAAAAAAACAAAAAAATTACTTATCTTGATGATGTTTTCATCCAAGATACAACAACAGACACAATGTTACAAACACTTACTTAATACCAAACTATTTCAAAGAATGAAAACCTCAAAGCCGCTCCAGATATATCTTTCTTTTTCTTAGATCCAGTTAAATTTTTAGGACAAAAAATTCAAAATAACCACATACACCCATTCAAATCAAAAATAGACGGATTTTTAAAGTTGCAGCCAACCAAAAATGAAAAAGAAATTCAAAATTATGTTGGATTTCTCACCTTTATGTGAAATTATATATACAACTTACAAGTCATTCTTCGACCTTTTTATCTCCAACTCAGAGATACAACAGATTTTAAATAGACTCCGGAAATGCAACAAACATTTGATGAAGTGAAAAAAGAACTTACGGATGGAACACTCCGCCTTGCAATCCCTAATTCAGAAAAACCATTTTATATCCTCTGCGATGCCTCTTCTGCCCTTCTCCAAAAAAATCAATTCGAAAATATGGAGTTAGTATCAGCAAACTCTCGTCTATTTTCAACCGCAGAAACTAGACTTTCCACCATTCTTCAGGAATGTTCAGCTATTATTTATGCACTCTCAGAGTACGAGTCCCTTTTCCAAGGATCTAAACGACGAATAATATTAAACACTGACCATACACCAATTGTTTTTTATTCACACAAAAGAATAAACCAAACCACAGATTTTATAAATTTCAATTAATTCTATAAAAACTTCCGAACTTACACGTAGTTTGGACGGAAGGAAAGAACCGTTCACTTCCAGATTTACTAGGGTCGTCCACTAACGACTACAACACAAGACGAGCACCGTCTTCGTTCAGTTGAAATACCACAAATGATTAACTTTATTATGACCCACAATCAAAATACACAACCTATACAGTGTCACTACGCTGTAACAAAAGAATACAATAATTCAGTATCTACAGGAACTCATGTAGAATCACCACACATTGCAATCTACTTACAGATTAAAGGCAATTATTTCAAAGTACAACTAGGAAATGATCTTTATCTCCCAGTTTCACATTACGAATTTAAAACTAAAGCACAGCCTTTAGAGCATTTGCACCAACAAAAACTACAACAATTTAAAAAAAACTACCCACTCCCAGAATTTTAATCCTATCATACAACACACAGATGTTACATTAAACAATAACAAAACATAACCTTTCACACATTTCAATCACGACGCAAATTATAACGAAATAATAAATAGTATAAAATTTTCACTCCCAGCAATGGATGACTTTGTACCAAAGTCCCAAACCCCTTATAAATACTTCTATGAAGAATAAACTGAAAAAACTGATACACTTCTCTATGAAACACAACAACAAGACCCAGCTTCAGACAACTTTTTTTTGGAAACACCACAAAAAATTTCCCCCAAACCCTTCCTTAACTATACGAGGACATTAAAGGATTACTACACTATTATAGACGTTTTCAAAAATTAAGGATTAACGAAGACAAAAATCTCTTGTATTACATACAAGAAACAACGTTACCAAAAATTTGCCTACCACTCTCTCTTCTAGTCATCTTTTATAAAGCACACTCTCATGATCTTTCAGGACACCCCGGTCGTGAAAAAACACACGCAACAATCACGGAAAATTAGTATTTTCCGAACATTATGAGATGGATAGCAATACTTACTGAAGATTGCTTGAATTGCAAAACTAGCAAATCCATGCCAAACCTCTTAATGGCACTATAACAGCCATTTTTAGAAGTTTCACCATACTTCAATCACCGTATTTCAATGGATACAAAGGGTCCAATCTCACCGTCGTCTGATGGGAACTCTTACGTCTATGTTATTGTAGACGCTTTCACACATTATGTCGTACTCCACCCTTGATCCAAAAATGATGCCACTCATGCACTCACAGTATTATTTGACAGTTGAATTGTCAAATTCGGAATAACGGATTTTTTGGTAACAGATAACGGAAATGAGTACATAAACGGAGAATTCACACATTTCTGCCGTACATATAATGTACAATTCAAACCACGTACGCCATATGCACCGTGGTCTAATGGAATCGTTGAAAACAAAAATCGCCAAATAAACACATTTCTTCGTACAGTCTTAGACTCACAATATGACACGTGGCCACAGAAAGAAAAAGTTTTTCCGTTTGCATTCAATTCACAAGTCAGGACCAATATGAACCTTTCACCATATGAACTTGTATTTGGTCAAAAACCAAAGAAACCCATAATGTTCAACTTACATTCCTCTACAGAAAATTCACCCTGCAATTCTTTACCTAATCATACACATACTGACCACTTAAGAGATCACCCCCAAATTAAAAAGTTACAGAAAGGAACCTTTGCACATTGGTTTCTTAATCGTGAAAAGATACACTCGGAAGTCTATAACAAAGTACACAATTATTTAAAGCAAAATAAACATTTACGCAGAAAAATAAATCGCCGTTTCGGAACGGTGCAACCACTCAAAATAAATACTTATGTTTTAGTCGTAAATAAAGTCACACAAATCGGAGTATCTAAAAAAAGATTCAACCACGAAAAATTGAACCCAACAAAACAATAGATCTCCCTACATGAGTTACGTATAAACTAGAAGACTTTTTTGGTTATCAAATTACCCGTCATAGAAGTAATATAGTACCATAAAACCCCAAAGAACCCTTCGTTTAAGAAAAATTGGAGAAACACTTCTCGGATAATTCTCTTTTAAAACTCCATCCAACAAAGCCACCATTTACCAAGTCGAAGTCTGTCTCGTTCAATCTAGACAATCTAAATGTACCTTCCACAGATGACCTTACCCCCCAACTACCTTGTAACCCGTCTGAAATACCCGAACACACATCGGAAAACTACACTACAAGAAACAATCTTCTTCGACGACAACCAATAAAAGACTACAAAATCTTTATACCACAATCAAACATTTCGTCCTCACGAACAACGCACTTTTGCACTTCACTAATAGAACACCCGTTAAATCCCTCTCCACGCTTTAAATAGCCGAACAAAATTTAACATAACACGCTAAACAGCTACTATATATAATTTAAATAAAAATTTTATTCCATAGTTCTCTTATACGAGAGGGACAATTCTTTCACACCTCTCGGATAGTTCTTTCACACCTCTCCCTCGTAATACAATTACTTTCGCCGGGAAAAATAATCAAACCCCTTAGACCAGTAAACAAAGCACATGGACTGTCTCTTCACTACCCTAGCAGAACCACAAAACCCCTCCATCAGGAAATGAAAAGAAGGCAATTACAGACCATTTCCCAGGATAAAAAAAGGAGATTAACTAAAAATTAAGTTAATAATCGACGCTTAGCTCGGTCTGGGAACAATTCCCTAATCTCAATTATTTGCCAAGATATAACTCGGTAACTTTTTTGTACCCGAATAAAAAGTCGGGACCAGGCAAAATCATATCGTCTAAAATCATTTTTCAGTCCACCACTCTCAAAACTCTGTTGCTTTCTCTCTAGTCTCTTCTTTTCCAACAACTCAAGACTTCATTCTTTCAAACTTCTCCTTTCCACTCTTTTAAATCTTAAATAAGAAAAATCTCTTATTTTTCTAAATTTAAATCTCATTTTTCACTTCGTCTCTCTCTAACAAAAAAGAACTGTCACACAGTACAGCTCTTTGTCTTCTTTGACTCCTAATTTCTTTGACTTCGCTGACAGCTCGCAGAAAGCACAAATCTGCTCAAGGAAGCAACAACAAGAGCACAAAAATCACAACTTTTAGTCCCACAGTACTGAAAGAATTCTCCTCGACAAAACTTTACCAGATATTTATATAACTTCTCAACACAGACTAGAAGTATTGTTTAAAAGAACACCCTACGCGGACACATTGTAGATATACTCAAAATTATAAACCTAGACAAGTCCGCTTTCAAGATATCTTTTAAAACCTTGATCATATTCTATACTCACACACTTGTTGTGGATGGGTTTTTTTAATTAGAGACTTTAAAAACGAACACATCGCTCTTTTCTATCTTCCAATTTTTTCACCACAAGCAACACCAAAACTCTCAGAAATTCTTTATACAGATTTTGTCTACACCGTTAATCTTGACGCTATTCCAGCCTCTTATGATATAAATTACATTAAAGACCTCCTAAGACCGGATGAACAATATCAACAAATTGTCAAACAACAACAACACAACAAATGAAACTATATATCCACAAGTTATTTTTTCATTTGAACGAAAAGATTATACAATTTTATAGATCTCATCTATCTCCATAATGTCAACCCACCAGAATCACCCTGTGCAGCAATCAGAGTAAGTGTACCTACTTTAAATCTCTTAATTAGAGTTATTCCCACCTCTACTGACTATAAAATTTATTATTGCGATAATTGCCCCACTCTGGGCAAAATATTATTGACACAGTTGCGTCCTCTAGTCAACAATCCAACACTAACCCAAGTGTTCCCCTCACTTCAGAATCACCTAGTTGCTCATACAGCGAAGTAGCTAAACAATCAACACCCAAAAAGTCATCATTTAAACTCTTTAATAAAAAGCCACAAGCACAAGAAACTGAGGAACACCCACACTCAGTCATTACTACTGCAGATAGACCTCGTCCTACTGGACACTCCCCCCACTTTACACCACAATCGGTAATCCCATATCCCCCATCAGATTCGAACGCAAATACACCAAACGCAAGCACAACATCAACAACAATTAACTGCACAAACATTATTGCCATACTCTGGTTTTTTACCAAATACGACACTCCCTCGACCCACACTTATACCAGCTCCCACACGAGCACCACAACTTGAATTACTTAGTTACTCAAATACTCCACAGTTCTCCACTCAACCAATAAATTT
The DNA here is from genome assembly GCF_964194025.1 of Convolutriloba macropyga. Lineage (NCBI taxonomy): Eukaryota > Metazoa > Xenacoelomorpha > Acoela > Convolutidae > Convolutriloba > Convolutriloba macropyga. The sequence goes on along the minus strand of NC_134482.1, from coordinate 35,687,532 downwards.
TGCAAACACCGATAAAACTAGTAGCTCGGAATTGCAACAGCCATTTCACACTGTTTCAAATATTTACGACACCACACATGATATTAGGCTTTTTCTGACACTTCTAATCTGGATCCAATTAGTTCTCAATTTTCTTCACCTACTGCATCATAAATTGCGAATAAACCTTTTAATCCGCCTCATGGACCAATAACAAATATTGAACGCTTGTTATCACAAGCACCCTTGAATCACTCTTTTAATATAGTCAATTCATCACTTTCATTTCAAAACTCACTACCACTCAGTTTTTCGGGTACACCGCCGATTATCACTCTAAGCTCAAACTCACCTACACCAGATCCAGTTCAACATTCTCTCCACTGTATTGGGAAAAAACGCGATACGACACGAACTTACCCAACTTTACCACTAAAGTTAGAACCTAAGTTTATTGTTCCCCCACCCGCCCTCTTCGGAGACCATAACACTGGTGAAAAATTACATAATTGGGCTGAACAAAGAATCTCTGAGTCTTATAAAATAACACCCGTTTAAAAGCAAAGAGCTCACAATTTATTGAAACAATCAAAGATCACATTCTCTGTTGAAATAGTTGTCGAACAAGATAAACTTATCTTTCACCAACAAGCTGCAGCACCACTTATCTTTAGGGTAAAAATTAACCCATCACTCTTTATTTTTCAAGAAGTACACTACAAATTTGATAGATACACGAAAAACACTGCAGGATACTTTGTCTTTTATAATCCACACTCTGGACTTTCCTACAAATGTCAACTACAAACTTGATTTTCATATTGCTTAATTTATTCTTTTCATGCCCACTTCCAATAAAACAACCAATTAAAGTTGACCAACATAAAATTTCTACACCCAAAACAGGAATACAAGATCTTCACACACTATGATTGTTCCCCAGAGCATATCACACACTATGATTGTTCCCCAAAGCATATCAAAAATATGCAGTTTTATAAGCTCCATAGAATTGGTGAATGTAAAATTAAGCTGGCCGATTTTATAATCCTGCCCGCCCAAGTTCAAATCTTTTCACAATTTTAACACTACAAGTGCGCGCTTATGCCATACACGCTAGAGTTAACGACAAGGAAAGTTTTTGTCACAAAATTGCACTCAAAAGAGGTTTTCGGTTTGATCACGATAATTGGTATGTTAATAATATGGAACGACCTTTCTTTCCCACAGAAATTGAAGCTCGCAGAGAACTTGCACGCGTCGGTTTCATAAGTAAACATCACTATCGCCCTCAAATGATACATTTTGATGTACTAGACAACATCCGCTGGCAAGCAAATATAGAAGAAAAACAAGGCCGTTTTCGACTTGACCGTTACAGACCTTTCTCTTTCCAACACGGAAGCATGGTCTTAACCCACTTGATCATAATTTGATTCCCAATGCCACAGATAATCCCTGGGCTAATTGTCCCGGAAAAACTCCAGAACACGAATATCATGTCATCCACACACTAGGATGATCACTTCAATTAACCAACATCACCCTCACCTTTGATGTTGCCTCAGAACAAATGTGCGATGGCAAAATTCACATTAAATGCGATTTAGAACGAGGACACTGTCCCCAAATCACGCTATTAAAGCCACAGTAATTTGGGAACCCGAAAATCACTGTCGTATTTCTGATGTTGGAAGATCACACGCACGTATGATTAAATTTCAAAAAAGATACTTTATTGAAATACTCGAAAATAATGAAACTAATTCTGGTCACAAACACATGCCAGGCATGTATTCTAGTCGTTTCCAAAAACACCTTTATGATTAATCTGCATATTCACATTTTGAGGTTCTCACAAAACCTCTCTACAAATATAATGAAAATCGCCCATATTATGCCACTCAATATCAAGACATTTTCATAAAAAACAAAGAAGGTTTTAATTTTGTCTCGGGAAAACGGTCATCCGACTTTGACAACACACATACAACAGTCCTTGATGGACCACCTTCTTTAACACCTTACACAAAAAAGCATATATCCGTGATGGATATGTCATTCCTCAAGAATCAAAATTACAACACAAATCGGAAAAATATGAATTTTTCAGAAAACAAAATTGACCTGGTGCAGTTCACCCTAATGTTCAAATTGATGCAAAACTCGATTACATGATCAGTCGAGTCTTGCTTGAAATGGACCGAAAAAGTTTAAATATTTATAAAAAATTCTGTGACTTAGATCGCGATTTGAAGCAAACCGCTTTCATTTCACTGACACAAAAATTCCTTTTAGTTGGTTATATTTTAACAGGACAGCGACACACATTCGCTACACTTAAAATTTGAAATGTAATTTCACTCTTTCAATGTAAAGTTGTTTCATCACCCCTTTATGAATTAGAAAATCAATGCTTCGAACGTATTTCTATATACTACCAAAACAAACTACAATTTGTAGACCAAGTCACACGAAAGACCTTCCCTTGGTCTATTAAAGCACCATGTATATTCAAACATTTTGATCAACAAATCTCACTTGACGCAGACGGCGATGGCACATATCGCTTAACACCCTATCCAATAAAGGCGCGAAACCCTGTTAAAATTTTCACGCCTGACGAAGTTGAAAACCGCTTCACCCACGCAGATTTTACCGCGCAACACCTCGGAATATACAGTCAACACGACTGGACTAAGTCAATAGACAAGATGAAAATTAACCAATTAGTCGCTGACGCAGCAGAGAAATTTGAAGTAGCACGAGCAGTAAATTTTGCAGATCTTGCAAAACAAGCACAATTACATCACAATTCTCAAAATTACGCACTGAATATAATGATTATTTGAACAAACTCTTTATTAACGGCAAAGAATTCACCCTCCGCCGACTTGATTGGCGTGACTTGATTAATGGCAACTATTTAAAAGAATCCATCATAGGAATCTTTGGATACCCTTGGTACGTACTAAAAGAAATAGCCATAATATGGACTGTTTTTTAATTTTTTACAGTGCTTTTTCGGCCGTATTCGTATTGCATCTAACACCTATAATTTAAAATCACTTTTAGGACCCAATGTCACATTGGCTTAAATTATAACCTCCGGATTTTTTGGAGTATTTTCACAAACAATATTCCATGTGCTACAAGCTGATTCCACACAATATAAACCACCATCACCTAAAAAATGACGTAGAAATTCAATTGACAGTTGCACTCCACACTCTAAACATGAATTGAATCTATTACACAAAAAGTTTGAGAATTTCTATAAGAAATTCTCTTCTCATGTACACAATGATTCAAAAAAACGACACACTTCTACTTTACCAGCTTCTATTTATCAATGCTATGAAACACCAATTGACTCTCGCACAAAACCAGATTTTCAATCTCTACACCAACACACTTTTCAACCTAATAAGCGTAAACACTCACGTGGAATTTCCCTTTCACAGTAATCTCTTGACAAATATCGTGACTATCAGGAAGATCCAGAAAAATTTTTTCTTAACCTTCCAAGTACTCATCTTTAACTCTCTTTCTGTTTTAGTATATCTACTGCAGTTCCCACCCAACACGAAGGAGGCTCACCAATCCCCCCAAACGTCGATCCTACAGCATGCGAAATCATCATGCTGGAGGTTGATGACATTCTGCCTTCACCCCTCACTCCACTGGTACTGGCACCCACAGGTCAAACCAAAATGCAAACACCAGCCCTCTGCACGATAGCGCAATCCTCCCCATAGCCACAGTCTGTAGACATGGCCAATTATGCGCGGTTGAACCCACTGCCTTCACCCGCCACCTCTTCCTCGAGCTCAGGTGAACTTCACCTGTACATAGACAGTGAAACGAGCTCACCCTCCGTTCCTGCAGGACCGCAAAGTTGGTCACAAGAGCTGCTCCAGGGAACCAGCCAGGTGCCACAGCCACCTCCACTTCTTTCTACTGCACACAAAGCAGTATCCGCATCACAACCACCAACCCAACCTACGAGCTTTCCCTCTTGGGCTGATGAAGTGGCAACAGCGGAACAGTCAGGTCACTCCACACCAGAGACGGTTGTTCCCAATTGGGCGTACTCTGGTAGGATCCGTGGAGCACGACCACGATCACAGCCACTGGTCTACCCACCGCCAGTAATGCCATAACCGCATACACAACGCCCGTCGGTACCCTCAACGCGGTACGGCCTGGCTATACCACCTCTCAGGCCACAACAATCTTTCCCTCATCCATCCCCCTACGACCGACCCACGTCAACATACAACTACCTGTTCACTTACCCCTCACCTAGAAGGCGCCCACGGGCAACAGCACACGAAATATATCCCGTTTGTTCCTCACCAATACAGGCTTCACAGTCGCCTGCTCGTCACACAGCGAGCCCTTCACGAGGCCCACAGTCTTCATCTTCTCGCGGAAGGCCTAACCCTTTCGCACCAACACACGACATTCCACACAGTTCAAAAGGACCAAATTTTAGATTTCACGAGTTTACAAACCCCCTCGGCTTTATTACCATCCAGGGTATACATGTACCAGAGAGGATCAGTTATACTTCCACCCCGCCCCAGCATACGCTGAAGCCATCAATCAGTTCGTGTTCCCTTGGACAATTGGAGAATGAATATGTCCAAGAAGGACGGGACAAGGATTTGCCACTTGAATGCTTGCATTTTCCTTTAAATCCTCGCTTCACGGAACGATTTTGGCATCTGTCTAAGTATTTCTTTGCACTTGCAGATCGCCCAAACGATTACCTTAATACTTTCTTTACTCGCGACACTGCACCCTACAAAATTTATGCTAAATACGACCCCTTCCATTTATAATTCAGTTGTTTGCATCCCACACAGATGGATGTAAATAACAGTACTCACAATGTAAATCGGGTGAAAATGCATCACACGATGCACAACTGCTTATTTGTGCAGCATCACTTTCACCACACTAATCCGATCATCCACATGAATTCGCGTCTTCAGTATGCTAACACAAAGTTGACTTCACCATATTGTATGAAATACAGCTACATCTTTCAACCCAACTATTGTGAAGGCAACCTCCGTAATTTTGATCCTTACAAAAATTACTTCATCTTTTCTCTACTCTATGCCAAGACTAATCGCCCCATCCTCGTCCCGATCGAATATCTACAGTGTGTAGAAGGAGGCGCCACGAAGTGTACCTATGGCCACAATTTCAATCTCCTCTACAGGGACTGGATGGTCGATAAACTAGACAATCGGCAGCCGTCACAAGAAGAAACACAGATCACTTTCTTGCTTTACAACCACACTGTAACGTTGATCTGTATCCTCGTGCCTTTTCTGCTGGTTTGGCACGTGATCCGGAATTCCTCGCCTTCTTCCGTGATCCAGACAATCAAGCTCCGGACTTCGAGTTCGAATATCAGACGTAGGCCACAGACATGCTGCAACACCTTGGGCTCACAGACCCACAAAATGAGACTCACTGTTCTAAGAAAAACTCACCCGAAACTATTTTTCTTTTTTTCTTCCCCTTTCACTTTCTTAACTTTCTTACTCTCTTGAATTTCGCCTTTCTACAAATTATATCTTCTCCATATTCTTCTCTTTTTTCCACAAGACTGAAGGTTAAGGATCAGTTCTTTTCTTCTTCCGACTTCCTTACGAAAGAAGGTATTATATTTAACCAATAGATTTAATAGGGAAATTAGCTCACATAGTAGCTAGATGATGGATTTCCACCAGAAGGTAAGCTGGTAAGGTAAATCCGACTGGTTCAAACCTTGTAACCAGGTGCAGTTAAAAAGAAATTTTCTCGTGCAAACCGGACAGAGACTACGGACTACAAGCGATCCTCCAACTGGGAATAAGTTCTCACTGCAGGACAGTGAGAGCCGTTGGGCATACTCTCAACAGGACTGACGTTACTGGCCAGCACACCCTTTAACTGGCACCCTTACTGGTTCCACAATCAAGACGAACCTCTTCACTGACGACACTTGTCACTACTTCACCGACAGGGACTCCAGACGACGACACTAGTCACAACCCAGTTCAGAGAGGACACAGCTCATCACTCACTTCACCCTATTCTTCAATGAGGATGACACATTCAACGTATTTCTGCTACACTTCACAAATTCGGATTTGAAACTCTCAACCCCGGATGGATGTAGCAGTGGAAATACTGAATGTACACCTCCAACCAATCAGAGACTGAGAAGACACTATTTTCTTTTTTTAGAGAGAACTGAACTAACTGTAGTCAGTCTTTAGTTAGATACACCGTGTGTATACCATTGACTCGGGTGCTATACTTCTTAACAACCGTAATAATAGAAGTTCACTATCAGTGCTTTACAGAGTCGGTTAGTCTTAGATATATAGGTAAGTCTACTTCGAGCGGCACGTGCAAACCAATGAAGGTTAACCATTAAACAATTGCCAATGTAAAAAACGCATCATTCTATTAAAGAATCTATTAATAGATAACAACATGAACATAATAAGTGCAGCCAAAAAGAGAAAAAGTTTTGAAAAAAAGTGTTCTTGATTTTTTGATAAGAAAAAAATTATGTTTCCCCCAGAAAAAAACAAGTGATCGGATTCAAACCACAGTCAACTCTTCAATTACTTTATTAATTTCGGTTTGATCTGTTCAATTTCTCAGCTCTCAGTCAGGTGGCCACCGTGATTGTAAAAACATCAAAATAAAAGTTAACATTAACAGTTATTGTTAACGGTAACAGTGCTTAAGAAAATGACAAAATTGTGTTAGGGGTGAAGAATGGCAAAAACAACTTAAGAATAAAGGAGAAATATCTAACGCTGAATTAAAAGTACAAAGTTTTTAAATTGTGCAAAAAAGTTTTGAATAGCAGCTGACTTTCTCCTCAAAATTATCAACTTTTTCTTCGAAGAAACATAGTTTATTTATTTTGTACATAGACGGAGTGCGACTTTAAGCATTCGAACGAAGTGAGCCGAAGAAAAAAATATTCGATTAAAGGCAGCCAATAAGGAAATTCCAATTCAAGTTGGCCAAAAAAATTCGATACAATGGATCCAAAAACAGAACATCAGACTCAATTAAAACAAAAAATGGAGTGAAGTTGCTATACTTTCGGGCTTCTATGTCGAGCGCGAGGGAGTTATGTTTCTACGTGGAGTTTGTTTTGGAAAATTGTTTTTTGTCGAATGATACTGTATACGTCACTGCGATGAATTAATTTAAAGGAATTCACAAGGGTCCGGTATAAAAGCGCAAATTTGAGAAAAAATTAAAGTGGTTTTTTATGTTATACGCCAAAGGAATTAATGGAAAAGGGTGGCATTAAAAAAGTTCACGAACAATCAATTTCAGATGTTTGATTTCAGCAGAGAACATGAACTCGATCCACGCGAAATGGGATAATACTGGTTTTTTGCGAGAAGCCTGAGGTGCAGATGATTATGTTCGGCTTACAATCCCGCAAAAAATACTGATGTTTACCAATTCTTTGAGCTTCTTTCGGTTTTCACTTCTAATTGCTCATATGAAATAATGAGTACACATTCCCCTGCCACCACAGTTGCCTCACAAGAGCTTCATGCAGCCAAGCTATGCCTTTTTTCTTTCAGATCAACTATATATTGCTGCCACTTTGTTCAAATATCGAGCTCAGGTAAAAATGTTGACCAATAGTGGGTTAGAATGGTCTAGGATGCCTTCAAGTTATTTATGTCGTTTCCGACGCGAATCAGTGAAAGAGAATCGACGATGCATTCTGTTTCTAACACTGCTGTTGGGAGGACTGATGATTGAGGGAACTTAACGAAACTGAAGAGAAAAACAAAACTTTGTTTGGCTTACCGAATGAGCTGTTCTCAAACTGAAGACGAATTTTATCGTTGACCTGCTGGTAGATGTTTTGAAATTGAGTCACATTAGTTGATTTCGTCGATCAAAATGATAGCCGTTGTTGGAGATAATGACATCAAGGTGCTGTCGTTTCTAAACAAGATTAACGAAGGTAATTATTAAGCAGTCAGCGTATAACTCTTCTCGAAATTCTTCTCGAAATTCCTAATCTCTCTGAAACCTTTACTCCCAATTTGATGGTCAACTCACTCGTCCGACAATCCACCAATACAATTCCCAGAGTATTTGCATTTGAATTGCTTCATCTGAAAATTTTTACACTTCAAATTTTGTGATTTTGTGAGAACCGAGCAGTTAACTAATTTCGGATCTATTCTGTTTTGCCCCCCCCCATCTTAGTGAGCTTATATTTATGACTCCCCACAGGCGCATGTGCTTTTGTTTTACATAGTAACGTGCTATATAACAGCATATAATTTATAACTAGGGGGCGCAAAAAACACTGCTGGGCCAAAACAGAATACGTCCCTAATCTCGGTTCTGACATCGGAAGTTGTTATCATGTTATTCGTGAAAAGATCCGAGATTGAGTTGAATGCCAGTAGAAGGTTGAATGCAAAGAGCGTCACTACAGATTGTGTAATTAGTTTATTAAATCACTCTAGCAGTCCAAATAACAATTCTTTCTGAGCTCAAGTTTTCCCAAAAAAACTTGGAAACGATTTCTTGCTGTTGAAAAGGGTGTCGAAGGCGTAAAAGTGTCCCAATGATTCTACCTTGTTTGCAGCCCTCTTGCAGAAGTTTCATCTCTATCTCAACCCTTCACTGAACCTTGTTGCAATAGATCACTTTTGGGTAATTGAAAGGCAGCGTTATAACTTCCATTAAAAAATGGGGGCTTTTTGATGATTCTGTAACTCGAGCTAAAATTTTGATGATGTGATCTTCCTCTTTTTTTGTAGATTTTGGGCTGAAATATTCCAATAGTCTAATTGCTGATGGTGTTTTTTCCTCAAAGGAAACCTGAACCTCTCTGTATTTTTTTTATATTTCCGTTCAAAATTCCATCAGAGTGCAATCAATTGAGATAGTTGCATTATTTTGTGGCGTGATAAAAACCCTCCTTTATGTCTAAAAGTCATGTTGTTTTTGATTAGCAGAGTCTTTTTCGTCTTTTCAGAGACAATTACGAATGACACAGGGGTGGAGAAATCGGATCTGATGTTAGCATTTACCCTGATTTTCTGATGTTGGGAGACGTTGTTTAGGCATCTCTGCAGCAACAGAGATTGTGATGTCATTAGAACAATTCGCACTGCGGACTGCATTGAAAGTGAATGCCGTCTTTTTCAGTTTTCACTTTAAACCCCTCGATGGGTGGTTTCTTCTGAGCTGTCTTTGGGTTGACTCATCTTGAAGTGCTCTAGAACTTGAAAACATCTAGTCTGCGAAGTCGGACAAATCGGATTGTTCTTGCCGCAAGTTCATGCCGGTTCCAGTGAATCAACATTGAAGTGGCCAATTTTCAAAATTACAAATGGCTCCATATGAGAAAACATTGGAACAAATTAAAGTTGACAAGGCTGATGGAGTCATCTGTTCTTGGTTTTGGATCTCGCTGAAGTTTTCTGAATTTTAAGCTGACTACTTGTTGCAGCTTTCTAAACTTCTCGATTATCTCAAATTATGCGTGATTATAAAACTGCACATTGTATGAGTATTTTTTTTAATTTAGAAATTTTTTTGGCATATTGATGAAAAAAGTACAAAAATACAACGTTTTCAAACATACAAAAAAGTTGAATTTTTTGAGCTGTTGGTTCGAAAAGCTGCTGGTTAAAAACAATGATACCACGAAGTGATCTCTTATTATCTTGGTGAAATTGTGTGTGCCATTCGTTCCGTGGTGTAGCATCGAATCCAATGAAATCCGCGATGCCGTTATCTTTAGTCCAAAATGGTTGCATTGGTTTATAACTGACTAATGAACTAGTCACTGAACGCATGAATTGCTCACATATTACGGCACAGCAAAATGGATCATAATTTGCAAAGCACAGTCATGTTGATATGGGTTTTGTTTATGACATTGATTGGCCTAGTGAATCCCGAGTCAAGATGTGAGCGAGTGTCAGGGACGATTTTGTAAGAGATGCGCTGAATGCGCTGAAATTTTGTAAGGAATATGCTGAATGTGCTGAATGAGCACTTGTCAACGCATTTCTTACATAATTTCAGCACATTTTTCAGGACTTCTCTTACAAAGATTCAGCACTTCCAAAAACCCCGAAATCAACACTTTCAGCACATTACTTGCATAATTTCAACATATATAGTACAAAAACGAGATCTCAGCACATCATTCAACACAATTCTTACATAAATTCAACTCTTTAAAAGTTCAGCACAACTCTTACAAAATTTCAGCACTTCAGAAAAAAAAGAGATTTTCAGCACTTTCAGCTTATTCCTCACATAGAATTTTACGTGCAATTTGATTGCCCTTTTTTTCCTATAACATAGTCAGTATGCACGGTTCCTCATCTTTTGGAATTTTGTATAGCCAGTAACCAATCAAAAATATGTGCTATATATTTTTTTAATGATTATTCATATTTTTGAAAAACAGGACACCTGAAAAGCATCACATTTTCAACTTATCTAACGGGAGGAAGACAATTATGCTTAAGTTGCTTGGTTTTATTCAATCAGATTAATTGGCTAAATACTCCAGCTGCGATAACTGCTTATCTTAAGAGTTGACAAAATTGTTAAGCCTTGCGACAGATTTCCTTTCCAACTGTTTTTATGTTGGACTACTCTCGTGCAATGCTTATTCTGGTGATGCATCTGTATGTACAGAAGTAAAGAAAATTCAAAAAATTTGAAAATATGAGAGATAAGAGCTGAAAATGCCGACATTCTGCACGGAAAGCGTTGAAATTTTGTATGATAGGTGGTGAAAAAAACTGAAAAATCTGAAATATATGTAAGAAATGCGCTGAAAAGCGCTGAAAAAAAATTTCACCGGATAAATCTTACAATTATCCGCTTAATGTGTTGACACGTGCTGAAATTGTGTAGGAAATGTGTTGAAATTTCAGCACATTAAGCGGATAATTATGTAAGATTTATCCGCTCTAAATTATTTTTTTTTCAGCGCTTGTCAGCGCGTTTCTTAAATAATTTTCGTGATAAATCTGGAACTGGGATGGTGTTTATTCTCAAAATTATTCGGTTCTGAACTGGTATTGTCTTGTTTGAATTCCCCATCAAGTCTCTTGATTAGTGAAGGCTGATGGTTCAGATAGAACTTGTGTAGGAAGTTATTTGAATGTATTTTTTCCGTTTCGTTTTAGCTTCTGTATTTTCCAGTTGCCAAATGGGTATAAACGTTCTTTGATGTCGGGTTTCGGATGCGCAATTGCCAGCTTTTCCTTTCACGTGCAACAATCATTCCGCTTTGAACCACCTCCTTTGTCGGTCCTTGTTGCCTCATCTTACTGTGGACCTGTGCACATGGATATTGAGTGCAAATTTTGGTGCAAATTGACTCCAATTTGTTGCAGAATTTTGGTGGCCCCAGGTGAATAGGTTCATGCACTGTAGCAAAACCTTTGAGTTTCAGCATAAAGCAACATTGCTCTTGCCTTTTGCAGTAGAAACATGCGGATGGTTTCTCGAATGATCACCGTTTTGTCTTCTTGTTGCTCCTCGAACAGTTTCAAATGCTTGTCATTCAACAGATAGCTAACTCAAGGGCTTATTTGAACAGTTTTTTAGAGCTGGGCAGGGTTTTATTTTTATTAACATTGTTTTCATGTTCATTGTCACTTTCAATTTTGGTTGGGGTTTCAAAATTGAAGTGAAATTTATTGCACTATCACTGTTTATGCTCACTGCACGTGCGGATAACTTCCCAATATATATTACCTGCGTATTAAGAGATTTGTGTAAAGTTCCAGGCAGTGTATTTTAAAGGTATTATGTCAGATGAGTAATTGTTACAATATTACAAAATTATTACTTCAAAGAGACAATGCACGTTCAGAATCATTAAAGTTACAGAGAAACTCGCTTACATTTATTACAAATAGGAACGAATCCCAAAAATTATTTTATTAATTACTGCTTTACAGAAATCACAAAAATGTGAACTCACAGTTTAAAGAAAAACACTCTTAGATTTTTTAAACGGTTGCGTAATTTCAAAGGTAGTGTAAAAAAATTTAGGTAATTTGTTCAAAACTTGAGTTCTCCAATGTTTATAGCAGTCACAATTAGTTATCATGATTCCATCCATTTGGACTATCGAGTGCTGGTTTTCGATTAGTAATTAACAAAAAGAGGTAAGAGGTTGACCTGACGACAAACAAGAGGCGAACCGGTAGATTTTTCTCCTGGAGCTTAAAATCTGTAAACAATTCGAATTTTGAAAGCTGATAGAACGATTTCACTGCCAAGTTTAATTGATTTTCTAATGTATCGATTAAGTTCTTATCAATTGTGCTCAATAGTAAGGAGAGATATTGTAAATGGCTAATTGCTAAAAATTTAAAGTTAAAAGGAATGTTCGGTAGGCTATCTCTCAAGATGTATAGGCACTTATTAATTTGGGCCAATTTCGAGAGCAGATTCTCAGCCTCTGTTTGATAGCTGAGCTAGTTATCAGTAGTTAAATCAAAAATACTTGAGTTTTCTTTTCATTTATTGTTTTCAAATTTGTAGTCATTGTGGTTGATTCTCTTTGCCAAACTCAATAAATTCAGTTTTAT